>NC_090731.1:111901965-112059764 GCF_036898095.1 Palaemon carinicauda | reverse complement strand
AACTAGCAGAAACTCTCCAAGCGAACGGCAAAAATGGCGCTGCGAAAGGGAATGGTTCAACAGGAAACTTGCTAGTTGTAGCACATTGAGATCGGGAGTTGTAACTGCTCACTTGCCTATGCCCTTCCCTCTACCCTTATCCTTCGAGACAAGGTTAACTCTATTCAGAGAAGGATAGCCATGCCTTGTTATCAACACGTTCCTGATCTATACACGATATCTCCTGGTATATTTACTCTAGAGGTCAGAACTCTGTTGATACCTCTAAGGGAAAATTTCTCTGGTACATAACTCGCAGAAATATCCCAAGCTGCCAATGAGGAACTTCCATCAGGACGATATGGCTCGAGCCCCCCCAACACTATATATATATAACATATATATATACATATATATATATATATATATATATATATATATATATATATATATATATATACATATACATATATATATATATATATATATATATATATATATATATATATATATATATATATATATATATATATATATATATATATATATATATATATATATATATATACAGACAGTATGTGTGTATATCTATACGCACACACACATATATAAATATGTATATGTATATATATTCATATATATATATATATATATATATATATATATATATATATATATATATATATATATATATATATATTTATATATATACAGTATGTGTGTATACCTATATACACATACATATATATATATATATATATATATATATATATATATATATATATATGTATATCTTTATTTATATATATATATATATATATATATATATATATATATATATATATATATATATATATATATATACATATATATATATATATATGTATATATATATATATATATATATATATATATATATATATATATATATATATATATATATATATATATATATGTATATATACACATATATGTGTGTGTGTATGCGTGTGTGTGTACGTATGTCTGTGCTTGTGTAATAGAAAAGGCCCCCTTTGGAAGCTGAACCTCGTAATGTACAATGGCAGAACCCTATCTTAGGAAGATAGAATTCAATAGGATAAAGTGAAATTAGAATAAATTGGGAATCTTATGTAGAGTTAAAAGTGTTATATCTTTTGCTTCAGAGGACATGAAAGGATCATGTAGATAACATAGAAGAAATTTATAGCATAAGTGACGTAATTCCAGAACTGATTTTCTAACTAAATTAAAAGTATAAAATGAAGATAATTCAAGCGTATGCACCAACAGTATCCAATATAGAGGAAGAAAAGCAAACTTTTCATGAAATTCTGTAGATATCTTTAAAAAAAACATAGGACTATTTGCATTTGTTTGGGGTGACTTCTATGCAAAGTAGGTCAAAAGAAGAATGGGGAATCAGCTGTAGGCAAATCTAGAGTTAGAACAAGAAACACCATAGGAGACATGCTTGTAAAATTTGTTAAAAAAAAAACAATCTTATAATCATGAACAACTTTTTTTATATATATAAAAATGAGCATAGAAAATGAACATGAAGAAGCTTAAATTAAGAAAACAATAAACGAAATATAATTTATTCTCGGTGAAAAATTTTATTTACTTAAAAATGTACGTGTTAAACAAGTTAAAGTCAAGCGACCATAGAATGGTGAGTAGCAAAATTTGTCTAAATCTAAGGAAAGAAATAAAGAAATATTTTAAGAAAGTAAATAAACACCCCTGTAATAAGAGAAAAAATATGACTTTAGTTTAGCAATACAAAATAGGTACTCTTAGCTACATGATGAACTAGAAACAAGTAAAGAAGAAATGAACAGTAAGTTAATAAAATTTGTAGTGGAATCAGCATAAGAGATCGGTGGAAAAGTTCCTAAACAAGATCAAAGAAAACACTCGCCAAAAATCTAATAAAGAAAAGGTTGGAAATGAGGACAAAATCCAAGTGAGATAAAATAGCAATATCATAATTATCCAAAACTATAGATAAACTAAAAAGCACAAAAAATTCGTAAAAACAATCAGACCAAAACTGGGGAAGCACTACAGAAAGGAAGA
This sequence comes from Palaemon carinicauda, assembly GCF_036898095.1. Lineage (NCBI taxonomy): Eukaryota > Metazoa > Arthropoda > Malacostraca > Decapoda > Palaemonidae > Palaemon > Palaemon carinicauda. The sequence goes on along the minus strand of NC_090731.1, from coordinate 112,057,703 downwards.
GGCATCAAGTTAATGGAAAGAAGTCTTGGAATAGGTTACTAGCGGACATTGAATAATAATCTCAATATAAAATGTACATATTTGATTATCACATCAGAAGAAAGAGCGGAGAATTCCGCGTTTACTGATACAGAACAAAATATCTCGAAATTAAATACAAATGCGTGAAATATATACAAAGGGTTTATAGACATAGAAACACACTAGTCGGAGGGTGTCCATACAAGTACTCCCCCCCCCGTCTGATGTGTGATGGTATTATGCGTCACTTTCTTGTGTCGACGGCCTGTTTTGTCCGTGAATTGTTCGTCATTAATGATGAATGCTGGCTTTAACCTGTAAATCAAGATCCAGTCTTCTCTTCCGTGGATGAGTAGAAGGTATGCCTTTGGGTTTCTGTTGATGACTCGGTAGGGTCCTTTGTATGGGCGTCTTAGTGGGGGTCAGTGGGCGTTGTCACGGAGGAAAACGAAGTCACATGTCTGTAGATCTTGCGCCATGAACGTTTTTGTTGTGTCGTTGAAAGTTCGGTGACACGGTGAATTTGCTTACGACGTTTCTGATTCTTTCTGGGGTCTGGTCGCTTTCATTGGATGGTGCCGGGAAGAATTCTCCTGGTACGGCTATGGTTTCTCCGTAAACTTTTTCTGCTGATGATGGTTCTCCGTTGGATCTGGGGCTGGTGCGTAGTCCTAGGAGGACCCAGGGTAACTGGGCCTTCCAGTTGTCGTCAGAGCAACAGGCCATCAGGGAAGCTTTGAAGGACCGATGGGGCCGTTTGACCATTCCGTTGGCAGCGGGGTTGTAGGAGGTTGTGCTGTGGGCGGTTATCCCAAGGGATTTTGTGAAAGCGCCCCAGACATCTGACAGGATGGCCGGCCCCCTGTCGGGTGTAATATCGCCTGGAACACCAAACCTGCTGATCCAACTTGAAAGGAGAGCGTTGACACAGGAGGGTGTTGATGAATCTTGCATGGGGGTTGTTTCGATCCACTGGGTGGACCTGTCAATGACTATCAACTGGAAGCGGTCCCCTCCGGAAGGGGGAAGGGGGCCAACGACGTTGATGTGCACGTGGCCGGGACGTCTCATGGGTTGCTTCAAGTTCCCGATTTCTGATGTTGAGTGTCGGGAAATTTTGCTTGTTTGGCAGTTGATGCAGCTGCGGGCCCACCGGCTGATATTCTTCCTTATCCCGTGCCAGATGAATTTGCTGGATATAATTCTTACCGTCGTTCTGCCCAAGGGATGGGAGAGGGAGTGTACTATATCGAAGACGGCTTTTCTTCGAGAGGAGGGTACCAGGGGCCTGGGACAGCCAGTACTGACGTCGCATAGGAGTCCGTGATGGCCTAGGTAATCTGCTCTCAGGATAGGGTTTGTAACATCAGCAATGATAAAATTCCAAGTGAAAGGCCTTTGTAATAAGCTGGAGTTTCTGGGTCGAGTTGTTGCTCATGAGCCAGGTCCTTGTAGACAATACCAATGTGGGCAGCGTTTATTTCTATCCTGGAGAGGGTGTCGGCCACCGGATTTTTTTTCCCTGGTACATATTGGAGTGTGCATCCAAATTCTGCGATGGCGGCGAGGTGTCTCTGTTGACGGGCCGACCAGGCGTCACCTGTCTTTGTGAAGGCGTGGACAAGTGGTTGGTGTTCAGTTTGAATGGTGAAAGGGGTACCTTCTAAAAGGTACTTGAAGTGTTTTACCACTGTGTAGACTGCAAAGAGCTCTCGGTCAAAAGTATTGTACTTTTGCTCGGCGCCGTTGAGTTTTTTACTAAAGAAGGCGATAGGCTGCAGGGTGCCATTGACCACTTGTTCTAAGGCGGCTTCGCAGGCTGTGTTGCTGGCGGTGGTGGTCAGCTGCAGGGGTGCTCCGGGGTTGATGAAGGCCAATGTTGTAGCTTTGGCGAGGGCTGCCTTCGTCTTTTTGAATGCTGACTGCTGCTCTGCGTTCCAGGACAATGATTTCGGTTTACCCTATAGGACATCGGATAGTGGCGCTGAGATACCTGCAATGTTAGAGATGAAACACATGTAATAATTAACCATTCCGAGGAATTCTTGTTGTTCTTTGATGGTTTTTGATGGTGGGAACATCCCGCCACACCGTTGGCTGCTGTAAGGCTTGTTGAAGAGTCAATTGGTTGATTCTTTTCTGCTTTTGTAGGCGGCAATATGGAGCGGGTGGCTCCCGTGTCTACCAGGAATCTTTTGTTTGATAGGCCGTGGTTGATGTAGAAGGCCGTGTGCATGGGTTGCGGCCACTTTGCGTGGCCGCCTGGGCCATTTTTTGGAAATGAGCAGGGCGGTACGCAACGTCTTGCATCTTTACCGAATCTTTTGTGGTAGAAACACCGTGTAAGTTTGTGGTTGCGGTAGTTTGGCCTTGTGATGGCGGTGCGAGTTTGGTCTGAGGTGAAATCTTCCGCTGATACTTCGCTGATGGTGTTGGTTGCGGCGAGCTTTGAAACTCTAGCCACATTGAGGAGATGCTGCGCTCTCCTGATGGTGTGGAGGATTTTTTTTGTTTTTATTTATTTTTTGTTTGCCTAATCCTAAGAGAGAGAGAGAGAGAGAGAGAGAGAGAGAGAGAGAGAGAGAGAGAGAGAGAGAGAGAGAGAGAGAGAGAGAGAGAGAGAGAGAGTAGTTAGTGTATCAATTGTTTGTTGTGAGAAAGACTGTTGGTATAAATGAGATTGTTTGTTTATGTTTTTAGCTAGGTTACGACAGTGGTGAATGTCTTGGGTGAATGCTTATTTTGATTTGACTGCTGTAAGCGTCAGTTCTTGTGATTCGAATGCTGGATTATCATTATTATTTACCAGCGTGGAAGTGTTCATTGGTTTTCTGAGCCGTGATTCCTCCATTGGAGAGATTAAATTGATTTTGAATGACGATCTTTAGTTGCTGACCTGGCCTGTAATCGATTATACTTAGACTGCTCTTGTGGATTGACCGACTGTAGATGACCTGGATTGTGTCAAGAACCGGATTTAATAGTGCTTTTGTATTTTGATTGACGATGATGATGATTATGATGATGATGAGGATAATGCACACAACCCAAACCAACTAATATATATGTGTACTGATATTTAACAGTAATCCGGTTGCTGCAAAGTTGTGGTTTTGGGCTTTTAATGACTGTTGGCCCTTGTGTGGACAAAGTGGTCCACACATAAACAAATATTGGTGATGGTGTGACGTTTAATTTTAAGTTTGTTAGGGTTTTTTTTGGGGGGTTTATATGAATGGAGTTTTGGTTATAAATATATATATATAGTGTTAAGTTTTGATTAGTTTTAAGTGTTTATTTTGATTGCGGATAGTTTGATTTATTTTAGTTTAAGAAATATAGGTTTAAGGATATATTTTGTTTAAATTTTCCTTCTGTCCAAGAGTCCAGTTGATAAAGTAAGGGGAAAGTTTGTGTTGTGGGACAATTGTCCTTAGGTGTGATTCAGGGTGTGGGGCTTGTTCTTGCAACATCCCGCCACATTAGTTTGGCGCCCGAACAAGGACTGCCGAGGTGGGATTGGAAGCTGGACTGTTGGACAAAGGAGTGAATTAGGATTAGGAATTAGATATAAGAATGATGAAAAATGGAGGAGCAATTAAGGGTTTTGAAGGAGGAATTGCGGCTGAGTAAGGAGCGTGAGGAGAGGTTGCTAGTAGAGAATGAGAGGTTGAACTGTGAGAATGAAGAGATGCAAAGGAAACTGAGGGAAATTCAGGGGACTGTGGAGAGAGTGGAAGAGGGTGTTGAGATGAGGATGCGAGAGAATGAAGAACGAATGGAGAAACGAATGGAAGCTATGATGGGGTAAGTAATGGGAATGATGAAAACTTTCATGGGTGAAGGAGCAGTCGGAGGAGTGGCCTCTGCTATGGGTAAAGGGTTGCTGGTGGAAGAGAAGGTTAAGGTAGGTGATAATGGGAAAGTAAGTGATAGTGATAGTGATAGTAATAGTGATAGTGAGATTGAAGATAAGGGAATTAAACATAGTAATGATGAACAGAAATGTGATAGGAAGAATGAGAAGAAATGTAAAAGTGATGTGAAGAAAGAGAAGAAAAAGTGTCAGGATGATAGCAAGGATAATCATGAATGGGTGAAAGTGGTAAGTAAGAAAAAGGGTAAGAAGGGAATGGTTAAGGATAGGAATTTAAGTGTTGAAGTGGATTCATTATATTCAAATGAGGAAGAAGGTAACAAGGGAGTAGGCAGTGATGATAGCAGTGAGAATAAACGTGATGTGTGTAAGACTGTGTTTATGAGAGAGGTACCTCGGTGTGAAAGTTTCAATGAGCATAGCAGTAGGGATGTATATGATTTTTTTAGGGAGTATGAGAAGCATTGTCAGGATAAGTATGGTGATAGTAAGACAGTTTGGGCTAGGGAGTTAGGAGAATATTTGACTGGGTATTTGTTGACGATGTATGGTGTGATAATGAGTGTAGGGGATGTTGATTATGAAAGGGTTTATAGACATAAAAACACACTTGTCGGAGGGCATCCTTACATGACAAAAATTGTTGTGCGCGATCACTAATCTCTGTTATAGGTGACCTGTCTTAGCTCTGATAGGTTATGCATCTCAAGCCGTTTGGTGAGAGTATATTTTCATCTCAGGGAAGATTTCCGCAAACATGGTTGTTTCAGCAATATTGACAGATCAACAATGTATGATTTGCTTGGTAGGAGTGGCAGTACCACTCGATCGCTCACCAGAATAATAGGGTACTCTGAGAGTTATATCGCTGTGCCTAGTGCATTCACGAACCTTTTATAATGAAGTGGAAAAGCCCATGTACCGAAGTCTCATTATCCATCAACAAGGGACATAATTGGTGTCAGGTGAAAGAATACGTCTGCTTGCGTATGCAGTGAGCGAAGTTGTTCTTTACGCCGGTAAAATAAAAGTTTAAGATGCCTGGATATATGGCTAACATAGCAGACATTGCTGCTGTGGGAGATGAAAACAAAGGAGCAGTTAGTTATAATGATGTCGATGAAGATTATAGATGAAAGCAACAAATAGGTTAGATAACCTAACTGCATTAACAAACAGATTATTAGTTGAACAAGAAGAAAAGCGGTGCGCAGCCACAGCATCTCCGACGTACATGAACCATGTTCAAATGCACACAAGTGAAAGCACACATGCACAGCCGAGTGAAGATACTCAAAACGTCGTAGCTCGAAAATTGCCAGAACTCCAGGTATGTGTTTAGGCCTTTTGATGATCAACAGCCTAATAAAGGGTTTCAATCGATCGAAGTGTTTTTGAGAGACTTTGAAGTAGCCACATACGGGTAGTCAGAAAGAGAAAAAGCAATTCAAGTAATTAGATTGCTGAAAGATGCTCCGGCAATGGAGGTAATGTGTTAGCATTAAAACAGGTTAAAAAGTTATGATGAAAAAAAACGACGTTTAATTGAGAAATACGCCTTACCTTATGAAGGAAAAGGAGATATGAAACAAAATGAACAAAATTACCAACCAAAAATTCGAGAGGGTGAGTCAGTTCTCAGTTTTGCAACTCGTATTTTTTGAGATTATGATTCGTTTGCTACACAGAATGACAATCTTCCAGAAGGTAATACAAAAGCAATTGCTCGTAAATATATTTGCAGATTAGTAAACCTTAATCATGTGGTTATTTGTTTGATGACAATCGCTCGTTAGCAGTTAGCAGAAGTAGCGATAGCCATACAAAACATTTTAGACAGTTTGCTAGCAGAAAAAATGATGGAGAATAACTGCCCCAATTCCGGAAAGGTGGCAGCCATGAGAACATATGCAATGAGGGGCAGCCACCATCTCCCAAACTATGGGAGGGGAGAACAAAGTCAACAGGTGAGAAGAATCCTACCTAAGGACTCCCCCCCGGTGGTTACACTTGTCAGGCCTACGGTCAACTATCTTGTGAGTGCCCAACAAAAAACGCTACGGGGGGGGGGGGGGGGGTCGGGCTGTGGCACACACCACTCTCCACCCAATCTTCAAAGAAAAGGTAATAGAGGAAGGGGGAGACGAAGGAAATTGATAACTCCGTTCCCCGCATGTCAACAGAAGCAGTCGAAAAAAATGTGACTACGATGGAGTGGGCAGTGGTGCTCCCTTGGGTACCACATGCCTCAGCCCCGCAACCAGAGAGATAGGAGCAGGGGGCAACGGAATTGCAAGCGAGGTCGTTAGCCTATTAGTCATCTATTACGAGAGTGCTCAACAAAAAATGCTGTGTGTTAGCGGGCTGTGGCACACGCACATCACCCCTGCCCAATCTCCGAGGAAAAGGAAACAGAGGAAAGGGGAGACGAGGGAGATAAATAACCCCCCGCCCCACGCATTACAAAAGAAGCAGTGACTACGATGGCACAGGCAGTGGTGCCTCCCACAGTACCCCCATCCTCACCCCCGCAGCACTAGAGACCGGAGCAGTGGGCAACGGTATTGAAAGTAAGGTCGTTAGCTCGTGTAGGGATCCTTATGGGCTGCTCAGAATTTTAGCAGTCAGGATTGACCTACCAGATAAGTCCATTAAAGCGCTGATCGGCATAGGAGCCAGTGTTTTGGTTCTTGAACAAGGAATCTCATCAAACACACCACAGTCCGTGGTACCCATCATTCTCGACACACCAGGAGGAAATAAACTACAGGCCAGGCATACAACGATCGTCAACTTTAATGTGGGATCTGATAAGTTTACACTTGATTTTTGGGCTCGAGCCATGTCGTCCTGATGGATGTTCCCTTCGGCAGCTTCCTACGGTATAATATTTCTGCGAGTGATATTACAAGAGAATTACCGTCAGTGATCACGGGGTTCTAACCCCCGGAACGACTATCCGAAGATATCGTGTAAAATCAGGGACGTATCTGTAGATAACCATAGATATCTGCACCCACAACAGACTTTACCCAGGATGGATAAGTGAGGAGCTGTTACATATCCTCTCCCCATATGGTGCCCTCGTTCATCACTGATGAGTCATTCCTTTGTTCTCAGCGTAATCCAAATTATGTTGTTGTTTCGTTGTGCGCCCTTTATCAGCTTTTTTGAAGTTTTTCTTCGTATGATGGCTTCTTCGTCGTCTAAGTTTAGTACCAACTTTCCTTTACAATTTACTTTAGCTGTAGGTGTTTTCGATCCGAGTCCAGCTAGCTTTGGGCGTCATGTTGTGTATCCGACTGCCCTTATTTATCGTGCTCGTTTAATTTATTTACTAGTTTCACATTAGCTAGCTTTATTTTAGCATTACGATGCTTTGGGCTCTTTATCTGGTTGCATTTACCTTGCATTATTGTATTTTTAGTTTTAGTTCAGTGCGTGTCAGTTTTGGCTAGCCTAGCCTAGAGAGTGATGAAATTAGAGTTGGAGTCGGGTTCGCCGATGGCGTTCGGGTCTTTCTTACTGGACTTGTTGGCAGTGGCACTTTTTCCCTTAGGGTTTTTTTTTTTTTACTTCAGTTATACTAGTTTACTGAGTATTCATGCCCACCTGCCTTCGATCCACTAGTATTTTAGACTTTTTGGGCTCTTGTCCATCGTACTGCATTCGCTCGTGATCTCCCATGCTAGGGCTGCGTATTACCTTGGAGTTCCCCTTTGCGAAGGGTGATCTCAATTTGTCGGTGCGCTGACTTCATGTACTGCTGTTCCTCCAAGCCTCTGGGATTTTCGATTGACTTGCTGCATCCAGGCTTAGCCTAACCCTCGTTGGCGAATCCGTTGGTCCGCCTTGCTACATTCGTTCGTGGTGGCCCAGGCTAGGATTGTGCAGTCTATTGGGGCTTCCCTTTTCGAAGGATGATCTCATCATGTCAGTGCGCTGACTTTCTTGTACTGCTATTGCCTCCTAACCTCGGAGATTTCTTGATCGACCTGTGGTTTTTTATATATCTATTCTGGCTTCGGCGTCTCTGACGGCGTGATTTTTGTTATGTATGCTCATTTGATGCATGGGTATAACTACCGCTTGCCGTCACTCTCTTTATATTTAGCCTCCCTGGAACTGACATTGTATGATTTTTATCCTTATGCTGCTGTGCATTTGCAATTGTTGTTTGTGGGGGTTAGTTCCCTCTGGGATCTGGCCCTCATGGCCGTTAGCATGCTTCTCCTGAGGGGTAAGATATCCGACGGGCAGCAGTGCTGGTACCTACAGCTTTGCCACCTCCTAACGGCTTTCTACCCTATAGTACCAGTACTGGCGATGCGTTGCTATTTACAGCAGTGCTACTACGGGCGATACGGGCGACACTGCCTTCACCTACGGCACGGTGTTTCTGAGGAACCGTTTGCCATTTATCTCCGCTGCTATAGTCACTAATGCCTCTGCCGGCATTGCCGTTACTGGCGATGGAGCTAGTATCAGTCTATGGGAGTGATAACTGTGACAATGCCTTAGGGCATTTAGGATAAAGGCGGCAATGCTGTTACACCATAGCGCTGGCTCTTGCGGCAATGCTAGTACCTCCAAGGCACTTGTCTTTCTGTTCTATCTATTGGAGACTGCTTTGTCAAATCTGAAGTGGGATCTCTACTGACTGTAGGTGAAATCAACTACAGATTACCATAAAGGCCTTACTCCCTCACTTTTGAGGCTTCTTTATGTATGCTAGGCATGGGAATCCCTCTTACGAAAGGTCTTCCAGGTCCCGGCATGGAAATAACCACTACAGATGGTTATTGGTTTTCTATCAATTTGCCCATTTCCCTTTGGGGGTGTGGAGTGGATAGATGGTTGATAACTCTATAGGCTAGTTTTTGATCTGGGATCTTCCTAAAGTGAGCTTATCAACCTATATTTTAGTCTTTGTGTTGCTATAGAATCTTGTTCATTAATCAATGCGTCGATTGCTTAGACTACTACGTTTACACGTACCGTTGTCTTCTACTTGGCTATTTCTCTGCGGAGATATAGGAACGACGGTTCTGTTCAGGGGCATATGCCCCCCCTCTCCCCACCTTTGAGCCTATAGGAACTTCCTCTAAGGAGGCTATTTATTCCAATCTAACGTCCTTGTGCGCAGGTAGTTCTTCTTCCCTCTTTAATTAATCGAGCATTTGGGAATTGATAGAACCTTAAGGAGAGCACATGAATCTTTCTTTTTGTTAGGAATGATAAAATCTATAGAAAATTATATAAAATGTTGTCATGCCTGTAACTATTTCAAAGAACATCAAAACACTGTACTGGAAGCCAGGAAGTGGCCTGTGATTCCTATTAAATTTTATAGGGGGCATATGGATGTGGTAGGACCATTTCCTAATGGTATAAAACAACATAAGTATATATGGGTATTTGTGGATGCATTTACTCGTTACACTCATACTTACGCAATGTTGGATAAATCAGCAAATTTATTAGCTCAGGTGCTGTGCTCATTCATTGCTAGGTTTGGTTGCCGGAGAATTTTGATAAGTGATAATGGTCTCGAGTTTATAAATAAAGTGGTGAAATCAGTCACGGACTTCATGAAAATTGAACACTTTTCAGTGACTGCATATAGGCCTTCAGCTAATGGCTTGGTGGAACCGCATAATAGGGAAGTGGTGCGAATTTTTACGTTACTTAGAGGCTGATGACCCCCTTCATTGGCACGCCATGCTTCCTACAACTGAGCTAGCTTTGAACATTGCATATAATGCCTCGCTCAGGGACACGCCTTTCTTTTTAGTGTATGGCTAGGATCCTTTGTTACCGTATATGGTCCTGATTAATTCGCAACAGTTGCCAAATTATTTAACTGAGCAATACCGTGTCTATTACTAAATCTCTTTAAGAGACTAATGAACACCACTGAAAGGTTTTTGAAAAGAGCTAATGAAAAACACAGCTCAAAGTATGATGGTCAGTTCAAAACCGCACTGGTAAAAGTATTTGTGGGCAATCATGTGTATTTGAAACGGTTACAACCTAGGAAACACAAACTAGAGCCAGCGTATTTGGGTCTGTACTGAGTAAAGATGGTTCAATCTATCACAGCAGTAATACAAAACAATATTAATGGAGCAGTATCTGACCATTATCGAGCACACATACATGTGGTTCCGGAAGAGGTGGTTTTCATAAGTGTCAATCCGAGTGTACCTCCTTACCCCTGCATATGTGACATTCCCCGAGTTAATGAGTAGGATTTTTTTTTTTTTGCTGTTGTTGTTGTTGGAAAAGACCTCATTTCTTCTTTTGATGTATTCTAAATAAACCTGATGATAACAATGTGTTCTTATATGGGTGCTTAATGTAGAAGTAAAGTGTTGTGATAATTCTTCTGAGTGTAGCAATATGTATGACATACAGCAGAATGAATCTAATCCAAGTATGAATTCAAAATGCCTGTGGACACCCTGAATGATTCAGTATTGCTGCTGAACAAAATTCTGTTGCAACACGATAGCAACAGTGGTGCAATGAATTAAGGATATATTTAGAAGCATTGGGTAGTGTGAATGATGCACAGAAGAAGGTGTTATTACTTCAAAAAGACCGTAAAGAGGTTCGGGAAATGTATCAGACACTGCAACCTACCGATACCCGAAGGGAAGCTTCACTTAAGGCTCTTACTAAATATTTTATTCCTCAGGTCAATAAATTTTTTGAAAGGTATCAATTTACATAACAGGCATATTAGAAAGTAAATGAGAGTTTGAATGCATTTGAGATTAGACTTGAGAATTTAGCTGTTTCATGTGAATTTTTAAAGTTAGAAAATGTTATCATAGATCAAGTTACTACCCATTGCACATCACAAGAGCTAGGAAAAAAACTGACTGCAAAATATAGATTTAACACTTGAGAAGGTATTGATAATACGAAGAGCTTTAGAAACATCAAATAGGCAAAGTAACATAACCGGTAGTTCTACAAACAATAGAATGGAAAATTCTAAAATTAGCAAGATAGGGTCAAAGTTGAAAGACAATGAGAATTGGAGAAAGAATACGTCAAAGCATAGTCATATGAAATTGCCTAATTCTAATGTTCACAAATATCTGAATCAGACCTATATTCAGAAAATATAGGAAAACCCGAATGCTATGGGTGTGGTAAAAGTGATCATCTTGCAACGGATGCAAGGAAATGTCCTGCTACGGGCCAGACATACCAGAATTGTAGAAAGGTGTGCCATTTTACAAATGTTTGTAAATTCCCTAAACAGTACGCAAAGTAAATAAATGCTGCAGTTGATAGTATAGGCCAAGATAATAATGCGGAAAAAGTTTGTGATAATCAAGATAGGTCATAAACTGATTTTGGGCTTCACATAAATTCTGTCAACAAAGGTACAAAGAAAAATATATTAGTAGAAGTGTTTATAAAAGGTAAACCAATTATAATGCAAGCTGACACAGAAGCTGATTTATCAATAGTGTCTGAGAAAAAAGCTAAAACCGTTCTTAATTTTCTATTAGAAGGTATAAATGGAGTTTTGAAAGGTTATAATGGTTTTATATTCAGGTACTAGGTCCTTCAAACGTAGAAGTAGAATGTGAAGAAGAGAAGTTAGAGAAAGGTAAAGGACAAACTTTATTAGATTTGGATTGGTTACAGTATTTGAAATTAGATTGGCCTAGTATTATGAAGGTTACAGGTAGACAAGATGAACACAAGAATGAAGTGTCAGTGGATGATATTCTATCAGAGTCTCAAAAATTATTTGAAGATAAAATCGGTACAGTAAAGAAAGCAAAAGCAATTTTAGTCTTGAAATCAGGTAGTACTCCTAGATATTTAGCTCCAGGACCAATACCATATGCATTGAAAAGTGCAGTTGAAACAGAAATAAAAAGGTTAAAAAGTGAAGGTTCTTTTTGGAAAAGATTACATAATCAGATTGGGCTACAGCATTAGTTCATATTGTGAAGGAAAACAGTCGGGTTAAATTATGTGGAGATTACAAGGTAACGTTGAATCCACAGCTCCAGGTGCCTCAACATCCAGTGCCAAATCCAAAAGACATGTTTGCAACTACTGTATGTCAGTATGTACTGTATTTTATAAATTAGATCTTAGGCAAGCATTTTAAGAGCTTCCCATGAAAGAAAATTCACAAGAATTATGTACAGCAAATACATCCCAAGGTTTGTATAGGCCCAGAAGATGTCCTTATGGAGTAGCAAGTAGTCAAGTTATATGACAAGAAACGATGGATAAGATTTTTCAGGAATGCAAGATGTATTCATTTTCAGCGATGCTATTTTAGTCACTGGTAAAGATATAAGAGAACATAGAGAAAGATTACAGACAGTTCTGAAGAAGGCGAAGGAACATAATATTAGAGTAAATAACACGAAATATTACTAACATTATATATATATATATATATATATATATATATATATACATATATATATATATACATATATATATATATATATATATATATATATATATATATATATATATATATATATATATATATATATATATATATATATATATATATATGTATATATATATAATGTTGGTAAGTGATGTGTAATTCTTTTTGATATTGATATAAAATGACTATTAATCATTTTGTGATCATTATGATGATGGTAATGTAGAATGTTACGACTGATTATTATTATTATTATTATTATTATTATTATTATTATTATTATTATTATTATTATTATTATTATTATTATTATCATTAGGATTCCCCATAGGGGAATACTATTGTTTTTGGTAGTATTATTATTATTATTCTTTCCGCGTGTTTTTTTTTTTTCGCAAGAAATCTGAAATAATTATCATAGGTAGCCTATGGTAAGAATATGCCATAGACCCAGTTTAACTGACCTTGACCTACTTTTCAAGGTCACAGGGGCTTTTAAAGGCAAAACTTGTAATATTTGAAATTGCCATTAGGCCTAAAGTATTAGCCGTATGGATAAGGGCCTTATGGACAATGATACAGAGGTAAATCCCCAGATATTGCAATACTTTAATGCAAGTAGGTCACGGTCAAGGTCGCTAATGGCCAAACCGGCTCAAAACAGGTTTGTTTCCGAGATCTCAAAAAACGGAAGGCCCAGAGCCCTGATCTTAGTGGCATATGATGCCCTATATATTTATCTAAGGTTAGCTTAACTTTTGTAGCGACTGCTAAATTACTTTTTTTGATAGAGATTTTTAAATATTTTTGACATTGCAGAAATCGTGACTTTGGCAATTTCTCCATGAAATACTGGTTTTTGGTCATAGCATGCTATAGTAAACTACCCCAATCATATGCATAAAACCTCCAAATCAAATGTCAAATTTGACCTTGACCCTCATTTTCAAGGTCATTTGGCTATTTCATGGAGAAATATTAACGTAGGCTAAAGGTGATGTTTTGTTGACCCCCCCCCCTCCCATTGGCACATGTTCTTTTAGGATATGGGGTCAAATTTAATCCGTGACCTTCAGATGACCTTGTAACTGCCCATTCAATGGTCAATTTCTCTATATTTGTCATTTTTGCCTATGTTTTACCCCCATATACCTGCTATTATACAGATAAATTGCTTTAGAATAGTTTGTTAACATTACTCAAAATTTAGTCAAGGGGTCATTAGGCCAATAAACCATTACACACTATCTTTTACTGATTGACGAAAGCATTTCTACACATATCTTGCAGGGGCATCCTCCGCCACTGGCTTTAGCCAGTTGCAGTCCAGTTATTATTATTATTATTATTATTATTATTATTATTATTATTATTATTATTACAAGCTAACTTATAACCCTAGTTGGAAAAACAAGATGATATAACCCAAAGGGCTCCAACAGGGCAACAAAGCCCGGCGAGGAAACGAAAAAAGGAAATAAACAAACTACAAGAGAAGTAACAAATATTTAAAATGCAATATTTTAAGAACAGTGACAACATTAAACTAGATCTTTCATATATAAACTATAAAACTTGAAAAAATAAAGGGAGATATAACATAGAACAGTATGTCCGAGTACGCAATCAAGCAAAAAAAAAAAATAAATAAAATAAAACTCTAGCCCAAGACAGTGGTAGACCATGGTACTATGGCATTACCCAAGACTAGAGAACAATGGTTTGATTTTGGAGTGTCCTTCACCTAGAAGAGCTGCTTACCATAGCAAAAGAGTCTTTTCTACCCTTACCACAAGGAAAGTAGTTACTGAACGACTATATTGCAATAGTTAACCTCCTGAGCAAAGAAGAAATGTTTGGTAATCTCAGTGTTGTCAGGTATATTAGGACAGAGGAGAATGTGGAAAGAATAGACCAGACTATCCGGTGTATGTGTAAGTAAAGACAAAAAAAGAAGTAACCAGAAAAAGGGATCCAATGTAGTACTGTTTGGCCAGTCAAGTATCCAATATCCCTAGCGGTAGTATTTCAATCTGTTCTTGTTTAGTAGCGAGTCACTTTAGCAGTCATCAAGAGAAGATCTCTTCAAATCAGAGGACATGAGTGGAATGCTCATAAGAAAGTTCTCTCCTGTGCATGAAATATAATCCTAATATATTTCCAAATGACATTGCAGAGGTAATGGAAATAATCTGCAGATGAATGAAGTTATAATTCCTCTAATCACTAACCATATATACTGTATAGATGTATTTATATATATATATATATATATATATATATATATATATATATATATATATATATATATATATAATATATACGTATATATATATATATATAATATATATATATATATATATATATATATATATATATATATGTATATATATATATATATATATATATATATACATATATATATATGTATATATATATATATATATATATATATATATATATATATATATATATATATATATATATATATATATATATATATATATATATATATATATGTATGTATGTATTTGTGTGTGTATGTAGTGCTGTTGCACTTACCCTTGTCTATTGCGCATGATAAACAATTCAGAAAAATTCAACACAGGGCTATTTATGATACTATCACTAAATACGCGACTTCCATGCATTTGGCCAGAAATCGTCTAGAATAAAGATATAAAGGGATTTTTTTTTTAACGGCTATGTATGAGTTATTACAATAATAAAATAAATTTAAACCATATTTCCATTGAAGGCGATAAGAATTCATGTTGACCGTACTCTACATATTTGTGATTAAAATGGGCTTGACACTAATGCTTGTCATTGTCATAGATTTATTTTCAAAAATTGAATCATAAATAGTTTTTGACCTTTGAGTAAGAACACCGTCGTAGGAAAAACTATAAAAACAATAAATCTTAACTCAAGAATGAAACAAGAAAATAAAGACAACTGACAAAATAAATATTTTCCACCAATATGCTGAGTTTACAAGTCGAAATTTTTTTTGTGAAAATCCCAAGTCAAACATTAATGAAATCCCCAAGTTCACCAGTCAAACTTTTTTTTTTCTTGAAAACCCCAAGTTCAACAGTCAAACTTTGTTTTTTAAAAATCACATTTACCAGTGAAACTTTTTTTTCTTGATAACCTCAAGTTCAAGTCAAACTTTTTTTTAAACCTCACGTTTACCAATCAAACTTTTAGTTCTTGAAAACCCCAAGTTTAACAGTCAAACTTTTTTTTTCTTGAAAACCCCATGTTTAACTGTCAAAATTTTTTTTCATGAAAACGTCAAGTTTACCAGTGAAGCTTTTTTTTTCCTTGAAAACCTAAAGATTAAGTCTAACTTTTTTTTTGAAAACCTCACGTTTACCAGTCAAACTTTTTTTCTTGAAAACCCCAAGTTCAACAGTTAAGCTTTTTTTCTTGAAAACCTCACGTTAACCAGTGAAACTTTTTTTTCTTGAAAACACCAAGTTTAGTCAAACCTTTTATTTTGAAAACCCCAAGTTTACCAGTCAAACTTTTTTTTTGAAAACCGTACGTTTACCGTTCAAACTTTTTTTTTCTTGAAAACACCAAGTTTAAGTAAAAAATTATTTTTTTTGAAAACCTCACGTTAACCAGTCAAACTTTTTGTTCATGAAAACCCCAAGTTTGAGAGTCATACTTTTTTTTCTTGAAAACCCCAAGTTTAACAGTCAAACTTTTTTCTTCAAAATCCCACGTTTACCAGTCAAACTTTTTTTTCTTGAAAACCCCAAGTTTAACAGACAAACTTTTTTTGAAAACCTCATGTTTAACAGTGAAACTTTTTTTCCCCTGAAAACCCCAAGTTTAGCAGTTAACCTTTTTTTCATGAAAACCTCACATTTACCAGAGAAACTTTTTTTTTCTTGATAACCCCAAGTTTAACAGTAAACCTTTTTTCTTGAAAACATCAAGATTAGTCAAACTTTTTTTCTTGAAAACCCCAAGCTTACCAGTCAATCTTTTTTTTCTTGAAAACCCCAAGTTTAGTCAAACTTTTTTTTCTTGAAAACCACAAGTTTACCAGTCAAACTTTTTTTCTTGAAAACCCCAAGTTTGGTCAAACTTTTTTTTTGAAAACTGCACGTTTACTGTTCAAACTTTTTTTTTCTTGAAAACCCCAAGTTTAATAGTCAAACTTTTTTTTCTTGAAAACCGCACGTTTACCGTTCAAATTTTTTTTCTTGAAAACACCAAGTTTAACAGTCATTTTTTTAGAAACTTCATGTAAAGCAGTCAAACTTTTTGTTCTTGAAAACCCCAAGTTTAATAGTCACAGTTTTTTTCTTGAAAACCCCAAGTTTAACGGTCAAACTTTTTTTTCTTGAAAATCTCACGTTTACCAGTGAAACTTTTTTTGAAAACCCCAAGTTTAACATTCAAACTCTTTTTTCTTGAAAACCTCACATTTACCAGTGAAACCTTTTTTCTTGAAGACCCCAAGTTTAACAGTTAAGCTTTTTTTTCTTGAAAACCCCATGTTTAACAGTCAAACATTTTTTTCTTGAAAACCTCAAGTTTACCAGTGAAGCTTTTTTTTTCCTGAAAACCCAAAGTTTAAGTCTAACTTTTTTCTTGAAAACCTCACGTTTACCAGTCAAACTTTTTTTTCTTGAAAACCCAAAGTTTAACAGTTAAGCTTTTTTTCTTGAAAACCTCACGTTAACCAGTGAAACTTTTTTTCTTGAAAACACCAAGTTTAGTCAAACCTTATTTTTTGAAAACCCCAAGTTTACCAGTCAAACATTTTTTTTGAAAACCGTACATTTACCGTTCAAACTTTTTTTTCTTGAAAACACCAAGTTTGAGTAAAAAAATATTTTTTTGAAAACCTCACGTTAACCAGTCAAACTTTTTGTTCTTGAAAACCCCAAGTTTGAGAGTCACACTTTTTTTTCTTGAAAACCCCAAGTTTAACAGTCAAACTTTTTTTCTTCAAAATCCCACGTTTACCAGTCAAACTTTTTTTCTTGAAAACCCCAAGTTTAACAGACAAACTTTTTTTAAAAACCTCACGTTTAACAGTGAAACTTTTTTTCCCCTGAAAA
The DNA here is from genome assembly GCF_036898095.1 of Palaemon carinicauda. Lineage (NCBI taxonomy): Eukaryota > Metazoa > Arthropoda > Malacostraca > Decapoda > Palaemonidae > Palaemon > Palaemon carinicauda. The sequence continues at coordinate 112,040,278 of NC_090731.1, read as the reverse complement.
CCCCAAGTTAACAGTTAAGCTTTTTTTCATGAAAACTTCACATTTACCAGAGAAACTTTTTTTTCTTGATAACCCCAAGTTTAACAGTCAAACTTTTTTTCTTGAAAACATCAAGTTTAGTCAAAAAATTTTTCTTGAAAACCCCAAGCTTACCAGTCAAAAATTTTTTTCTTGAAAACCCCAAGTTTAGTCAAACTTTTTTTTTCTTGAAAACCACAAGTTTACCAGTCAAACTTGTTTTTTCTTGAAAACCCCAAGTTTGGTCAAACTTTTTTTTTGAAAACTGCACGTTTCCCGTTCAAACTTTTTTTTCTTGAAAACCCCAAGTTTAACAGTCAAACTTTTTTTCTTGAAAACCGCACGTTTACCGTTCAAATTTTTTTTCTTGAAAACACCAAGTTTAGCAGTCAATTTTTATTAGAAACCTCATGTTAAGCACTCAAACTTTTTGTTCTTGAAAACCCCAAGTTTAATAGTCATACTTTTTTTTCTTGAAAACCCCAAGTTTAACGGTCAAACTTTTTTTCTTGAAAACCTCACGTTTACCAGTGAAACTTTTTTGAAAACCCCAAGTTTAACAGTCAAACTCTTTTTTCTTGAAAACCTCACATTTACCAGTGAAACATTTTTTCCTGAAGACCCCAAGTTTAATAGTTAAGCTTTTTTTCTTGAAAACCTCATGTTTACCAGTGAAACATTTTTTCTTCAAAACCCCAAGTTTAACAGTCAAACATTTTTTTTCTTGGAAATCTCACGTTTACCAGTGAAACTTTTTTTTTCTTGATAACCCCAAGTTTAACAGTCAAACTTTTTTTTCTTGGAAACACCAAGTCTAGTCAAACTTTTTTTTCTTGAAAACCCAAAGTTTACCAGTCAAACTTTTTTTTCTTGAAAACCCCAAGTTTACCAGTCAAATTTTTTTTCTTGAAAACCCCAAATTTAATAGTCAAACTTTTTTTTCTTGAAAACCTCACTTTTACCATTGAAACTTTTTTTTCTTGGTAACCCCAAGTTTAACAAACAAACTTTTTTTTCTTGAAAACACCAAGTTTAGTCAAATTTTTTTTCTAAAAAACCCCAAGTTTAACTTTCAAACTTTTTTTTCTTTAAAACTGCACGTTTACCGTTCAAACTTTTTTTCTTGAAAACACCAAGTTTAACAGTCAAATTTTTTTTGAAAACCTCACGTTTACCAGCAAACCTTTTGTTCTTGAAAACCGCAAGTTTAACAGTCATATTTTTTTTGAAACTCCAAGTTCAACAGTCAAACTTTTTTTTCTTCAAAATCTCATGTTTACAGTCAAACTTTTTTTCTTGAAAACCTCACGTTTACCAGTGAAACTTTTTTCTTGAAAACACCAAGTTAACAGTCAAACTTTTCAACTTGAAACCTAATGTTTACCAGTGAAACTTTTTTTTTCTAGAAAACCCCAAGTTTAACAGCCAAATTTTTTTCTTGAAAACCCCAAGTTTAGTGAAACTTTTTTTTCTTGAAAACCCCAAGTTTAACAGTCAAACTTTTTTTTTGAAAACCGTACATTTAGTCAAACTTTTTTTTCTTGAAAACCCCAAGTTAACCAGTCAAACTTTTCTTTTGAAAACCGTACATTTATCGTTCAAACTTTTTATTTCTTGAAAACCCCATGTTTAACAGTCAAACTTTTTTTTCTTAAAAACCTCAAGTTTACCGGTCAAACTTTTTCTTTTTGAAAACACCATCAAAACCTCACATTTACCAGTGAAAAATTTTTTTCTTGACAACCCCAAGTTTAACATTCAAACTTTTGTTTCTTGAAAACACTTAGTTTAGACAAACTTTTTTTTGAAAAAACCCAAGTTTAACAGTCAAACGTTTTTTCTCGAAAACCTCACGTTTACCAGTGAATAATTTTTTCCTTAAAACCCCAAGTTTTACATTTAAAGTTTTTTTTTCTTGAAAACCTCACGTTTACCAGTGAAACGTTTTTTTCTTGACAACCCAAAGTTTAACAGTCAATTTTTTTTCTTGAAAACACTTAGTTTAGTCAAATTTTTTTTGAAAACCTCACATTTACCAATCAAACTTTTATTTTCTTGAAAACCCTAAGTTTAACAATCAAATTATTTTTTTCTTGAAAACCCTAAGTTTACCAGTCAAACTTTTTTTTCTTGAAACCCCAAGTTTAATAGTCAAACCTTTTTTTCTTGAAAACCTCACGTTTACCAGTGAAACCTTTTTTTCTCGAAAACCCCAAGTTTAACTGTCAAACATTTTTTTCTTGAAACCCCCTAAATTAACAGTAAAACTTTTTTCTTCTTGAAAACCCCAAGATTACCAGGCACACTTTTTTTAAAACCCCAAGTTTAACAGTCAAACTTTTTTTCTTGAAAACCCTAAGTTTAACAATCAAACTTTTTTTCTGGAAAACCCAAGATTACCAGTCAAACTTTTTTCCTTGAAAACCCCAAGATTACCAGGCAAACATTTTTTTTTATTCTTGAAAACCCTAAGATTATCAGTCAAACTTTTTCTTCTTGAAAACCCTGAGATTACCAGTCAAACTTTTTCCTTGAAAACCCCAAGTTTAACAGTCAAAAATTATTTTTTTTGAAAACCCCAAGATTACCAGTCAAACTTCTTTTTTTCTAAAACCCCAAGTTTAACAGTCAAACTTTTTTTTTTAAAACCCCAAGATTACCATTCAAACTTTTTTTTTGAAAACCCCAAGATTACCAGTCAAACTTTTTTTTTCTTGAAAACCCCAAGATTACCAGTCAAACTTTTTTTTGAAAACCCCAAGTTTAACAGGCAATTTTTTTTCTTAGAAAAGGAGATATGACAAGCAGAATATCAAATACTGATTGCCTGGGAGATTGACAATGACTCTACTCAACGGGAGGAAGATCTACGATCTATGATCTCTACATAGAAATCTTAATAACAAAATATCTTAGCTAAAAATGAAACATGAAAAAAAAGATAACTGACAAAATAAATATTTTCCACCAATATGTTGAGTTTAACAGTTGAAATTTTATTCGTGAAAATCCATGGTTTAACAGTCAAACTTTAATGAAATCCCCAAGTTTACCTGTCAATCTTTTTTTTTTCTTGAAAACCCCAAGATTACCAGTCAAACATTTTTATCTTGAAACCCTCAAGATTACCAGTCAAACTTTTTTTCCTTAAAAACCCCAAGATTACCTGTCAAACTTTTTTTTCTTGAATACCACATGATTAGCAGTCAAACTTTTGTTTTCTTGAAAACCCCAAGATTACCAGTCAAACTTTTTTCCCTTGAAACCCAAGATTACCAGTCAAACTTTTCTCTTCTTGAAAACCCCAAGATTACCAGTCAATTTTTTCATATTGAAAACGTCAAGCTTGCCGGTCAATCTTCTTTTTTTTTCAAAACCCCATGATTACCAGTCAAACTTTTTTTCTTGAAAACCTCAAGATTACCTGTCAAACCATTTTTTTTTCTATAAAACCCCTAGATTACCAGTCAAATTTTTTTTCTTGAAAGCACCACGTTTACCAGTCAAACTTTTTGTTTCTTGAAAACCCCAAGTTTATTAGTCAAACTTTTTATTTCTTGAAAACCTCACGTTTACCAGTGAAACTTTTTTCCAGAAAACCCCAAGTTTAACAGTTGAGCTTTTTTTTTCTTGAAAACCTCACGTTTACCAGTGACCCTTTTTTTTCTTGATAACCCCAATTTTAACAGTCAAACTTTTTTTGAAAACTGCACGTTTACCGTTCAAACTTTTTTTTGAAAACCCCAAGTTTAACAGGTTTTTTTCTTGAAAACCCAAAGTTTACTAGTCAAACTTTTTTTCTTGAAAACCCCAAGATTACCAGTCAAACTTTTTTTTTGAAAACCCCAAGATTACCAGTCCAACCTTTTTTTTTGAAAACCCCAAGATTACCAGTCAAACTTTTTTTTCTTGAAAACCACAAAATTACCAGTAAAACTTTTTTTTTCTTTAAAACCCCAAGATTACCAGTAAATTTTTTTTCTTGAAACCACCTAGCTTACCAGTCAAACTTTTTTTTCTTGAAAACCCCAAGATTACCAGTCAAACTTTTTTTCTTGAAAACCCCAAGATTACCAGTCAAACTTTTTTTTTTCTGGAAAACCCTAAGATTACCAGTCAAAAATTTTTTTTTTTGAAAACCCCAAGATTACCAGTCACCTTTTTTTTCTTGGAAACCCCAAGATTACCAGTCAAACTTTTTTTTTCATATTGAAAACCCCAAGCTTACCTGTCAAACTTTTTTTCTTCAAAACCCCAAGATTACCAGTCAAACTTTTTTTTTCTTGAAAACCCCAAGGTTACCAGTCAAACTTTTTTTTCCTTGAAAACTCCTATATCACCAGTCAAACCTTTTTTTCTTGAAAACCTCATGTTTACCAGTGAAACTTTTTTTTGAAATCCCCAAGTTTAACAGTCAAACTCTTTTTTTCTTGAAAACCACATTTACCAGTGAAACTTTTTTTCCCTGAAAACCCCAAGTTTAACAGTTAAGCTTTTTTTTTGAAAACCTCACGTTTACCAGTGAAACCTTTTTTTTTCTTGATAACCCCAAGCTTAACAGTCAAAAATTTTTTTTCTTGAAAATACCAATTTACCAGTCAAACTTTTTTCTTCAAAATCCCTAGATTACCTGTCAAACTTTTTTTTCTTCAAAACCCCAAGATTACCAGTCAAACTTTTTTTCCTGAAAACCCTTAGGTTACCAGTCAAACATTTTTCCCTTGAAAACCCCTAGATTACCAGTCAAACTTTTTTCCTTGAAAACCTTATGTTTACCAGTGAAACTTTTTTTTGAAATCCCCATGTTTAACAGTCAAACTCTTTTTTTCTTGAAAACCTCACATTCACCAGTGAAACTTTTTTAGCCTGAAAACCTCAAGTTTAACAGTTAAGCTTTTTTTTCTTGAAAACCTCACGTTTACCAGTGAAACCTTTTTTTTTCTTGATATACCCAAGTTTAACAGTCAAAATTTTTTTTCCTGAAAATCCCAATTTTACCAGTCAAACTTTTTTCTTCAAAACCCCACGTTTAATAGTCAAACTTTTTTTCTTGAAAACCTCACGTTTACCAGTGAAACGTTTTTTTCTTGATAACCCCTAGTTTACCAAACAAATTTTTTTTCTTGAAAACACCAAGTTTAGTCAAAATTTTTTTTTGGAAATCCCCAAGTTTACCAGTCAAACTTTTTATTTTTGAAAACCGCACATTTTCCGTGCTAACTTTTCTTGAAAACCCCGCATTTAAGTTTCAAACTTTTTTTTCTTGAAAACCGCACGTTTACAGATTAAACTTTTTTTTCTTGAAAACACCAAGTTCAACAGTCAAACTCTTTTTTTTAAAACCTCACATTTACCAGCCAAACCTTTTGTTCTTGAAAACCGTAAGTTTAACAGTCATACTTTTCTTTCTTAAAAACCCCAAGTTCAACAGTCAAACTTTTTTTTCTTCAAAATCTCACGTTTACCAGTCAAACTTTTTTTTTCTTGAAAACTCAAAGTTGAACAGTGAAACTTTTTTCTTGAACACCTAATGTTTACCAGTGAAACTTTTTTCCCTTGAAAACACCAAGATTAACAGTCAAACTTTTTTTTTCTTGAAAACCCCAAGTTTACCTGTAAAACATTTTTTCCTTGAAAACCCCAATTTTAACAGTGAAACTTTTTTTCTTGAAAACCCCAAGATTAACAGTCAAACTTTTTTTTCCTTGAAACCCCCAAAATTACCAGGCAAACTTTTTTTATTTTCTAAAACCCCAAGATTATCAGTCAAACTTTTTTTTTCTTGAAAACCCTAAGATTACCAGCCAAACTTTTTTTTCCTTGAAAACCCCAAGTTTAACCCTCAAAAATTATTTTTCTTGAAAACCCCAAGATTACCAGTCAAACTTCTTTTTGCTCTAAAACACCAAGTTTAACAGTCAAACTTTTTTTTCTTGAAAACCCCAAGATTACCATTCAAACTTTTTTTAAACCGTAAGATTACCAGTCAAAGTTTTTTTTCTTGAAAACCCCAATATTACCAGTCAAACTTTTTTTTTGAAAACCCCACGTTTAACAGGCAATTTAGTTTCTTAAAAAGGAGAGATTATGAGAAGCAGAATATCAAATACTGATTGCATGGGAGATTGACAATGACTCCACTCAATGGGAGGAAGATCTACGATTTGTCATACTTTAAAAATCATATCTACATATAAATCTTAAAAACAAAATAACTTAGCTAAAAAATGAAACATGAAAATAAAGATAACTGACAAAATAAATATTTTCCACCAATATGCTGAGTTTAACATTTGAAATTTTATTCGTGAAAATCCATGGTTTAACAGTCAAACTTTAATGAAATCCTTAAGTTTACCTGTCAATCTTTTTTTTGAAAACCCAAAGATTACCAGTTAATCTTTTTCATCTTGAAACCCCCAAGATTACTAGTCAAACTTTTTTTTCTTAAAAACCCCAAGATTACCAGTCAAACTTTTTTTTCTTGAAAACCCCATGATTACCAGTCAAACTTTTGTTTTCTTGAAAATCCCAAGATTACCAGTCAAACTTTTTTCCCTTGAAAACCCAAGATTACCAGTCAAACTTTTTTTTTCTTGAAAACCCCATGATTACCACTCAAACTTTTGTTTTCTTGAAAACCCCAAGATTACCAGTCAATTTTTTTCATATTGAAAACTCCAAGCTTACCAGTCAATCTTTTTTTTCCTTCAAAACCCCAAGATTACCAGTCAAACTTTTTTTCTTGAAAACCCCAAGATTACCAGTCAAACTTTTTTCTTGAAAACCCCTAGATTACCAGTCAAATTTTTTTTCTTGAAAACACCACGTTTACCAGTCAAACTTTTTGTTTCTTGAAAACCCCAAGTTTATTAGTCAAACTTTTTTTTCTTGAAAACTTCATGATTACCAGTCAAACTTTTTTCTTGAAAACCCCTAGAATACCAGTCAAATTTTTTTCTTGAAAACACCATGTTTACCAGTCAAACTTTTTGTTTCTTGAAAACCCCAAGTTTATTAGTCAAACTTTTTTTTCTTGAAAACCCTATGATTACCAGTCAAACTTTTGTTTTCTTGAAAATCCCAAGATTACCAGTCAAATTTTTTCCCTTGAAAACCCAAGATTACCAGTCAAACATTTTTTTTCTTAAAAACCGCAAGATTACCACTCAAACTTTCATTTCTTGAAAACCCCAAGATTACCAGTCAATTTTTTCATATTGAAAACCCCAAGCTTACCAGTCAATCTTTTTTTTTCCTTCAAAACCCCAAGATTACCAGTCAAACTTTTTTTCTTGAAAACCCCAAGATTACCAGTCAAACTTTTTTTCTTGAAAACCCCTAGATTACCAGTCAAATTTTTTTCTTGAAAACACCACGTTTACCAGTCAAACTTTTTTTCTTGAAAACCCCAAGTTTATTAGTCAAACTTTTTTTCTTGAAAACCTCATGTTTAGCATTGAAACTTTTTTTTCCAGAAAACCCCAAGTTTAACACTCAAGCTTTTTTTCTTAAAAACCTCACGTTTACCAGTGAAACTTTTTATTCTAGATAACCCCAAGTTTAACTGTCAAACTTTTTTTTTATTGAAAACCCCAAGCTTAGACGAAATTTTTTTTCTTGAAAACACTAAGTTTAGTCAAACTTTTTTCTTGAAAACCCAAAGTTTACCAGTCAATTTTTTTTTCTTGAAAACCCAAACTTTAGTCAAACTTTTTTTCTTGAAAACCCCAAGTTCACCAGTCAAACTTTTTTTTTGAAAACCGTACGTTTACCGTTCAAACTTTTTTTTTCTTGAAAACCCCAAGTTTAACTGTCAAACTTTTTTCTTGAAAACCGTACGCTTACCGTTCAAACTTTTTTTCTTGAAAACACCAAGTTTAACAGACAATTTTTTTAAAAACCTCACATTAACCAGTCAAACTTTTTGTTTTAGAAAACCGTATGTTTAACAGTCATACTTTTTTTTTCTTGATAACCCCAAGTTTACCAGTCAAACTTTTTTTTTCAAAATATCACGTTTACCAGTCAAATTTTTTTTCTTGAAAACCCCAAGTTTAACAGTCAAACTCTTTTCTTCTTGAAAACCTCACGTTTACCAGTGAAACTTTTTTTTGAAAACCCCAAGTTTAAAGGACAAACCAGTGAATATTTTTTTCTTAAAACCCCAAGTTTTACAGTTAAGGTTTTTTTTCTTGAAAACCTTACGTTTACCAGTGAAACATTTTATTTCCTGACAACCCCAAGTTTATCAGTCAAACTTTTTTCTCTTGAAAACAATTAGTTTGGTCAATTTTTTTTCTTGAAAACCTCCTGTTTACCAGTCAAAGTTCTTTTTTCTTGAAAACCCCAAGTTTAACAATCAAACTTTTTTTCTTGAAAACCCAAAGTTTACCAGTCAAACTTTTTTTTTTGAAAACCAGAAGTTTACCAGTCAAACTTTTTATTTTTGAAAACCCCAAGATTATCAGTCAAACTTTTTTTACTTAAAAACCTCAAGATTACCAGTCAAACATTTTTTTTGAAACCCCAATATTACCAGTCGAACTTTTTTTTTTCTTGAAAACCCCAAGATTACCAGTCAAACTTTTTTTCTCGAAAACCCCAAGATTACCAGTAAAACTTTTTTTCTTGAAAACCCCTAGATTACCAGTAAAACTTTTTTTCTTGAAAACCCCAAGATTACCAGTCAAATTTTTTTTCTTGAAAACCCAAAGATTACCAGTCAAACTTTTTTCTTGAAACCCCTAAGATTACCAGTCAAACTTTTTTCTTGAAAATCCCAAGATTACCAGTCAAACTTTTTTTTCTTGAAAACCCAAAGATCACCAATCAAACTTTCTTTTTCTTGAAAACCCCAAGTTAACCAGTCAAAGTTTTTTTCTTGAAAAGCCAAAGTTCAACAGTCAAATTTTTTTTCTTCAAAATCTCACATTTACCAGTCAAACTTTTTTTTCTTGAAAACACCAAGTTTAACAGTCAAACTTTTTTCTTGAAAACCCCAAGTTTAGTCAAACTTTTCTTTTCTAGAAAACCCCAAGTTAACCAGTCGAACTTTTTTTTGAAAACCACACGTTTACTGTTCAAACTTCTTTTTCTTGAAAACCCCAAGTTCAACAGTCAAACTTTTTTTTGGGAAACCTCAAGTTTACCGGTCAAACTTTTTTTTTGAAAACCCCAAGTTCAACAGTCAAACATTTTTTTGAAAACCTCATGTTTACCGGTCAAACTTTTTTTTTGAAAACCTCAAGTGTAATAGGTAATTTTTTTCTTGAGAACCCGAAGTTTACCAGTCAAACTTTTTTTTCTTGAAAACCCTAAGATTACCAGTCAAACTTTCTTCTCTTGAAACCCCAAGATTATCAGTCAAACCTTTTTTCGAAAACCCCAGATAAGGAGGGATCATGACAAGCAAAATATCAAATACTGATTGTCTGGGAGTTTGACAATGACTCCACTAAATGGGCGGAAGATCTTCGATTTGTCATACTTTAAAAAATCATCACTACATAGAAACCTTAGAAACAAAATAACTTAGCTAAAAAATGAATCATGAAAATAAAGAAAACTGACTAAATGAATATTTTCCACCAATATGCTGAGTTTAACATTTGAAATTTTATTCGTGAAAATCCATGGTTTAACAGTTAAACTTTAATGAAATCCTCAAGTTCACCTGTCAATTTTTTTTCTTGAAAACCCAAAGTTACCAGTCAAACTTTTTTTTTCTTAATAAACCCAAGATTACCAGTCAAACTTTTTTTTCTTGAAAACCCCATGATTACCAGTCAAACTTTTGTTTTCTTGAAAACCCCAAGATTACCAGCCAAACTTTTTTTTCTTGAAAACCCCAAATTTAACAGTCAAAAATTATTTTTCTTGAAAACCCCAAGATTACCAGTCAAACTTCTTTTTTCTCTAAAACACCAAGTTTAACAGTCAAACTTTTTTTTCTTGAAAACCCCATTATTACCATTCAAACTTTTTTTTTTTAAAACCGTAAAATTACCAATCAAACTTTTTTTTCTTGAAAACCCCAAGATTACCAGTCAAAAATTTTTTTTGAAAACCCCAAGTTTAACAGGCAATTTATTTTTTTTTAGAAAAGGAGAGATCATGACAAGCAGAATATCAAATACTGATTGCATGGGAGATTGACAATGACTCGACTCAATGGGAGGAAGATCTACAATTTGTCATACTTTAAAAAATCATCTCTACATATAAATCTTAAAAACAAAATAACTTAGCTAAAAATGAAACATGAAAATAAAGATAACTGACAAAATAAATATTTTCCACCAATATGCTGAGTTTAACATTTGAAATTTTATTCGTGAAAATCCATGATTTAACAGTCAAACTTTAATGAAATCCTCAAGTTTACCTGTCAATCTTTTTTTTTTTCTTGAAAACCCAAAGATTACTAGTCAATCTTTTTCATCTTGAAACCCCCAAGATTACCAGTCAAACTTTTTTTTTCTTAAAAACCCCAATATTACCAGTCAAACTTTTTTTCTTGAAAACCCCAAGATTACCAGTCAAACTTTTGTTTTCTTGAAAATTCCAAGATTACCAGTCAAACTTTTTTCCCTTGAAAACCCAAGATTACCAGTCAAACTTTTTTTTTCTTGAAAACCCCAAGATTACCAGTCAAACTTTTGTTTTCTTGAAAATCCCAAGATTACCAGTCAAACTTTTTTTCCCTTGAAAACCCAAGATTAACAGTCAAACTTTTTTTTTCTTCAAAACCCCAAGATTACCAGTCAAACTTTTTTTCTTAAAAACCCCAAGATTACCAGTCAAACTTTTGTTTTCTTGAAAATCCCAAGATTACCAGTCAAACTTTTTTCCCTTGAAAACCCAAGATTACCAGTCAAACTTTTTTTTTTCTTGAAAACCCCAAGATTACCACTCAAACTTTTCTTTTCTTGAAAAACCCAAGATTACCAGTCAATTTTTTTCATATCGAAAACCGCAAGCTTACCAGTCAATCTTTTTTTCCTTCAAAACCCCAATATTACCAGTCAAACTTTTTTTTCTTGAAAACCCCAAGATTACCAGTCAAACTTTTTTTTTCTTGAAAACCCCCAGATTACCAGTCAATTTTTTTTCTTGAAAACACCACGTTTACCAGTCAAACTTTTTGTTTCTTGAAAACCCCAAGTTTATTAGTCAAACTTTTTTTTCTTGAAAACATCATGATTAGCATTGAAACTTTTTTTCCAGAAAACCGCAAGTTTAACACTTAAGCTTTTTTTTCTTAAAAACCTCACGTTTACCAGTGAAACTTTTTATTCTTGATAACCCCAAGTTTAACTGCCAAACTTTTTTTTTCTTGAAAACCCCAAGCTTAGCCGAACTTTTTTTTTCTTGAAAACACTAAGTTTAGTCAAACTTTTTTTCTTGAAAACCCCCAGATTACCAGTCAATTTTTTTTTCTTGAAAACACCACGTTTACCAGTCAAACTTTTTGTTTCTTGAAAACCCCAAGTTTATTAGTCAAACTTTTTTTTCTTGAAAACATCATGATTAGCATTGAAACTTTTTTTCCAGAAAACCGCAAGTTTAACACTTAAGCTTTTTTTTCTTAAAAACCTCACGTTTACCAGTGAAACTTTTTATTCTTGATAACCCCAAGTTTAACTGCCAAACTTTTTTTTTCTTGAAAACCCCAAGCTTAGCCGAACTTTTTTTTTCTTGAAAACACTAAGTTTAGTCAAACTTTTTTTCTTGAAAACCCAAAGTTTACCAGTCAATTTTTTTTCTTGAAAACCCAAAGTTTAGTCAAACCTTTTTTTTCTTGAAAACCCCAAGTTTACCAGTCAATTTTTTTTTAAAAACCGTACGTTTACCGTTCACACTTTTTTTTCTTGAAAACCCCAAGTTTAACAGTCAAACTTTTTTTCTTGAAAACCGTACGCTTACCGTTCAAACTTTTTTTTCTTGAAAACACCAAGTTTACCAGTCAATTTTTTTAAAAACCTCACATTAACCAGTCAAACTTTTTGTTTTCGAAAACCGTAAGTTTAACAGTCATACTTTTTTTCCTTGATAACCTCAAGTTTACCAGTCAAACTTTTTTTTCTTCAAAATCTCACGTTTACCAGTCAAACTTTTTTTTTCTTGAAAACCCCAAGTTTAACAGTCAAACTCTTTTCTTTTTGAAAACCTCACGTTTACCAGTGAAACTTTTTTTTGAAAACCCCAAATTTAACGGACAAACCAGTGAATATTTTTTTCCTTAAAACCCCAAGTTTTACAGTTAAGGTTTTTTTTTCTTGAAAACCTTACGTTTACCAGTGAAACATTTTTTTCCTGACAACCCCAAGTTTATCAGTCAAAGTTCTTTTTTCTTGAAAACCCAAAGTTTAACAATCAAACTTTTTTTCTTTAAAACCCCAAGTTTACCAGTCAAACTTTTTTTTTTTGAAAACCTGATGTTTACCAGTCAAACTTTTTCTTTTGAAAACCCCAAGATTATCAGTCAAACTTTTTTACTTGGAAACCCCAAGATTACCAGTCAAACATTTTTTTTTGAAAACCCCAATATTACCAGTCGAACTTTTTTTTTCTTGAAAAAATTACCAGTCAAACATTTTCCCCTTGAATACCCAAAATTACCAGTAAATTTTTTTTTCTTGAAAACTCCAAGATTACCACTCAAACTTTTCTTTTCTTGATAACCCCAAGATTACCAGTCAAATTTTTTCATACTGAAAACCCCAAGCTTACTTGTCAATCTTTTTCTTCTTCAAAACCCCAAGATTACCAGTCAAACTTTTTTTCTTGAAAACCCCAAGATTACCAGTCAAACTTTTTTTTCTTGAAAACCCCTAGATTACCAGTCATTTTTTTTCTTGAAAACACCACGTTTACCAGTCAAACTTTTTGTTTCTTGAAAACCCTAAGTTTATTAGTCAAAATTTTTTTTCTTGAAAACCTCACGTTTAGCAGTGAAACTTTTTTTTTCCAGAAAACACCAAGTTTAACACTTAAGCTTTTTTTTTCTTGAAAACCTCACGTTTACCAGTGAAACTTTTTTTTCTTGATAACCCCAAGTTTAACTGTCAAACCTTTTCTTGAAAATACCAAGTTTAGTCAAACTTTTTTTCTTGAAAAGCCCAAGTTTACCAGTCAAATTTTTTTTCTTGAAAACCCTAAGCTTAGTCGAACTTTTTTTTTTCTTGAAAACACTAAGTTTAGTCAAACTTTTTTTTTCTTGAAAACCCAAAGTTTACCAGTCAATTCTTTTTCTTGAAAACCCAAAGTTTAGTCAAACCTTTTTTTTCTTGAAAACCCCAAGTTTACCAGCCAAACTTTTTTTTGAAAACCTTACATTTACCATTCAAACTTTTTGTTTTGATAACCCCAAGTTTAACAGTCAAACTTTATTTCCTGAAATCCGTACGTTTGCCGCTCAAACTTTTTTTCTTGAAAACACCAAGTTTAACATTTAATTTAAAAAAAAACTCACATTAACCAGTCAAACTTTTTGTTTTAGAAAATTGTAAGTTTAACAGTTATACTTTTTTTTCTTGAAAACCCCAAGTTTACCAGTCAAACTTTTTTTTCTTCAAAATCTCACGTTTACCAGTCAAACTTTTTTTTCTTGAAAACCCCAAGTTTACCAGTCAAATTTTTTTTTAAAAACCGTACGTTTACCGTTCACACTTTTTTTTCTTGAAAACCCCAAGTTTAACAGTCAAACTTTTTTTCTTGAAAACCGTACGCTTACCGTTCAAACTTTTTTTCTTGAAAACACCAAGTTTAACAGTCAATTTTTTTAAAAACCTCACATTAACCAGTCAAACTTTTTGTTTTAGAAAACCGTAAGTTTAACAGTCATACTTTTTTTCCTTGATAACCTCAAGTTTACCAGTCAAACTTTTTTTTCTTCAAAATCTCACGTTTACCAGTCAAACTTTTTTTTTTGAAAACCCCAAGTTTAACAGTCAAACTCTTTTCTTCTTGAAAACCTCACGTTTACCAGTGAAACTTTTTTTTGAAAACCCCAAATTTACCGGACAAACCAGTGAATATTTTTTTCCTTAAAACCCCAAGTTTTACAGTTAAGGTTTTTTTTTCTTGAAAACCTTACGTTTACCAGTGAAACATTTTTTTCCTGACAACCCCAAGTTTATCAGTCAAAGTTTTTTTTTCTTGAAAACCCAAAGTTTAACAATCAAACTTTTTTTCTTTAAAACCCCAAGTTTACCAGTCAAACTTTTTTTTTTTGAAAACCTGATGTTTACCAGTCAAACTTTTTCTTTTGAAAACCCCAAGATTATCAGTCAAACTTTTTTACTTGGAAACCCCAAGATTACCAGTCAAACATTTTTTTTGAAAACCCCAATATTACCAGTCGAACTTTTTTTTTTCTTGAAAAAACTACCAGTCAAACATTTTCTCCTTGAATACCCAAGATTACCAGTAAATTTTTTTTTCTTGAACACTCCAAGATTACCACTCAAACTTTTCTTTTCTTGATAACCCCAAGATTACCAGTCAAATTTTTTTCATACTGAAAACCCCAAGCTTACTTGTCAATCTTTTTTTTCTTCAAAACCCCAAGATTACCAGTCAAACTTTTTTTCTTGAAAACCCCAAGATTACCAGTCAAACTTTTTTTTCTTGAAAACCCCTAGATTACCAGTCATTTTTTTTCTTGAAAACACCACGTTTACCAGTCAAACTTTTTGTTTCTTGAAAACCCTAAGTTTATTAGTCAAAATTTTTTTTCTTGAAAACCTCACGTTTAGCAGTGAAACTTTTTTTTCCAGAAAACACCAAGTTTAACACTTAAGCTTTTTTTTTTCTTGAAAACCTCACGTTTACCAGTGAAACTTTTTTTTCTTGATAACCCCAAGTTTAACTGTCAAACCTTTTCTTGAAAATACCAAGTTTAGTCAAACTTTTTTTCTTGAAAAGCCCAAGTTTACCAGTCAAATTTTTTTTCTTGAAAACCCTAAGCTTAGTCGAACTTTTTTTTCTTGAAAACACTAAGTTTAGTCAAACTTTTTTTTCTTGAAAACCCAAAGTTTACCAGTCAATTTTTTTTCTCGAAAACCCAAAGTTTAGTCAAACCTTTTTTTTCTTGAAAACCCCAAGTTTACCAGTCAAACTTTTTTTTGAAAACCTTACGTTTACCGTTCAAACTTTTTTTTTTGAAAACCCCAAGTTTAACAGTCAAACTTTATTTCCTGAAATCCGTACGTTTGCCGCTCAAACTTTTTTTCTTGAAAACACCAAGTTTAACGTTTAATTTTTAAAAAAAACTCACATTAACCAGTCAAACTTTTTGTTTTAGAAAATTGTAAGTTTAACAGTTATACTTTTTTTTCTTGAAAACCCCAAGTTTACCAGTCAAACTTTTTTTTCTTCAAAATCTCACGTTTACCAGTCAAACTTTTTTTTCTTGAAAACCCCAAGTTTAACAGTC
Organism: Palaemon carinicauda; assembly: GCF_036898095.1. Classification (NCBI taxonomy): domain Eukaryota; kingdom Metazoa; phylum Arthropoda; class Malacostraca; order Decapoda; family Palaemonidae; genus Palaemon; species Palaemon carinicauda. The sequence continues at coordinate 112,024,818 of NC_090731.1, read as the reverse complement.
AAACTCTTTTTTTCTTGAAAACCTCACGTTTACCAGTGAAACTTTTTTTTGAAAACACCAAGTTTAACGGACAAACCAGTGAATATTTTTTTCCTTAAAACCCCAAGTTTTACAGTTAAGTTTTTTTTTCTTGAAAACCTTACGTTTACTAGTGAAACATTTTTAGTCAAACTTTTTTTCTTGAAAACCTCACGTTTACCAGTCAAACTTTTTTTTCTTGAAAACCCCAAGTTTAACAATTAAACTTTTTTTTCTTGAAAACCCCAAGTTTACCAGTCAAACTTTTTTTCTTGAAAACCCGAAGTTTACCAGTCAAACTTTTTATTCTTGAAAACCCCAATATTATCCGTCAAACTTTTTTTCTTTGAAACCCCAAGATTACCAGTCAAACATTTTTTTTGAAAACCAAAATATTACCAGTTGAACTATTTTTTCTTGAAAACCCCAAGATTACCAGTTAAACCTTTTTTCTTGAAAACCCCAAGATTACCAGTAAAACTTTTTTTTCTTGAAAACCCCTAGATTACCAGTCAAACTTTTTTCTTGAAAACCCCAAGATTAACAGTCAAACATTTTTTCTTGAAAACCCCAAGATTACCAGTCAAACTTTTTTTCTTGAAACCCCTAAGATTACCAGTCAAACTTTTTTTATTGAAAATCCCAAGATTACCAGTCAAACTTTTTTTTTCTTGAAAACCCAAATATCACCAATCGAACTTTTTTTTTGAAAACCCTAAATTAACCAGTCAAAGTTTTTCCTTGAAAAGCCAAAGTTCAACAGTCAAACTTTTTTTCTTCAAAATCTCACATTTACCAGTCAAACGTTTTTCCTTGATAACACCAAATTTAACAGTCAAACTTTTTTTCTTGAATACCCCAAGTTTAGTCAAACTTTTTTTTCTCGAAAACCCCAAGTTAACCAGTCGAACTTTTTTTTTGAAAACCGCACGTTTACTGTTCAAACTTCTTTTTCTTGAGAACCCTAAGTTTAACCGTCAAACTTTTTTTCTTGAAAACCTCAAGTTTACCGGTCAAACTTTTTTTGAAACCCCCAAGTTTAACAGTCAAACATTTTTTTGAAAACCTCACGTTTACCGGTCAAATTTTTTTTTGAAAACCTCAAGTGTAACAGTTATTTTTTTTCCTTGAAAACCCAAAGTTTATCAGTCGACCTTTTTATTCTTGAAAACCCTAAGATTACCAGTCAAACTATTTTCTTTTGAAAACCCCAAGATTATCAGTCAAACCTTTTTTTTTGAAAACCCCAAGTTTAACAGGCAATTTTTTTTTCTTAGAAAAGGAGGGATCTTGACAAGCAGAATATCAAATACTGATTGCCAGGGAGATTGACAATGACTCCACTCAATGGGCGGAAGATCTACGATAATTCATACTTTAAAAAATCATCTTTACATAGAAACCTTAGAAACAAAATAACTTAGCTAAAATCTGAAACATGAAAATAAAGATAACTGACAAAGTAAATATTTCACACCAATATGCTGAGTTTAACAATTGAAATTTTATTCGTGAAAATCCCAAGTTTAACAGTGAAACTTTAATGAAATCCCCGAATTTACCTGTCAACCTTTTTTTTTATTGAAAACCCCAAGATTACCAGTCAAACTTTTTTTTACCTTGAAAACCCCAAAATTACCAGTCAAACTTTTTTTTCTTAAAAACCCCAAGATTACCAGTCAAACTTTTTTTCTTGAAAACCCCATGATTACCAGACAAACTTTTTTTTTTGAAAACCCCAAGATTACAGTCAAACTTTTTTCCCTTGAAAACCCCAAGCCTACCAGTCAAACTTTTTTTTTTCTTGAAAACGCCAAGATTACCAGTCAAACATTTTTCCTTAAAAACCCGAAGATTACCAGTCAAACGTTTTTTTTTCTTAAAAACCCCAAGATTACCAGTCAAACTTTTCTTTCGTTGAAAACCCGTAGATTACCTGTCATACTTTTTTTCTCGAAAACCCTTAGATTTCCATTCAAATTTTTTTCTTGAAAACCCCAAGTTTAACAGTCAAACTTTTTTTCTAGAAAACCCCAAGTTTAACAGTGAAAATTTTTGTTCTTGAAAACCCCAAGATTTCCAGTCAAACTTTTTTTTCTTGAAAACCCCAAGTTTAACATTCAAACTCTTTTTTTTTAGAAAACATCACGGCTGACATTTTTTGTTGTTTTAAACCCTAAGTTCAACAGTCAAACTTTCTTATTTTTGAAAACCTCGTGTTCACTGATCAAGCTTTTTTTCTTGAAAACTTTTTTTTAAAAACCTCATGTTTACCAGTCAAACTGATTTTTTTCCTTGAAGATCCAATGTTTAACAGTCAAACTTTGTTTTTTTTTGGAAAACCTCACGATTACCAGTCAAACTTTTTTCCCTGAAGACCCCAAGTTTAACAGCCAAACTTTTTTGTTTTTTTGTTTTTAAATCTCACGTTAACCAGTCAAACTATTTATATCTGAAAACTCCAAGTTTAACAGTCAAACTTTTTTTTAAACCTCCCGTTTACCAGTCAAACTTTTTTTTCCTTGAAGATCCCAAGTTGAACAGTCAAATATTTTTTTCTTTTTTTATGGAAAACCTCATGGTTACCAGTCAACGTTTTTTTTCCTGAAAACCCCAAGTTTAACAGTCAAACTTTCATTTTTAAAACCTCACGTTTACCAGTCAAACTTTTTCTTTCTTGAAGACCTCAAGTTTAACAGTCAAACTTATTTATCGGAAAATCTCATTTCACCAGTCAGACTTTTTTTCTTCTAGAAAACCCCAAGAATAACAGTCATTTTTTTTGGGAAACCCCAAGTTTAACAGTCAAACTTTAATTTTCTTGAAAACCCTAAGTTTAACAGTCAAGCTTTTTTCTTTGAAAACCTCACGTTTACCAGTCAAGCTTTTTTTTCTTGAAAACCCTAAGTTTAACAGTCAAACTTTTTTTTCTTGAAAACCTCACGTTTACCAGTGAAACTTTTTTTTCCTGAGAACCCCAAGTTTAACAGTTAAGCTTTTTTTCTCGAAAACCTCACGTTTACCAGTGAAACATTTTTTTCTTGAAAACCCCAAGTTTAACAGTCAAACCTTTTTTTTTTCTTGGAACCTCACGTTTACCATTGAAACTTTTTTTCTTCATAACCCCAAGTTTAACAGTCAAACTTTTTTTTCTTGAAAACACCAAGTTTAGTCAACCTTTTTTTCTTGAAAACGCCAAGTTTACCAGTCAAGCTTTTTTTTTCTTGAAAACCCCAAGTTTAACAGTCAAACTTTTTTTTTAAAAACCTCATGTTTACCAGTCAAACTGTTTTTTTTCCTTGAAGATCCCATGTTTAACAGTCAAACTTTGTTTTTTCTTTTTTCCGGAAAACCTCACGTTTACCAGTCAAACGTTTATTTCTTGAAAACCCCAAGCTTAACAGACAATTTTTTTTAAACCTCACGTTTAACAGTCAAACTATTTTTTCCCTGAAGACTCCAAGTTTAACAGCCAATTTTTTTTTCCTCACGTTTACCAGTCAAACTTTTTTTTTCAAAACCTCACGTTTACCAATCAAACTTTTTTTTCTTTAAAACCCCAAGTTAATTAGTCAAGGTTTTTTTTCTTGAAAAGCCAAAGTTCAACAGTCAAACTTTTTTTCTTCAAAATCTCACATTTACCAGCCAAACTTTTTTCTTGAAAACACCGAGTTTAACAGTCAAACTTTTTTCTTGAAAACCCTAAGTTTAGTCAAACTTTTCTTTTCTTGAAAACCCCAAGTTAACCAGTCAAACTTTTTTTTAAAAACCACACGTTTACTGTTCAAACTTCTTTTTCTTGAAAACCCAAAGTTTAACAGTCAAACTTTTTTTCTTGAAAACCTCAAGTTTACCGGTCAAACTTTTTTTTTGAAAACCCCAAGTTTAACAGTCAAACATTTTTTTTGAAAACCTCACGTTTACCGGTCAAACTATTTTTTTTAAAAACCTCAAGTGTAACAGGTAATTTTTTCTTGAGAACCCAAAGTTTACCAGGCAAACTTTTTTCTTGAAAACCCTAAGATTACCAGTCAAACTTTTTTCTCTTGAAAACCCCAAGATTATCAGTCAAACCTTTTTTTTGAAAACCCCAAGTTTAACAGGTAATTTTTTTTCTTAGAAAAGGAGGAATCATGACAAGCAGAATATCAAATACTGGTTGCCTGGGAGATTGACAATGACTCCACTCATTGGGCGGAAGATCTACGATTTGTCATACTTTAAAAAATCATCTCTACATAGAAACCTTAGAAAAAAATTAACTTAGCTAAAAAATGAATCATGAAAATAAAGAAAACTGATTAAATGAATATTTTCCACCAATATGCTGAGTTTAACATTTAAAATTTTATTCGTGAAAATCCATGGTTTAACAGTCAAACTTTAATGAAATCCTCAAGTTTACCTGTCAATCTTTTTTTTTCTTGAAAACGCAAAGATTACCAGTCAAACTTTTTCATCTTGAAACCCCCAAGATTACCTGTCGAACTTTTATTTTCTTAAAAACCCCAAGATTACCAGTCAAACTTTTTTTTCTTGAAAACCCCATGATTACCAGTCAAACTTTTGTTTTCTTGAAAACCCCAAGAATACCATTCAAAATTTTTTCCCTTGAAAACCCAAGATTACCAGTCAAACTTTTTTCTTCTTGAAAACTCCAAGATTACCAGTCAAACTTTTCTTTTCTTGAAAACCCCAAGATTACCAGTCAAATTTTTTCATATTGAAAACCCCAAGCTTACCAGTCAATCTTTTTTTTCTTAAAAACCCCAAGATTACCAGTCAAACTTTTTTTCTTGAAAACCCCAAGATTACCAATCAAACTTTTTTTCTCGAGAACCCCTAGATTACCAGTCATTTTTTTCTTGAAAACTCCACGTTTACCAGTCAAACTTTTTGTTTCTTGAAAACCCCAAGTTTATTAGTCAAACTTTTTTTCTTGAAAACCTCACGTTTATCAGTGAAACTTTTTTCCAAAAAACCCAGTTTAACACTTAAGCTTTTTTTTCTTGAAAACCTCGCGTTTACCAGTGAAACTTTTTTTTCTTGATAACCCCAAGTTTAACTGTCAAACTTTTTTCTTAAAAATACCAAGTTTAGTCAAACTTTTTTTCTTGAAAAGCCCAAGTCTACCAGTCAAATTTTTTTTCTTGAAAACCCAAAGTTTAGTCAAACCTTTTTTTCTTGAAAACCCCAAGTTTACCAGTCAAACTTTTTTTTTTAAAAAACCGTACGTTTACCGTTCAAACTTTTTTTTCTTGAAAACCCCAAGTTTAACAGTCAAACTTTTTTCTTGAAAACCGTACGCTTACCGTTCAAACTTTTTTTCTTGAAAACACCAAATTTAACAGTCAATTTTTTTAAAAACCTTACATTAACCAGTCAAACTTTTTGTTTTAGAAAACCGTAAGTTTAACAGTCATACATTTTTTTTCTTGATAACCTTAAGTTTACCAGTCAAACTTTTTTTTCTTCAAAATCTCACGTTTACCAGTCAAACTTTCTTTTCTTGAAAACCCCAAGTTTAACAGTCAAACTCTTTTCTTCTTGAAAACCTCACGTTTACCAGTGAAACTTTTTTTTGAAAACCCCAAATTTAACGGACAAACCAGTGAATAATTTTTTCCTTAAAACCCCAAGTTTTACAGTTAAGGTTTTTTTTTCTTGAAAACCTTACGTTTACCAGTGAGACATTTTTTTTCCTGACAACCCCAAGTTTATCAGTCAAACCTTTTTCTCTTGAAAACACTTAGTTTAGTCAAATTTTTTTTCTTGAAAACCTCCTGTTTACCAGTCAAAGTTCTTTTTTCTTGAAAACCCAAAGTTTAACAATCAAACTTTTTTTCTTGAAAACCCCAAGTTTACCAGTCAAACTTTTTTTTTTGAAAACCAGAAGTTTACCAGTCAAACTTTTTCTTTTGAAAACCCCAAGATTATCAGTCAAACTTTTTTACTTGGAAACCCCAAGATTACCAGTCAAACATTTTTTCTGAAAACCCCAATATTACCAGTCGAACTTTTTTTTTCTTGAAAAAATTACCAGTCAAACATTTTCCCCTTGAATACCCAAGATTACCAGTAAATCTTTTTTTTTCTTGAAAACTCCAAGATTACCACTCAAACTTTTCTTTTTTTGAAAACCCCAAGATTATTAGTCAAATTTTTTCATATTGAAAACCCCAAGCTTACCAGTCAATCTTTTTTTTCTTCAAAACCCCAAGATTACCAGTCAAACTTTTTTTCTTGAAAACCCCAAGATTACCAGTCAAACTTTTTTTTCTTGAAAACCCCTAGATTACCAGTCATTTTTTTCTTGAAAATACCACGTTTACCAGTCAAACTTTTTGTTTCTTGAAAACCCTAAGTTTATTAGTCAAAATTTTTTTTCTTGAAAACCTCACGTTTAGCAGTGAAACTTTTTTTTCCAGAAAACACCAAGTTTAACACTTAAGCTTTTTTTTCTTGAAAACCTCACGTTTACCAGTGAAACTTTTTTTTCTTGATAACCCCAAGTTTAACTGTCAAACCTTTTCTTGATAATACCAAGTTTAGTCTAACTTTTTTTCTTGAAAAGCCCAAGTTTACCAGTCAAATTTTTTTTCTTGAAAACCCTAAGCTTAGTCGAACTTTTTTTTCTTGAAAACACTAAGTTTAGTCAAACTTTTTTTTCTTGAAAACCCAAAGTTTACCAGTCAATTTTTTTTCTCGAAAACCCAAAGTTTAGTCAAACCTTTTTTTTCTTGAAAACCCCAAGTTTACCAGTCAAACTTTTTTTGAAAACCTTACGTTTACTGTTCAAACTTTTTTTTCTTTAAAACCCCAAGTTTAACAGTCAAACTTTATTTCTTGAAATCCGTACGTTTGCCGCTCAAACTTTTTTTCTTGAAAACACCAAGTTTATCATTTAATTTAAAAAAAAACTCACATTACCCGGTCAAAATTTTGTTTTAGAAAATTGTAAGTTTAACAGTCATACTTTTTTTTTCTTGGAAACCCCAAGTTTACCAGTCAAACTTTTTTTTCTTCAAAATCTCACGTTTACCAGTCAAACTTTTTTTTTCTTGAAATCCCCAAGTTTTACAGTCAAACTCTTTTTTTCTTGAAAACCTCACATTTACCAGTGAAACTTATTTTGAAAACCCCAAGTTTAACGGACAAACCAGTGAATATTTTTTTCCTTAAAACCCCAAGTTTTACAGTTAAGTTTTTTTTCTTGAAAACCTTACGTTTACCAGTGAAACATTTTTTTTCCTGACAACCCCAAGTTTAACAGTCAAACTTTTTTTCTTGAAAACCCCAAGTTAACCAGTCAAACTTTTCTTTTGAAAACCGTACATTTATCGTTCAAACTTTTTATTTCTTGAAAACCCCATGTTTAACAGTCAAACTTTTTTTTCTTAAAAACCTCAAGTTTACCGGTCAAACTTTTTCTTTTTGAAAACACCATCAAAACCTCACATTTACCAGTGAAAAATTTTTTTCTTGACAACCCCAAGTTTAACATTCAAACTTTTGTTTCTTGAAAACACTTAGTTTAGACAAACTTTTTTTTGAAAAAACCCAAGTTTAACAGTCAAACGTTTTTTCTCGAAAACCTCACGTTTACCAGTGAATAATTTTTTCCTTAAAACCCCAAGTTTTACATTTAAAGTTTTTTTTTCTTGAAAACCTCACGTTTACCAGTGAAACGTTTTTTTCTTGACAACCCAAAGTTTAACAGTCAATTTTTTTTCTTGAAAACACTTAGTTTAGTCAATTTTTTTTGAAAACCTCACATTTACCAATCAAACTTTTATTTTCTTGAAAACCCTAAGTTTAACAATCAAATTATTTTTTTCTTGAAAACCCTAAGTTTACCAGTCAAACTTTTTTTCTTGAAAACCCCAAGTTTAATAGTCAAACCTTTTTTTCTTGAAAACCTCACGTTTACCAGTGAAACCTTTTTTTCTCGAAAACCCCAAGTTTAACTGTCAAACATTTTTTTCTTGAAACCCCCTAAATTAACAGTAAAACTTTTTTCTTCTTGAAAACCCCAAGATTACCAGGCACACTTTTTTTAAACCCCAAGTTTAACAGTCAAACTTTTTTTCTTGAAAACCCTAAGTTTAACAATCAAACTTTTTTCTGGAAAACCCAAGATTACCAGTCAAACTTTTTTCCTTGAAAACCCCAAGATTACCAGGCAAACATTTTTTTTATTCTTGAAAACCCTAAGATTATCAGTCAAACTTTTTCTTCTTGAAACCCCTAAGATTACCAGTCAAACTTTTTCCTTGAAAACCCCAAGTTTAACAGTCAAAAATTATTTTTTTTGAAAACCCCAAGATTACCAGTCAAACTTCTTTTTTTCTAAAACCCCAAGTTTAACAGTCAAACTTTTTTTTTAAAACCCCAAGATTACCATTCAAACTTTTTTTTTGAAAACCCCAAGATTACCAGTCAAACTTTTTTTTTCTTGAAAACCCCAAGATTACCAGTCGAACTTTTTTTTGAAAACCCCAAGTTTAACAGGCAATTTTTTTTTCTTAGAAAAGGAGATATGACAAGCAGAATATCAAATACGGATTGCCTGGGAGATTGACAATGACTCTACTCAACGGGAGGAAGATCTACGATCTATGATCTCTACATAGAAATCTTAATAACAAAATATCTTAGCTAAAAATGAAACATGAAAAAAAAGATAACTGACAAAATAAATATTTTCCACCAATATGTTGAGTTTAACAGTTGAAATTTTATTCGTGAAAATCCATGGTTTAACAGTCAAACTTTAATGAAATCCCCAAGTTTACCTGTCAATCTTTTTTTTTCTTGAAAACCACAAGATTACCAGTCAAACATTTTTATCTTGAAACCCTCAAGATTACCAGTCAAACTTTTTTTCCTTAAAAACCCCAAGATTACCTGTCAAACTTTTTTTTCTTGAATACCACATGATTAGCAGTCAAACTTTTGTTTTCTTGAAAACCCCAAGATTACCAGTCAAACTTTTTTCCCTTGAAACCCAAGATTACCAGTCAAACTTTTCTCTTCTTGAAAACCCCAAGATTACCAGTCAATTTTTTCATATTGAAAACGTCAAGCTTGCCGGTCAATCTTCTTTTTTTTTCAAAACCCCATGATTACCAGTCAAACTTTTTTTCTTGAAAACCTCAAGATTACCTGTCAAACCATTTTTTTTTCTATAAAACCCCTAGATTACCAGTCAAATTTTTTTTCTTGAAAGCACCACGTTTACCAGTCAAACTTTTTGTTTCTTGAAAACCCCAAGTTTATTAGTCAAACTTTTTATTTCTTGAAAACCTCACGTTTACCAGTGAAACTTTTTTCCAGAAAACCCCAAGTTTAACAGTTGAGCTTTTTTTTTCTTGAAAACCTCACGTTTACCAGTGACCCTTTTTTTTCTTGATAACCCCAATTTTAACAGTCAAACTTTTTTTGAAAACTGCACGTTTACCGTTCAAACTTTTTTTTGAAAACCCCAAGTTTAACAGGTTTTTTTCTTGAAAACCCAAAGTTTACTAGTCAAACTTTTTTTCTTGAAAACCCCAAGATTACCAGTCAAACTTTTTTTTTTGAAAACCCCAAGATTACCAGTCCAACCTTTTTTTTTGAAAACCCCAAGATTACCAGTCAAACTTTTTTTCTTGAAAACCACAAGATTACCAGTAAAACTTTTTTTTTCTTTAAAACCCCAAGATTACCAGTAAATTTTTTTTCTTGAAACCACCTAGCTTACCAGTCAAACTTTTTTTTCTTGAAAACCCCAAGATTACCAGTCAAACTTTTTTTCTTGAAAACCCCAAGATTACCAGTCAAACTTTTTTTTCTGGAAAACCCTAAGATTACCAGTCAAAATTTTTTTTTTGAAAACCCCAAGATTACCAGTCACCTTTTTTTTCTTGGAAACCCCAAGATTACCAGTCAAACTTTTTTTTCATATTGAAAACCCCAAGCTTACCTGTCAAACTTTTTTTTCTTCAAAACCCCAAGATTACCAGTCAAACTTTTTTTTTCTTGAAAACCCCAAGGTTACCAGTCAAACTTTTTTTCCTTGAAAACTCCTATATCACCAGTCAAACCTTTTTTTCTTGAAAACCTCATGTTTACCAGTGAAACTTTTTTTTGAAATCCCCAAGTTTAACAGTCAAACTCTTTTTTTCTTGAAAACCACATTTACCAGTGAAACTTTTTTTCCCTGAAAACCCCAAGTTTAACAGTTAAGCTTTTTTTTGAAAACCTCACGTTTACCAGTGAAACCTTTTTTTTTCTTGATAACCCCAAGCTTAACAGTCAAAAATTTTTTTTCTTGAAAATACCAATTTACCAGTCAAACTTTTTTCTTCAAAATCCCTAGATTACCTGTCAAACTTTTTTTTCTTCAAAACCCCAAGATTACCAGTCAAACTTTTTTTCCTGAAAACCCTTAGGTTACCAGTCAAACATTTTTCCCTTGAAAACCCCTAGATTACCAGTCAAACTTTTTTCCTTGAAAACCTTATGTTTACCAGTGAAACTTTTTTTTGAAATCCCCATGTTTAACAGTCAAACTCTTTTTTTCTTGAAAACCTCACATTCACCAGTGAAACTTTTTTAGCCTGAAAACCTCAAGTTTAACAGTTAAGCTTTTTTTTCTTGAAAACCTCACGTTTACCAGTGAAACCTTTTTTTTTCTTGATATACCCAAGTTTAACAGTCAAAATTTTTTTTCCTGAAAATCCCAATTTTACCAGTCAAACTTTTTTCTTCAAAACCCCACGTTTAATAGTCAAACTTTTTTTTCTTGAAAACCTCACGTTTACCAGTGAAACGTTTTTTTCTTGATAACCCCTAGTTTACCAAACAAATTTTTTTTCTTGAAAACACCAAGTTTAGTCAAAATTTTTTTTTGGAAATCCCCAAGTTTACCAGTCAAACTTTTTATTTTTGAAAACCGCACGTTTTCCGTGCTAACTTTTCTTGAAAACCCCGCATTTAAGTTTCAAACTTTTTTTTCTTGAAAACCGCACGTTTACAGATTAAACTTTTTTTTCTTGAAAACACCAAGTTCAACAGTCAAACTCTTTTTTTTTAAACCTCACATTTACCAGCCAAACCTTTTGTTCTTGAAAACCGTAAGTTTAACAGTCATACTTTTCTTTCTTAAAAACCCCAAGTTCAACAGTCAAACTTTTTTTTCTTCAAAATCTCACGTTTACCAGTCAAACTTTTTTTTTCTTGAAAACTCCAAGTTGAACAGTGAAACTTTTTTCTTGAACACCTAATGTTTACCAGTGAAACTTTTTTCCCTTGAAAACACCAAGATTAACAGTCAAACTTTTTTTTTCTTGAAAACCCCAAGTTTACCTGTAAAACATTTTTTCCTTGAAAACCCCAATTTTAACAGTGAAACTTTTTTTCTTGAAAACCCCAAGATTACCAGTCAAACTTTTTTTTCCTTGAAACCCCCAAAATTACCAGGCAAACTTTTTTTATTTTCTAAAACCCCAAGATTATCAGTCAAACTTTTTTTTTCTTGAAAACCCTAAGATTACCAGCCAAACTTTTTTTTCCTTGAAAACCCCAAGTTTAACCCTCAAAAATTATTTTTCTTGAAAACCCCAAGATTACCAGTCAAACTTCTTTTTGCTCTAAAACACCAAGTTTAACAGTCAAACTTTTTTTTCTTGAAAACCCCAAGATTACCATTCAAACTTTTTTTAAACCGTAAGATTACCAGTCAAAGTTTTTTTTCTTGAAAACCCCAATATTACCAGTCAAACTTTTTTTTTGAAAACCCCACGTTTAACAGGCAATTTAGTTTCTTAAAAAGGAGAGATTATGACAAGCAGAATATCAAATACTGATTGCATGGGAGATTGACAATGACTCCACTCAATGGGAGGAAGATCTACGATTTGTCATACTTTAAAAATCATATCTACATATAAATCTTAAAAACAAAATAACTTAGCTAAAAAATGAAACATGAAAATAAAGATAACTGACAAAATAAATATTTTCCACCAATATGCTGAGTTTAACATTTGAAATTTTATTCGTGAAAATCCATGGTTTAACAGTCAAACTTTAATGAAATCCTTAAGTTTACCTGTCAATCTTTTTTTTTGAAAACCCAAAGATTACCAGTTAATCTTTTTCATCTTGAAACCCCCAAGATTACTAGTCAAACTTTTTTTTCTTAAAAACCCCAAGATTACCAGTCAAACTTTTTTTTCTTGAAAACCCCATGATTACCAGTCAAACTTTTGTTTTCTTGAAAATCCCAAGATTACCAGTCAAACTTTTTTCCCTTGAAAACCCAAGATTACCAGTCAAACTTTTTTTTTCTTGAAAACCCCATGATTACCACTCAAACTTTTGTTTTCTTGAAAACCCCAAGATTACCAGTCAATTTTTTTCATATTGAAAACTCCAAGCTTACCAGTCAATCTTTTTTTTCCTTCAAAACCCCAAGATTACCAGTCAAACTTTTTTTCTTGAAAACCCCAAGATTACCAGTCAAACTTTTTTCTTGAAAACCCCTAGATTACCAGTCAAATTTTTTTTTCTTGAAAACACCACGTTTACCAGTCAAACTTTTTGTTTCTTGAAAACCCCAAGTTTATTAGTCAAACTTTTTTTTCTTGAAAACTTCATGATTACCAGTCAAACTTTTTTTCTTGAAAACCCCTAGAATACCAGTCAAATTTTTTTCTTGAAAACACCATGTTTACAAGTCAAACTTTTTGTTTCTTGAAAACCCCAAGTTTATTAGTCAAACTTTTTTTTCTTGAAAACCCTATGATTACCAGTCAAACTTTTGTTTTCTTGAAAATCCCAAGATTACCAGTCAAATTTTTTCCCTTGAAAACCCAAGATTACCAGTCAAACATTTTTTTTCTTAAAAACCGCAAGATTACCACTCAAACTTTCATTTCTTGAAAACCCCAAGATTACCAGTCAATTTTTTCATATTGAAAACCCCAAGCTTACCAGTCAATCTTTTTTTTTTCCTTCAAAACCCCAAGATTACCAGTCAAACTTTTTTTCTTGAAAACCCCAAGATTACCAGTCAAACTTTTTTTCTTGAAAACCCCTAGATTACCAGTCAAATTTTTTTTCTTGAAAACACCACGTTTACCAGTCAAACTTTTTTTCTTGAAAACCCCAAGTTTATTAGTCAAACTTTTTTTCTTGAAAACCTCATGTTTAGCATTGAAACTTTTTTTTTCCAGAAAACCCCAAGTTTAACACTCAAGCTTTTTTTTCTTAAAAACCTCACGTTTACCAGTGAAACTTTTTATTCTAGATAACCCCAAGTTTAACTGTCAAACTTTTTTTTTATTGAAAACCCCAAGCTTAGACGAAATTTTTTTTCTTGAAAACACTAAGTTTAGTCAAACTTTTTTCTTGAAAACCCAAAGTTTACCAGTCAATTTTTTTTCTTGAAAACCCAAACTTTAGTCAAACTTTTTTTCTTGAAAACCCCAAGTTCACCAGTCAAACTTTTTTTTTGAAAACCGTACGTTTACCGTTCAAACTTTTTTTTTCTTGAAAACCCCAAGTTTAACTGTCAAACTTTTTTCTTGAAAACCGTACGCTTACCGTTCAAACTTTTTTTCTTGAAAACACCAAGTTTAACAGACAATTTTTTTAAAAACCTCACATTAACCAGTCAAACTTTTTGTTTTAGAAAACCGTATGTTTAACAGTCATACTTTTTTTTTCTTGATAACCCCAAGTTTACCAGTCAAACTTTTTTTTTTTCAAAATATCACGTTTACCAGTCAAATTTTTTTTTCTTGAAAACCCCAAGTTTAACAGTCAAACTCTTTTCTTCTTGAAAACCTCACGTTTACCAGTGAAACTTTTTTTTGAAAACCCCAAGTTTAAAGGACAAACCAATGAATATTTTTTTCTTAAAACCCCAAGTTTTACAGTTAAGGTTTTTTTTCTTGAAAACCTTACGTTTACCAGTGAAACATTTTATTTCCTGACAACCCCAAGTTTATCAGTCAAACTTTTTTCTCTTGAAAACAATTAGTTTGGTCAATTTTTTTTCTTGAAAACCTCCTGTTTACCAGTCAAAGTTCTTTTTTCTTGAAAACCCCAAGTTTAACAATCAAACTTTTTTTCTTGAAAACCCAAAGTTTACCAGTCAAACTTTTTATTTTTGAAAACCCCAAGATTATCAGTCAAACTTTTTTACTTAAAAACCTCAAGATTACCAGTCAAACATTTTTTTGAAACCCCAATATTACCAGTCGAACCTTTTTTTCTTGAAAACCCCAAGATTACCAGTCAAACTTTTTTTTCTCGAAAACCCCAAGATTACCAGTAAAACTTTTTTTCTTGAAAACCCCTAGATTACCAGTAAAACTTTTTTTCTTGAAAACCCCAAGATTACCAGTCAAATTTTTTTTCTTGAAAACCCCAAGATTACCAGTCAAACTTTTTTCTTGAAACCCCTAAGATTACCAGTCAAACTTTTTTCTTGAAAATCCCAAGATTACCAGTCAAACTTTTTTTTCTTGAAAACCCAAAGATCACCAATCAAACTTTCTTTTTCTTGAAAACACCAAGTTAACCAGTCAAAGTTTTTTTCTTGAAAAGCCAAAGTTCAACAGTCAAATTTTTTTTCTTCAAAATCTCACATTTACCAGTCAAACTTTTTTTTCTTGAAAACACCAAGTTTAACAGTCAAACTTTTTTCTTGAAAACCCCAAGTTTAGTCAAACTTTTCTTTTCTAGAAAACCCCAAGTTAACCAGTCGAACTTTTTTTTGAAAACCACACGTTTACTGTTCAAACTTCTTTTTCTTGAAAACCCCAAGTTCAACAGTCAAACTTTTTTTTGGGAAACCTCAAGTTTACCGGTCAAACTTTTTTTTTTGGAAACCCCAAGTTCAACAGTCAAACATTTTTTTGAAAACCTCATGTTTACCGGTCAAACTTTTTTTTTGAAAACCTCAAGTGTAATAGGTAATTTTTTTCTTGAGAACCCGAAGTTTACCAGTCAAACTTTTTTTTCTTGAAAACCCTAAGATTACCAGTCAAACTTTCTTCTCTTGAAACCCCAAGATTATCAGTCAAAGCTTTTTTTGAAAACCCCAGATAAGGAGGGATCATGACAAGCAAAATATCAAATACTGATTGTCTGGGAGTTTGACAATGACTCCACTAAATGGGCGGAAGATCTTCGATTTGTCATACTTTAAAAAATCATCACTACATAGAAACCTTAGAAACAAAATAACTTAGCTAAAAAATGAATCATGAAAATAAAGAAAACTGACTAAATGAATATTTTCCACCAATATGCTGAGTTTAACATTTGAAATTTTATTCGTGAAAATCCATGGTTTAACAGTTAAACTTTAATGAAATCCTCAAGTTCACCTGTCAATTTTTTTTTTCTTGAAAACCCAAAGTTACCAGTCAAACTTTTTTTTTCTTAATAAACCCAAGATTACCAGTCAAACTTTTTTTTCTTGAAAACCCCATGATTACCAGTCAAACTTTTGTTTTCTTGAAAACCCCAAGATTACCAGCCAAACTTTTTTTTCTTGAAAACCCCAAATTTAACAGTCAAAAATTATTTTTCTTGAAAACCCCAAGATTACCAGTCAAACTTCTTTTTTCTCTAAAACACCAAGTTTAACAGTCAAACTTTTTTTTCTTGAAAACCCCATTATTACCATTCAAACTTTTTTTTTTTAAAACCGTAAAATTACCAATCAAACTTTTTTTTCTTGAAAACCCCAAGATTACCAGTCAAAATTTTTTTTTGAAAACCCCAAGTTTAACAGGCAATTTATTTTTTTTAGAAAAGGAGAGATCATGACAAGCAGAATATCAAATACTGATTGCATGGGAGATTGACAATGACTCGACTCAATGGGAGGAAGATCTACAATTTGTCATACTTTAAAAAATCATCTCTACATATAAATCTTAAAAACAAAATAACTTAGCTAAAAATGAAACATGAAAATAAAGATAACTGACAAAATAAATATTTTCCACCAATATGCTGAGTTTAACATTTGAAATTTTATTCGTGAAAATCCATGATTTAACAGTCAAACTTTAATGAAATCCTCAAGTTTACCTGTCAATCTTTTTTTTTCTTGAAAACCCAAAGATTACTAGTCAATCTTTTTCATCTTGAAACCCCCAAGATTACCAGTCAAACTTTTTTTTCTTAAAAACCCCAATATTACCAGTCAAACTTTTTTTCTTGAAAACCCCAAGATTACCAGTCAAACTGTTGTTTTCTTGAAAATTCCAAGATTACCAGTCAAACTTTTTTCCCTTGAAAACCCAAGATTACCAGTCAAACTTTTTTTTTCTTGAAAACCCCAAGATTACCAGTCAAACTTTTGTTTTCTTGAAAATCCCAAGATTACCAGTCAAACTTTTTTTCCCTTGAAAACCCAAGATTAACAGTCAAACTTTTTTTTTCTTCAAAACCCCAAGATTACCAGTCAAACTTTTTTTCTTAAAAACCCCAAGATTACCAGTCAAACTTTTGTTTTCTTGAAAATCCCAAGATTACCAGTCAAACTTTTTTCCCTTGAAAACCCAAGATTACCAGTCAAACTTTTTTTTTCTTGAAAACCCCAAGATTACCACTCAAACTTTTCTTTTCTTGAAAAACCCAAGATTACCAGTCAATTTTTTTCATATCGAAAACCGCAAGCTTACCAGTCAATCTTTTTTTCCTTCAAAACCCCAAGATTACCAGTCAAACTTTTTTTTCTTGAAAACCCCAAGATTACCAGTCAAACTTTTTTTTTCTTGAAAACCCCCAGATTACCAGTCATTTTTTTTTCTTGAAAACACCACGTTTACCAGTCAAACTTTTTGTTTCTTGAAAACCCCAAGTTTATTAGTCAAACTTTTTTTTCTTGAAAACATCATGATTAGCATTGAAACTTTTTTTCCAGAAAACCGCAAGTTTAACACTTAAGCTTTTTTTTCTTAAAAACCTCACGTTTACCAGTGAAACTTTTTATTCTTGATAACCCCAAGTTTAACTGCCAAACTTTTTTTTTCTTGAAAACCCCAAGCTTAGCCGAACTTTTTTTTTCTTGAAAACACTAAGTTTAGTCAAACTTTTTTTCTTGAAAACCCAAAGTTTACCAGTCAATTTTTTTTCTTGAAAACCCAAAGTTTAGTCAAACCTTTTTTTTCTTGAAAACCCCAAGTTTACCAGTCAATTTTTTTTAAAAACCGTACGTTTACCGTTCACACTTTTTTTTCTTGAAAACCCCAAGTTTAACAGTCAAACTTTTTTTCTTGAAAACCGTACGCTTACCGTTCAAACTTTTTTTCTTGAAAACACCAAGTTTACCAGTCAATTTTTTTAAAAACCTCACATTAACCAGTCAAACTTTTTGTTTTAGAAAACCGTAAGTTTAACAGTCATACTTTTTTTCCTTGATAACCTCAAGTTTACCAGTCAAACTTTTTTTTCTTCAAAATCTCACGTTTACCAGTCAAACTTTTTTTTTCTTGAAAACCCCAAGTTTAACAGTCAAACTCTTTTCTTCTTGAAAACCTCACGTTTACCAGTGAAACTTTTTTTTGAAAACCCCAAATTTAACGGACAAACCAGTGAATATTTTTTTCCTTAAAACCCCAAGTTTTACAGTTAAGGTTTTTTTTTCTTGAAAACCTTACGTTTACCAGTGAAACATTTTTTTCCTGACAACCCCAAGTTTATCAGTCAAAGTTCTTTTTTCTTGAAAACCCAAAGTTTAACAATCAAACTTTTTTTCTTTAAAACCCCAAGTTTACCAGTCAAACTTTTTTTTTTGAAAACCTGATGTTTACCAGTCAAACTTTTTCTTTTGAAAACCCCAAGATTATCAGTCAAACTTTTTTACTTGGAAACCCCAAGATTACCAGTCAAACATTTTTTTTGAAAACCCCAATATTACCAGTCGAACTTTTTTTTTCTTGAAAAAATTACCAGTCAAACATTTTCCCCTTGAATACCCAAAATTACCAGTAAATTTTTTTTTCTTGAAAACTCCAAGATTACCACTCAAACTTTTCTTTTCTTGATAACCCCAAGATTACCAGTCAAATTTTTTCATACTGAAAACCCCAAGCTTACTTGTCAATCTTTTTCTTCTTCAAAACCCCAAGATTACCAGTCAAACTTTTTTTCTTGAAAACCCCAAGATTACCAGTCAAACTTTTTTTTCTTGAAAACCCCTAGATTACCAGTCATTTTTTTTCTTGAAAACACCACGTTTACCAGTCAAACTTTTTGTTTCTTGAAAACCCTAAGTTTATTAGTCAAAAATTTTTTTCTTGAAAACCTCACGTTTAGCAGTGAAACTTTTTTTTCCAGAAAACACCAAGTTTAACACTTAAGCTTTTTTTTTTCTTGAAAACCTCACGTTTACCAGTGAAACTTTTTTTTCTTGATAACCCCAAGTTTAACTGTCAAACCTTTTCTTGAAAATACCAAGTTTAGTCAAACTTTTTTTCTTGAAAAGCCCAAGTTTACCAGTCAAATTTTTTTTCTTGAAAACCCTAAGCTTAGTCGAACTTTTTTTTTTCTTGAAAACACTAAGTTTAGTCAAACTTTTTTTTTCTTGAAAACCCAAAGTTTACCAGTCAATTCTTTTTCTTGAAAACCCAAAGTTTAGTCAAACCTTTTTTTTCTTGAAAACCCCAAGTTTACCAGTCAAACTTTTTTTTGAAAACCTTACGTTTACCATTCAAACTTTTTGTTTTGATAACCCCAAGTTTAACAGTCAAACTTTATTTCCTGAAATCCGTACGTTTGCCGCTCAAACTTTTTTTCTTGAAAACACCAAGTTTAACATTTAATTTAAAAAAAAACTCACATTAACCAGTCAAACTTTTTGTTTTAGAAAATTGTAAGTTTAACAGTTATACTTTTTTTTCTTGAAAACCCCAAGTTTACCAGTCAAACTTTTTTTTCTTCAAAATCTCACGTTTACCAGTCAAACTTTTTTTCTTGAAAACCCCAAGTTTACCAGTCAAATTTTTTTTAAAAAACCGTACGTTTACCGTTCACACTTTTTTTTCTTGAAAACCCCAAGTTTAACAGTCAAACTTTTTTTCTTGAAAACCGTACGCTTACCGTTCAAACTTTTTTTCTTGAAAACACCAAGTTTAACAGTCAATTTTTTTAAAAACCTCACATTAACCAGTCAAACTTTTTGTTTTAGAAAACCGTAAGTTTAACAGTCATACTTTTTTTCCTTGATAACCTCAAGTTTACCAGTCAAACTTTTTTTTCTTCAAAATCTCACGTTTACCAGTCAAACTTTTTTTTTTTGAAAACCCCAAGTTTAACAGTCAAACTCTTTTCTTCTTGAAAACCTCACGTTTACCAGTGAAACTTTTTTTTGAAAACCCCAAATTTACCGGACAAACCAGTGAATATTTTTTTCCTTAAAACCCCAAGTTTTACAGTTAAGGTTTTTTTTTTCTTGAAAACCTTACGTTTACCAGTGAAACATTTTTTTTCCTGACAACCCCAAGTTTATCAGTCAAAGTTTTTTTTCTTGAAAACCCAAAGTTTAACAATCAAACTTTTTTTTCTTTAAAACCCCAAGTTTACCAGTCAAACTTTTTTTTTTTGAAAACCTGATGTTTACCAGTCAAACTTTTTCTTTTGAAAACCCCAAGATTATCAGTCAAACTTTTTTACTTGGAAACCCCAAGATTACCAGTCAAACATTTTTTTGAAAACCCCAATATTACCAGTCGAACTTTTTTTTTTCTTGAAAAAACTACCAGTCAAACATTTTCTCCTTGAATACCCAAGATTACCAGTAAATTATTTTTTTCTTGAAAACTCCAAGATTACCACTCAAACTTTTCTTTTCTTGATAACCCCAAGATTACCAGTCAAATTTTTTCATACTGAAAACCCCAAGCTTACTTGTCAATCTTTTTTTTCTTCAAAACCCCAAGATTACCAGTCAAACTTTTTTTCTTGAAAACCCCAAGATTACCAGTCAAACTTTTTTTTCTTGAAAACCCCTAGATTACCAGTCATTTTTTTTCTTGAAAACACCACGTTTACCAGTCAAACTTTTTGTTTCTTGAAAACCCTAAGTTTATTAGTCAAAATTTTTTTTCTTGAAAACCTCACGTTTAGCAGTGAAACTTTTTTTTCCAGAAAACACCAAGTTTAACACTTAAGCTTTTTTTTTTCTTGAAAACCTCACGTTTACCAGTGAAACTTTTTTTCTTGATAACCCCAAGTTTAACTGTCAAACCTTTTCTTGAAAATACCAAGTTTAGTCAAACTTTTTTTCTTGAAAAGCCCAAGTTTACCAGTCAAATTTTTTTTCTTGAAAACCCTAAGCTTAGTCGAACTTTTTTTTCTTGAAAACACTAAGTTTAGTCAAACTTTTTTTTCTTGAAAACCCAAAGTTTACCAGTCAATTTTTTTTCTCGAAAACCCAAAGTTTAGTCAAACCTTTTTTTTCTTGAAAACCCCAAGTTTACCAGTCAAACTTTTTTTTGAAAACCTTACGTTTACCGTTCAAACTTTTTTTTTTGAAAACCCCAAGTTTAACAGTCAAACTTTATTTCCTGAAATCCGTACGTTTGCCGCTCAAACTTTTTTTCTTGAAAACACCAAGTTTAACGTTTAATTTTTAAAAAAAACTCACATTAACCAGTCAAACTTTTTGTTTTAGAAAATTGTAAGTTTAACAGTTATACTTTTTTTTCTTGAAAACCCCAAGTTTACCAGTCAAACTTTTTTTTCTTCAAAATCTCACGTTTACCAGTCAAACTTTTTTTTCTTGAAAACCCCAAGTTTAACAGTCAAACTCTTTTTTTCTTGAAAACCTCACGTTTACCAGTGAAACTTTTTTTGAAAACACCAAGTTTAACGGACAAACTAGTGAATATTTTTTTTTTTAAAACCCCAAGTTTTACAGTTAAGTTTTTTTTTCTTGAAAACCTTACGTTTACTGGTGAAACATTTTTAGTCAAACTTTTTTTCTTGAAAACCTCACGTTTACCAGTCAAACTTTTTTTTCTTGAAAACCCCAAGTTTAACAATTAAACTTTTTTTTCTTGAAAACCCCAAGTTTACCAGTCAAACTTTTTTTCTTGAAAACCCGAAGTTTACCAGTCAAACTTTTTATTCTTGAAAACCCCAATATTATCCGTCAAACTTTTTTTCTTTGAAACCCCAAGATTACCAGTCAAACATTTTTTTTGAAAACCAAAATATTACCAGTTGAACTTTTTTTTCTTGAAAACCCCAAGATTACCAGTTAAACCTTTTTTCTTGAAAACCCCAAGATTACCAGTAAAACTTTTTTTTCTTGAAAACCCCTAGATTACCAGTCAAACTTTTTTCTTGAAAACCCCAAGATTAACAGTCAAACATTTTTTCTTGAAAACCCCAAGATTACCAGTCAAACTTTTTTTCTTGAAACCCCTAAGATTACCAGTCAAACTTTTTTTATTGAAAATCCCAAGATTACCAGTCAAACTTTTTTTTTCTTGAAAACCCAAATATCACCAATCGAACTTTTTTTTTTGAAAACCCTAAATTAACCAGTCAAAGTTTTTCCTTGAAAAGCCAAAGTTCAACAGTCAAACTTTTTTTCTTCAAAATCTCACATTTACCAGTCAAACTTTTTTCCTTGATAACACCAAATTTAACAGTCAAACTTTTTTTCTTGAATACCCCAAGTTTAGTCAAACTTTTTTTTCTCGAAAACCCCAAGTTAACCAGTCGAACTTTTTTTTTGAAAACCGCACGTTTACTGTTCAAACTTCTTTTTCTTGAGAACCCTAAGTTTAACCGTCAAACTTTTTTTCTTGAAAACCTCAAGTTTACCGGTCAAACTTTTTTTGAAACCCCCAAGTTTAACAGTCAAACATTTTTTTGAAAACCTCACGTTTACCGGTCAAATTTTTTTTTGAAAACCTCAAGTGTAACAGTTATTTTTTTTCCTTGAAAACCCAAAGTTTATCAGTCGACCTTTTTATTCTTGAAAACCCTAAGATTACCAGTCAAACTATTTTCTTTTGAAAACCCCAAGATTATCAGTCAAACCTTTTTTTTTGAAAACCCCAAGTTTAACAGGCAATTTTTTTTTCTTAGAAAAGGAGGGATCTTGACAAGCAGAATATCAAATACTGATTGCCAGGGAGATTGACAATGACTCCACTCAATGGGCGGAAGATCTACGATAATTCATACTTTAAAAAATCATCTTTACATAGAAACCTTAGAAACAAAATAACTTAGCTAAAATCTGAAACATGAAAATAAAGATAACTGACAAAGTAAATATTTCACACCAATATGCTGAGTTTAACAATTGAAATTTTATTCGTGAAAATCCCAAGTTTAACAGTGAAACTTTAATGAAATCCCCGAATTTACCTGTCAACCTTTTTTTTTTATTGAAAACCCCAAGATTACCAGTCAAACTTTTTTTTACCTTGAAAACCCCAAAATTACCAGTCAAACTTTTTTTTCTTAAAAACCCCAAGATTACCAGTCAAACTTTTTTTCTTGAAAACCCCATGATTACCAGACAAACTTTTTTTTTTGAAAACCCCAAGATTACAGTCAAACTTTTTTCCCTTGAAAACCCCAAGCCTACCAGTCAAACTTTTTTTTTTCTTGAAAACGCCAAGATTACCAGTCAAACATTTTTCCTTAAAAACCCGAAGATTACCAGTCAAACGTTTTTTTTTCTTAAAAACCCCAAGATTACCAGTCAAACTTTTCTTTCGTTGAAAACCCGTAGATTACCTGTCATACTTTTTTTCTCGAAAACCCTTAGATTTCCATTCGAATTTTTTTCTAGAAAACCGTAAGTTTAACAGTCATACTTTTTTTCCTTGATAACCTCAAGTTTACCAGTCAAACTTTTTTTTCTTCAAAATCTCACGTTTACCAGTCAAACTTTTTTTTTCTTGAAAACCCCAAGTTTAACAGTCAAACTCTTTTCTTCTTGAAAACCTCACGTTTACCAGTGAAACTTTTTTTTGAAAACCGCAAATTTAACGGACAAACCAGTGAATATTTTTTTCCTTAAAACCCCAAGTTTTACAGTTAAGGTTTTTTTTCTTGAAAACCTTACGTTTACCAGTGAAACATTTTTTTCCTGACAACCCCAAGTTTATCAGTCAAAGTTCTTTTTTCTTGAAAACCTAAAGTTTAACAATCAAACTTTTTTTCTTTAAAACCCCAAGTTTACCAGTCAAACTTTTTTTTTTTTGAAAACCTGATGTTTACCAGTCAAACTTTTTCTTTTGAAAACCCCAAGATTATCAGTCAAACTTTTTTACTTGGAAACCCCAAGATTACCAGTCAAACATTTTTTTTGAAAACCCCAATATTACCAGTCGAACTTTTTTTTTCTTGAAAAAATTACCAGTCAAACATTTTCCCCTTGAATACCCAAAATTACCAGTAAATTTTTTTTTCTTGAAAACTCCAAGATTACCACTCAAACTTTTCTTTTCTTGATAACCCCAAGATTACCAGTCAAATTTTTTCATACTGAAAACCCCAAGCTTACTTGTCAATCTTTTTCTTCTTCAAAACCCCAAGATTACCAGTCAAACTTTTTTTCTTGAAAACCCCAAGATTACCAGTCAAACTTTTTTTTCTTGAAAACCCCTAGATTACCAGTCATTTTTTTTCTTGAAAACACCACGTTTACCAGTCAAACTTTTTGTTTCTTGAAAACCCTAAGTTTATTAGTCAAAATTTTTTTTCTTGAAAACCTCACGTTTAGCAGTGAAACTTTTTTTTCCAGAAAACACCAAGTTTAACACTTAAGCTTTTTTTTTCTTGAAAACCTCACGTTTACCAGTGAAACTTTTTTTTCTTGATAACCCCAAGTTTAACTGTCAAACCTTTTCTTGAAAATACCAAGTTTAGTCAAACTTTTTTTCTTGAAAAGCCCAAGTTTACCAGTCAAATTTTTTTTCTTGAAAACCCTAAGCTTAGTCGAACTTTTTTTTTCTTGAAAACACTAAGTTTAGTCAAACTTTTTTTCTTGAAAACCCAAAGTTTACCAGTCAATTCTTTTTCTTGAAAACCCAAAGTTTAGTCAAACCTTTTTTTTCTTGAAAACCCCAAGTTTACCAGTCAAACTTTTTTTCGAAAACCTTACGTTTACCATTCAAACTTTTTGTTTTGATAACCCCAAGTTTAACAGTCAAACTTTATTTCCTGAAATCCGTACGTTTGCCGCTCAAACTTTTTTTCTTGAAAACACCAAGTTTAACATTTAATTTAAAAAAAAACTCACATTAACCAGTCAAACTTTTTGTTTTAGAAAATTGTAAGTTTAACAGTTATACTTTTTTTTCTTGAAAACCCCAAGTTTACCAGTCAAACTTTTTTTTCTTCAAAATCTCACGTTTACCAGTCAAACTTTTTTTTCTTGAAAACCCCAAGTTTACCAGTCAAATTTTTTTTTAAAAACCGTACGTTTACCGTTCACACTTTTTTTTCTTGAAAACCCCAAGTTTAACAGTCAAACTTTTTTTCTTGAAAACCGTACGCTTACCGTTCAAACTTTTTTTCTTGAAAACACCAAGTTTAACAGTCAATTTTTTTAAAAACCTCACATTAACCAGTCAAACTTTTTGTTTTAGAAAACCGTAAGTTTAACAGTCATACTTTTTTTCCTTGATAACCTCAAGTTTACCAGTCAAACTTTTTTTTCTTCAAAATCTCACGTTTACCAGTCAAACTTTTTTTTTTTTTGAAAACCCCAAGTTTAACAGTCAAACTCTTTTCTTCTTGAAAACCTCACGTTTACCAGTGAAACTTTTTTTTGAAAACCCCAAATTTACCGGACAAACCAGTGAATATTTTTTTCCTTAAAACCCCAAGTTTTACAGTTAAGGTTTTTTTTTCTTGAAAACCTTACGTTTACCAGTGAAACATTTTTTTTCCTGACAACCCCAAGTTTATCAGTCAAAGTTTTTTTTTCTTGAAAACCCAAAGTTTAACAATCAAACTTTTTTTCTTTAAAACCCCAAGTTTACCAGTCAAACTTTTTTTTTTTGAAAACCTGATGTTTACCAGTCAAACTTTTTCTTTTGAAAACCCCAAGATTATCAGTCAAACTTTTTTACTTGGAAACCCCAAGATTACCAGTCAAACATTTTTTTTGAAAACCCCAATATTACCAGTCGAACTTTTTTTTTTCTTGAAAAAACTACCAGTCAAACATTTTCTCCTTGAATACCCAAGATTACCAGTAAATTTTTTTTTCTTGAAAACTCCAAGATTACCACTCAAACTTTTCTTTTCTTGATAACCCCAAGATTACCAGTCAAATTTTTTCATACTGAAAACCCCAAGCTTACTTGTCAATCTTTTTTTTCTTCAAAACCCCAAGATTACCAGTCAAACTTTTTTTCTTGAAAACCCCAAGATTACCAGTCAAACTTTTTTTTCTTGAAAACCCCTAGATTACCAGTCATTTTTTTTCTTGAAAACACCACGTTTACCAGTCAAACTTTTTGTTTCTTGAAAACCCTAAGTTTATTAGTCAAAATTTTTTTTCTTGGAAACCTCACGTTTAGCAGTGAAACTTTTTTTTCCAGAAAACACCAAGTTTAACACTTAAGCTTTTTTTTTCTTGAAAACCTCACGTTTACCAGTGAAACTTTTTTTCTTGATAACCCCAAGTTTAACTGTCAAACCTTTTCTTGAAAATACCAAGTTTAGTCAAACTTTTTTTCTTGAAAAGCCCAAGTTTACCAGTCAAATTTTTTTTCTTGAAAACCCTAAGCTTAGTCGAACTTTTTTTTCTTGAAAACACTAAGTTTAGTCAAACTTTTTTTTCTTGAAAACCCAAAGTTTACCAGTCAATTTTTTTTCTCGAAAACCCAAAGTTTAGTCAAACCTTTTTTTTCTTGAAAACCCCAAGTTTACCAGTCAAACTTTTTTTTGAAAACCTTACGTTTACCGTTCAAACTTTTTTTTTTTGAAAACCCCAAGTTTAACAGTCAAACTTTATTTCCTGAAATCCGTACGTTTGCCGCTCAAACTTTTTTTCTTGAAAACACCAAGTTTAACGTTTAATTTTTAAAAAAAACTCACATTAACCAGTCAAACTTTTTGTTTTAGAAAATTGTAAGTTTAACAGTTATACTTTTTTTTCTTGAAAACCCCAAGTTTACCAGTCAAACTTTTTTTTCTTCAAAATCTCACGTTTACCAGTCAAACTTTTTTTTCTTGAAAACCCCAAGTTTAACAGTCAAACTCTTTTTTTCTTGAAAACCTCACGTTTACCAGTGAAACTTTTTTTTGAAAACACCAAGTTTAACGGACAAACCAGTGAATATTTTTTTCCTTAAAACCCCAAGTTTTACAGTTAAGTTTTTTTTTCTTGAAAACCTTACGTTTACTAGTGAAACATTTTTAGTCAAACTTTTTTTCTTGAAAACCTCACGTTTACCAGTCAAACTTTTTTTTCTTGAAAACCCCAAGTTTAACAATTAAACTTTTTTTTCTTGAAAACCCCAAGTTTACCAGTCAAACTTTTTTTCTTGAAAACCCGAAGTTTACCAGTCAAACTTTTTATTCTTGAAAACCCCAATATTATCCGTCAAACTTTTTTTCTTTGAAACCCCAAGATTACCAGTCAAACATTTTTTTTGAAAACCAAAATATTACCAGTTGAACTTTTTTTTCTTGAAAACCCCAAGATTACCAGTTAAACCTTTTTTCTTGAAAACCCCAAGATTACCAGTAAAACTTTTTTTTCTTGAAAACCCCTAGATTACCAGTCAAACTTTTTTCTTGAAAACCCCAAGATTAACAATCAAACATTTTTTCTTGAAAACCCCAAGATTACCAGTCAAACTTTTTTTCTTGAAACCCCTAAGATTACCAGTCAAACTTTTTTTATTGAAAATCCCAAGATTACCAGTCAAACTTTTTTTTCTTGAAAACCCAAATATCACCAATCGAACTTTTTTTTTTGAAAACCCTAAATTAACCAGTCAAAGTTTTTCCTTGAAAAGCCAAAGTTCAACAGTCAAACTTTTTTTCTTCAAAATCTCACATTTACCAGTCAAACTTTTTTCCTTGATAACACCAAATTTAACAGTCAAACTTTTTTTCTTGAATACCCCAAGTTTAGTCAAACTTTTTTTTCTCGAAAACCCCAAGTTAACCAGTCGAACTTTTTTTTTGAAAACCGCACGTTTACTGTTCAAACTTCTTTTTCTTGAGAACCCTAAGTTTAACCGTCAAACTTTTTTTCTTGAAAACCTCAAGTTTACCGGTCAAACTTTTTTTGAAACCCCCAAGTTTAACAGTCAAACATTTTTTTGAAAACCTCACGTTTACCGGTCAAATTTTTTTTTGAAAACCTCAAGTGTAACAGTTATTTTTTTTCCTTGAAAACCCAAAGTTTATCAGTCGACCTTTTTATTCTTGAAAACCCTAAGATTACCAGTCAAACTATTTTCTTTTGAAAACCCCAAGATTATCAGTCAAACCTTTTTTTTTGAAAACCCCAAGTTTAACAGGCAATTTTTTTTCTTAGAAAAGGAGGGATCTTGACAAGCAGAATATCAAATACTGATTGCCAGGGAGATTGACAATGACTCCACTCAATGGGCGGAAGATCTACGATAATTCATACTTTAAAAAATCATCTTTACATAGAAACCTTAGAAACAAAATAACTTAGCTAAAATCTGAAACATGAAAATAAAGATAACTGACAAAGTAAATATTTCACACCAATATGCTGAGTTTAACAATTGAAATTTTATTCGTGAAAATCCCAAGTTTAACAGTGAAACTTTAATGAAATCCCCGAATTTACCTGTCAACCTTTTTTTTTATTGAAAACCCCAAGATTACCAGTCAAACTTTTTTTTTACCTTGAAAACCCCAAAATTACCAGTCAAACTTTTTTTTCTTAAAAACCCCAAGATTACCAGTCAAACTTTTTTTCTTGAAAACCCCATGATTACCAGACAAACTTTTTTTTTTGAAAACCCCAAGATTACAGTCAAACTTTTTTCCCTTGAAAACCCCAAGCCTACCAGTCAAACTTTTTTTTTTCTTGAAAACGCCAAGATTACCAGTCAAACATTTTTCCTTAAAAACCCGAAGATTACCAGTCAAACGTTTTTTTTTCTTAAAAACCCCAAGATTACCAGTCAAACTTTTCTTTCGTTGAAAACCCGTAGATTACCTGTCATACTTTTTTTCTCGAAAACCCTTAGATTTCCATTCGAATTTTTTTCTTGAAAACCCCAAGTTTAACAGTCAAACTTTTTTTCTAGAAAACCCCAAGTTTAACAGTGAAAATTTTTGTTCTTGAAAACCCCAAGATTTCCAGTCAAACTTTTTTTTCTTGAAAACCCCAAGTTTAACATTCAAACTCTTTTTTTTAGAAAACATCACGGCTGACATTTTTTTGTTGTTTTAAACCCTAAGTTCAACAGTCAAACTTTCTTATTTTTGAAAACCTCGTGTTCACTGATCAAGCTTTTTTTCTTGAAAACTTTTTTTTAAAAACCTCATGTTTACCAGTCAAACTGATTTTTTTCCTTGAAGATCCAATGTTTAACAGTCAAACTTTGTTTTTTTTTGGAAAACCTCACGATTACCAGTCAAACTTTTTTCCCTGAAGACCCCAAGTTTAACAGCCAAAATTTTTTGTTTTTTTGTTTTTAAATCTCACGTTAACCAGTCAAACTATTTATATCTGAAAACTCCAAGTTTAACAGTCAAACTTTTTTTTAAACCTCCCGTTTACCAGTCAAACTTTTTTTTCCTTGAAGATCCCAAGTTGAACAGTCAAATATTTTTTTCTTTTTTTATGGAAAACCTCATGGTTACCAGTCAACGTTTTTTTTCCTGAAAACCCCAAGTTTAACAGTCAAACTTTCATTTTTAAAACCTCACGTTTACCAGTCAAACTTTTTCTTTCTTGAAGACCTCAAGTTTAACAGTCAAACTTATTTATCGGAAAATCTCATTTCACCAGTCAGACTTTTTTTCTTCTAGAAAACCCCAAGAATAACAGTCATTTTTTTTTGGGAAACCCCAAGTTTAACAGTCAAACTTTAATTTTCTTGAAAACCCTAAGTTTAACAGTCAAGCTTTTTTCTTTGAAAACCTCACGTTTACCAGTCAAGCTTTTTTTTCTTGAAAACCCTAAGTTTAACAGTCAAACTTTTTTTTCTTGAAAACCTCACGTTTACCAGTGAAACTTTTTTTTCCTGAGAACCCCAAGTTTAACAGTTAAGCTTTTTTTCTCGAAAACCTCACGTTTACCAGTGAAACATTTTTTTCTTGAAAACCCCAAGTTTAACAGTCAAACCTTTTTTTTTTCTTGGAACCTCACGTTTACCATTGAAACTTTTTTTTCTTCATAACCCCAAGTTTAACAGTCAAACTTTTTTTTCTTGAAAACACCAAGTTTAGTCAACCTTTTTTTCTTGAAAACGCCAAGTTTACCAGTCAAGCTTTTTTTTTCTTGAAAACCCCAAGTTTAACAGTCAAACTTTTTTTTAAAAACCTCATGTTTACCAGTCAAACTGTTTTTTTTCCTTGAAGATCCCATGTTTAACAGTCAAACTTTGTTTTTTCTTTTTTCCGGAAAACCTCACGTTTACCAGTCAAACGTTTATTTCTTGAAAACCCCAAGCTTAACAGACAATTTTTTTTAAACCTCACGTTTAACAGTCAAACTATTTTTTCCCTGAAGACTCCAAGTTTAACAGCCAATTTTTTTTTCCTCACGTTTACCAGTCAAACTTTTTTTTTCAAAACCTCACGTTTACCAATCAAACTTTTTTTTCTTTAAAACCCCAAGTTAATTAGTCAAGGTTTTTTTTTCTTGAAAAGCCAAAGTTCAACAGTCAAACTTTTTTTCTTCAAAATCTCACATTTACCAGCCAAACTTTTTTCTTGAAAACACCGAGTTTAACAGTCAAACTTTTTTCTTGAAAACCCTAAGTTTAGTCAAACTTTTCTTTTCTTGAAAACCCCAAGTTAACCAGTCAAACTTTTTTTTAAAAAACCACACGTTTACTGTTCAAACTTCTTTTTCTTGAAAACCCAAAGTTTAACAGTCAAACTTTTTTTCTTGAAAACCTCAAGTTTACCGGTCAAACTTTTTTTTTGAAAACCCCAAGTTTAACAGTCAAACATTTTTTTTGAAAACCTCACGTTTACCGGTCAAACTATTTTTTTTGAAAACCTCAAGTGTAACAGGTAATTTTTTCTTGAGAACCCAAAGTTTACCAGGCAAACTTTTTTCTTGAAAACCCTAAGATTACCAGTCAAACTTTTTTCTCTTGAAAACCCCAAGATTATCAGTCAAACCTTTTTTTTGAAAACCCCAAGTTTAACAGGTAATTTTTTTTCTTAGAAAAGGAGGAATCATGACAAGCAGAATATCAAATACTGGTTGCCTGGGAGATTGACAATGACTCCACTCATTGGGCGGAAGATCTACGATTTGTCATACTTTAAAAAATCATCTCTACATAGAAACCTTAGAAAAAAATTAACTTAGCTAAAAAATGAATCATGAAAATAAAGAAAACTGATTTAATGAATATTTTCCACCAATATGCTGAGTTTAACATTTGAAATTTTATTCGTGAAAATCCATGGTTTAACAGTCAAACTTTAATGAAATCCTCAAGTTTACCTGTCAATCTTTTTTTTTCTTGAAAACGCAAAGATTACCAGTCAAACTTTTTCATCTTGAAACCCCCAAGATTACCTGTCGAACTTTTATTTTCTTAAAAACCCCAAGATTACCAGTCAAACTTTTTTTTCTTGAAAACCCCATGATTACCAGTCAAACTTTTGTTTTCTTGAAAACCCCAAGAATACCATTCAAAATTTTTTCCCTTGAAAACCCAAGATTACCAGTCAAACTTTTTTCTTCTTGAAAACTCCAAGATTACCAGTCAAACTTTCCTTTTCTTGAAAACCCCAAGATTACCAGTCAAATTTTTTCATATTGAAAACCCCAAGCTTACCAGTCAATCTTTTTTTTCTTCAAAACCCCAAGATTACCAGTCAAACTTTTTTTCTTGAAAACCCCAAGATTACCAATCAAACTTTTTTTTCTCGAGAACCCCTAGATTACCAGTCATTTTTTTCTTGAAAACTCCACGTTTACCAGTCATACTTTTTGTTTCTTGAAAACCCCAAGTTTATTAGTCAAACTTTTTTTCTTGAAAACCTCACGTTTATCAGTGAAACTTTTTTCCAAAAAACCCAGTTTAACACTTAAGCTTTTTTTTCTTGAAAACCTCGCGTTTACCAGTGAAACTTTTTTTTCTTGATAACCCCAAGTTTAACTGTCAAACTTTTTTCTTAAAAATACCAAGTTTAGTCAAACTTTTTTTCTTGAAAAGCCCAAGTCTACCAGTCAAATTTTTTTTCTTGAAAACCCAAAGTTTAGTCAAACCTTTTTTTTCTTGAAAACCCCAAGTTTACCAGTCAAACTTTTTTTTTTAAAAAACCGTACGTTTACCGTTCAAACTTTTTTTTCTTGAAAACCCCAAGTTTAACAGTCAAACATTTTTTTTGAAAACCTCACGTTTACCGGTCAAACTATTTTTTTTGAAAACCTCAAGTGTAACAGGTAATTTTTTCTTGAGAACCCAAAGTTTACCAGGCAAACTTTTTTCTTGAAAACCCTAAGATTACCAGTCAAACTTTTTTCTCTTGAAAACCCCAAGATTATCAGTCAAACCTTTTTTTTGAAAACCCCAAGTTTAACAGGTAATTTTTTTTCTTAGAAAAGGAGGAATCATGACAAGCAGAATATCAAATACTGGTTGCCTGGGAGATTGACAATGACTCCACTCATTGGGCGGAAGATCTACGATTTGTCATACTTTAAAAAATCATCTCTACATAGAAACCTTAGAAAAAAATTAACTTAGCTAAAAAATGAATCATGAAAATAAAGAAAACTGATTTAATGAATATTTTCCACCAATATGCTGAGTTTAACATTTGAAATTTTATTCGTGAAAATCCATGGTTTAACAGTCAAACTTTAATGAAATCCTCAAGTTTACCTGTCAATCTTTTTTTTTCTTGAAAACGCAAAGATTACCAGTCAAACTTTTTCATCTTGAAACCCCCAAGATTACCTGTCGAACTTTTATTTTCTTAAAAACCCCAAGATTACCAGTCAAACTTTTTTTTCTTGAAAACCCCATGATTACCAGTCAAACTTTTGTTTTCTTGAAAACCCCAAGAATACCATTCAAAATTTTTTCCCTTGAAAACCCAAGATTACCAGTCAAACTTTTTTCTTCTTGAAAACTCCAAGATTACCAGTCAAACTTTCCTTTTCTTGAAAACCCCAAGATTACCAGTCAAATTTTTTCATATTGAAAACCCCAAGCTTACCAGTCAATCTTTTTTTTCTTCAAAACCCCAAGATTACCAGTCAAACTTTTTTTCTTGAAAACCCCAAGATTACCAATCAAACTTTTTTTCTCGAGAACCCCTAGATTACCAGTCATTTTTTTCTTGAAAACTCCACGTTTACCAGTCATACTTTTTGTTTCTTGAAAACCCCAAGTTTATTAGTCAAACTTTTTTTCTTGAAAACCTCACGTTTATCAGTGAAACTTTTTTCCAAAAAACCCAGTTTAACACTTAAGCTTTTTTTTCTTGAAAACCTCGCGTTTACCAGTGAAACTTTTTTTTCTTGATAACCCCAAGTTTAACTGTCAAACTTTTTTCTTAAAAATACCAAGTTTAGTCAAACTTTTTTTCTTGAAAAGCCCAAGTCTACCAGTCAAATTTTTTTTCTTGAAAACCCAAAGTTTAGTCAAACCTTTTTTTTCTTGAAAACCCCAAGTTTACCAGTCAAACTTTTTTTTTTAAAAAACCGTACGTTTACCGTTCAAACTTTTTTTTCTTGAAAACCCCAAGTTTAACAGTCAAACTTTTTTCTTGAAAACCGTACGCTTACCGTTCAAACTTTTTTTCTTGAAAACACCAATTTTAACAGTCAATTTTTTTAAAAACCTTACATTAACCAGTCAAACTTTTTGTTTTAGAAAACCGTAAGTTTAACAGTCATACATTTTTTTTCTTGATAACCTTAAGTTTACCAGTCAAACTTTTTTTTCTTCAAAATCTCACGTTTACCAGTCAAACTTTCTTTTCTTGAAAACCCCAAGTTTAACAGTCAAACTCTTTTCTTCTTGAAAACCTCACGTTTACCAGTGAAACTTTTTTTTGAAAACCCCAAATTTAACGGACAAACCAGTGAATAATTTTTTCCTTAAAACCCCAAGTTTTACAGTTAAGGTTTTTTTTTCTTGAAAACCTTACGTTTACCAGTGAGACATTTTTTTCCTGACAACCCCAAGTTTATCAGTCAAACCTTTTTCTCTTGAAAACACTTAGTTTAGTCAAATTTTTTTTCTTGAAAACCTCCTGTTTACCAGTCAAAGTTCTTTTTTCTTGAAAACCCAAAGTTTAACAATCAAACTTTTTTTCTTGAAAACCCCAAGTTTACCAGTCAAACTTTTTTTTTTGAAAACCAGAAGTTTACCAGTCAAACTTTTTCTTTTGAAAACCCCAAGATTATCAGTCAAACTTTTTTACTTGGAAACCCCAAGATTACCAGTCAAACATTTTTTCTGAAAACCCCAATATTACCAGTCGAACTTTTTTTTTCTTGAAAAAATTACCAGTCAAACATTTTCCCCTTGAATACCCAAGATTACCAGTAAATCTTTTTTTTTCTTGAAAACTCCAAGATTACCACTCAAACTTTTCTTTTTTTGAAAACCCCAAGATTATTAGTCAAATTTTTTCATATTGAAAACCCCAAGCTTACCAGTCAATCTTTTTTTTCTTCAAAACCCCAAGATTACCAGTCAAACTTTTTTTCTTGAAAACCCCAAGATTACCAGTCAAACTTTTTTTTCTTGAAAACCCCTAGATTACCAGTCATTTTTTTCTTGAAAATACCACGTTTACCAGTCAAACTTTTTGTTTCTTGAAAACCCTAAGTTTATTAGTCAAAATTTTTTTTCTTGAAAACCTCACGTTTAGCAGTGAAACTTTTTTTCCAGAAAACACCAAGTTTAACACTTAAGCTTTTTTTTCTTGAAAACCTCACGTTTACCAGTGAAACTTTTTTTTCTTGATAACCCCAAGTTTAACTGTCAAACCTTTTCTTGATAATACCAAGTTTAGTCTAACTTTTTTTATTGAAAAGCCCAAGTTTACCAGTCAAATTTTTTTTCTTGAAAACCCTAAGCTTAGTCGAACTTTTTTTTCTTGAAAACACTAAGTTTAGTCAAACTTTTTTTTTCTTGAAAACCCAAAGTTTACCAGTCAATTTTTTTTCTTGAAAACCCAAAGTTTAGTCAAACCTTTTTTTTCTTGAAAACCCCAAGTTTACCAGTCAAACTTTTTTTGAAAACCTTACGTTTACTGTTCAAACTTTTTTTTCTTTAAAACCCCAAGTTTAACAGTCAAACTTTATTTCTTGAAATCCGTACGTTTGCCGCTCAAACTTTTTTTCTTGAAAACACCAAGTTTATCATTTAATTTAAAAAAAAACTCACATTACCCGGTCAAAATTTTGTTTTAGAAAATTGTAAGTTTAACAGTCATACTTTTTTTTTCTTGGAAACCCCAAGTTTACCAGTCAAACTTTTTTTTCTTCAAAATCTCACGTTTACCAGTCAAACTTTTTTTTTCTTGAAATTCCCAAGTTTTACAGTCAAACTCTTTTTTTCTTGAAAACCTCACATTTACCAGTGAAACTTATTTTGAAAACCCCAAGTTTAACGGACAAACCAGTGAATATTTTTTTCCTTAAAACCCCAAGTTTTACAGTTAAGTTTTTTCTTGAAAACTTTACGTTTACCAGTGAAACATTTTTTTTCCTGACAACCCCAAGTTTAACAGTCAAACTTTTTTTCTTGAAAACACTTAGTTTAGTCAAACTTTTTTTCTTGAAAACCTCACGTTTACCAGTCAAACTTTTTTTTCTTGAAAACCCCAAGTTTAACCATCAAACTTTTTTTCTTGAAAACCCCAAGTTTACCAGTCAAAATTTTTTTCTTGAAAACCCGAAGTTTACCAGTCAAACTTTTTATTCTTGAAAACCCCAAGATTATCCGTCAAACTTTTTTTCTTTGAAACCCCAAGATTACCAGTCAAACATTTTTTTGAAAACCTAAATATTACCAGTTGAACTTTTTTTTCTTGAAAACCCCAAGATTACCAGTTAAACTTTTTTTCTTGAAAACCCCAAGATTACCAGTAAAACTTTTTTTCTTGAAAACCCCTAGATTACCAGTCAAACTTTTTTTCGTGAAAACCCCAAGATTACCAGTCAAACATTTTTTCTTGAAAACCCCAAGATTACCAGTTAAACTTTTTTTCTTGAAACACCTAAGATTACCAGTCAAACTTTTTTTCTTGAAAATCCCAAGATTACCAGTCAAACTTTTTTTTCTTGAAAACCCAAATATCACCAATCGAACTTTTTTTCTTGAAAACCCTAAGTTAACCAGTCAATGTTTTTCCTTGAAAAGCCAAAGTTCAACAGTCAAACTTTTTTTCTTCAAAATCTCACATTTACCAGTCAAACTTTTTTCCTTGAAAACACCAAGTTTAACAATCAAACTTTTTTTTCTTGAAAACCCCAAGTTTAGTCACACTTTTTTTTCTTGAAAACCCCAAGATTACCAGTTAAACTTTTTTTCTTGAAAACCCCAAGATTACCAGTAAAACTTTTTTTCTTGAAAACCCCTAGATTACCAGTCAAACTTTTTTTCTTGAAAACCCCAAGATTACGGATAGCCTCCGGGTTGAGGGGGTGAATTTTCCCAATTGTTTGTTTCTTTGCTAAAAGTCTTCCTTTTACCTATCAGAAGGCCGTGATATGTGTAGAATTCATCTCCAGCCTCTATAATGCCCCCCCTGGTCATCAACGCCCCCCTTATGTTAATAGAAAAAATACGAAATATCATTAGTAATTTTCTAATTTTTATAGGTTACCCCTTTAAAACTGTTCAAAAACGTTTTCTCATATCAGTGATATCAAAGAAAATGGGCTCAGGGGAGACTATGATTTTATATCCAATATTTTCATCATCAGACAAAAATCGTAATTTCTCGTTTTTTCTTTTTCGGGAGAGGGGTGTATTTCTTTGCTTGTCCTGCTCTTATGCCTTAAGTAATATAATATTTAGATGTTTTAGGCCATTAAGTGACATAATACCTAGAAAAACCCAGATGGTTTTTTCCCTAAATCGAAATTTTAATTTTTGGTGAATATTTATTTCTAGGTATCCCTCCATCACCAGCCGGGGTTTCACTAAAGTTAATGCTCGTTTTTTTCTTTCTGTGTGCTTATTTACTGTTCGATTTTGATAAAACTTTGTCTGCTTGTTCCATATGGATAAACAAACATAATGACAGCGAATTTCAATTCAAGACATTAGTTTCTCACTGGTCACCAAACAACTTTTAAGTCGCTAGCTCCGATTTTCACATTTTTATTCATAAAATCCTTTATTTTCCCTGTAGGATGATAAAACTTACAGAGGATATGCCTTATTATAGTGCTAATAATGCCTCAAAAGTTCATTAGCCTGTCTTGATTAGTGTATTTTTGGCAAATATTTTTACAATTAGCACCCTCTCAACCCGGAGGCTACCCTTTTTAAGTTAAGTCAAACTTTTTATTCTTAAAAACCTCATGTTTACCAGTCAAACTCTTTTTTTTCCTTGAGGATCCCATGTTTAACAGTCAAACTTTGTTTTTTTTTTTGGAAAACCTCAGGTTTACCAATCAAACTTTTTTTCTTGAAAACCCCAAGCTTTAGAGTAATTTTTTTCAAACTTCACATTTACCAGTCAAACTTTTTTTCCCCTTAAGACCCCAAGTTTAACAGCCAAACTTTTTATTTCTTTTATTTTTGTGAAACCTCACGTTTACCAGTCAAACTTTTTTTCTGAAAATCCCAAGTTTAACAGTCAAACTTCATTTTTTAGAACCTCATGTTTACCAGTTAAATTTTTTTTCCTTGAAGATCCCAAGTTGAACAGTCAAATATTATTTTCTTTTTTTTGGAAAACCTCACGTTCACCATTCAACATTTTTTTTCCTGAAAACCCCAAGTTTAATAGTCAAACTTTTTTTTTGAAACGTCACGTTTACCCGTCAAACTTTTTTTCCATGAAGACCTCAAGTTTAACAGTCAAATTTTTTTTTCGGAAAACGTCATTTCACAAGTCAAACTTTTTATTTCTAGAAAACCCCAAGTATAAAAGTCAAATTTTTTTTTGAAAACCCAAAGTTTAACAGTCAAACTTTTTTTCTTGAAAACCCTAAGTTCAAGTCAAACTTTTATGTTATTGAAAACCCCAAGATTACCAGTCAAACTTTTTTGTTTGAGAACCTAACGGTTACCAGTCAAACTTTCTATCGTTGTTGAAAACCATAAGTTTAACAGTCAAACTTATTTCTTTGAAAACCTCACGTTTACCAGTCAAGTTTTTTTTCTTAAAAACCTCAAGTTTAACAGTCAAATGTTTTATTTCTTGAAAACCTCACGTTTACCAGTGTAACATTTTTTCTTGAAAACCCCAAGTTTAAGAGTAAAACTTTATTTTTCTTGGAAACCTCACGTTTTCCAGTGAAACTTTTTTTCTTGATAACCCCAAGTTTAACAGTCCAACTTTTTTTCCTGAAAACACCAAGTTTAGTCAAACTTTTTTTTCTTGAAAACCTCAAGTTTACCAGTCAAACTTTTTTCGTAAACACCCCAAGTTTAACAGTCAAACTTTTTTCTGAAAACTTCACGTTTACTGGTCAAACTTTTTTTTCTTGAAAACCCCAAGTTTTACAGTTATTTTTTTTCTTAAAACCTTAAGTTTACCAGTCAAACTTTTTTTATTGGAAACCTCAAGATTATCAGTCTAACTTTTTTTCTTGGAAACCCCAAGATTACCAGTCAAACTTTTTTTTTGAAAACCCCAAGATTACCAATTAAACTTTTTTTCTTGAAAACCCCAAGATTACAAGTCAAACTTTTTTTTTCTTGGAAACTCCAAGATAACCAGTAAAACTTTTTTCTTAAAAACCCCTAAATTACCAGTCAAACTTTTTTTCTTGAAAACCTCATGATTACCAGTCAAACTTTTTTTCTCGAACACCCCATTACGTGTCAAACTTTTTTTCCTTGAAAGCCCTAAGATTACCAGTTAAACGTTTTTTCTTGAAAACCCCAAGATTACAAGTCAACCTTTTGTTTTTCTTGAAAACTCAATGATCACCAATCAAACTTTTTTTTTCTTGAAAAGCCCAAGTTCATCAGTCAAACTTTTTTTTCTTCAAAATCTTGCGTTTACCAGTCAAACTTTTTTTTTCTTGAAAACTCAGTTCAACAGTCAAACTTTTTTTTCTTGAAAACTTCACGTTTACCAATGAAACTTTTTTTCTTGAAAACCCCAAGTTTAGTCAAACTTTTTTTTCTTGAAAACCAAAAGTTAACCAGTCAAACTTTTTTTGAAAACTACACGTTCACCGTTCAAACATTTTTTTTCTTGAAAACCCCAAGTTTCACAGTCAAACTTTTTTCCTGCGAACCTCAAGTTTACCAGTCAAACTTTTTTTTTCTTGAAAACCTCACGTTTACCAGTCAAACTTATTGTTTCTTGAAAACCCCAAATTTAAGTCAAACTTTTTTCTTGAAAACCTCACGCTTACCCGTGAAACTCTTTTTCCTGAAAACCCCAAGTTTAACAGTTAAGCTTTTTTTTCTTGAAAACCTCATGTTTACCAGTGAATTTTTTTTCTTGATAACACCAAGTTTAACAGTTTAAACTTTTTTTCTTGAAAATACCAAGTTTAGTGAAACTTTTTTTTCTTGAAAACCCCAAGTTTATAAGTCAATTTTTTTGGAAACCCCAAGTTTAGTCAAACTTTTTTTCTTGAAAACACTAAGTTTAGTCAAACTTTTTTTTCTTGAAAACCCAAAGTTTACCAGTCAAACTTTTTTTGAAAACCGCACGTTTTCCATGTGAACTTTTTTTTCTTGAAAACCGCACGTTTACCATTCAAACTTTTTCTTAAAAACACCAAGTTTAACAGTCAAACTTTTTTTTGAAAACCCTAAGTTTACCAGTCAAACTTTTTTTTTTGAAAACCCCAAGTTTAGCTGTCGAACTTTTTTTTTTTGAAATTCCTAAGTTTAACAGTCAAACTTTTTTTTCTTGAAAACCCCAAGTTTAACAGTCAAACTTTTTTATTTGAAAACCTTACGTTTACCAGCCAAACCTTTTCTTCTTGAAAACCGCAAGTTTAACAGTCATACTTTTTTCTTAAAAACCACAAGTTCAACAGTCAAACATTTTTTTCTTCAAAATCTTTTTTTTCTTGAAAACTCCAAGTTCAACAGTGGAACTTTTTTCTTGAACACTTCACGTTAACCAGTGAAACTTTTTTTCCTTGAAAACACCAAGATTAACAGTCAATCTTTTTTTCTTGAAAACCCCAAGTTTAACTGTCAAACTTTTTTTTCTTGAAACCCCCAAAATTAACAGTAAAACTTTTTTTTCCTGAAGACCCCAACATTACTAGTCAAACTTCTCTTTTTGAAAACCCCAAGTTTAACGGTCAAACTTTCTTTTTTTGAAAACGCTAAGTTTAACAGTCAAACTTTTTTTTTTCTTGAAAACCCCAAGATTACCAGTTAATCTTTTTTTTCTTGAAAACCCCACGTTTAATAGTCAAACTTTTTTTCTTGAAAACCTCACGTTTACTAGTGAAACTTTTTTTTCTTGATAACCCCACATTTAACTTTCAAACTTTTTTTCTTGAAAACCGCACATTTTCCGTGCAAACTTTTTTTTCTTGAAAACCCAACATTCAACTTTCAAACTTTTTTTCTTGAAAACTGCATGTTCACCATTCAAACTTTTTTTCTTGAAAACACCAAGTTCAACAGTCATACTTTTTTTTTGAAAACTTCACGTTCACCAGCCAAACCTCTTGTTCTTGAAAACCGCAAGTTTAAGAGTCATACTTTTTTTTTTTTAAAAACCCCA
The DNA here is from genome assembly GCF_036898095.1 of Palaemon carinicauda. NCBI lineage: Eukaryota > Metazoa > Arthropoda > Malacostraca > Decapoda > Palaemonidae > Palaemon > Palaemon carinicauda. The sequence goes on along the minus strand of NC_090731.1, from coordinate 111,984,717 downwards.
AGATCAACAGTCAAACTTTTTTCTTCAAAATCTCACGTTTACCAGTCAAACTTTTTTTCCTTGAAAACCCCAAGATTACCAGTAAAACTTTTTCCTTGAAAACCTCACGTTTACCAGTAAAACTTTTTTCTTGAAAACACCAAGATCAACAGTCAAACTTATTTTCTTGAAAACCCAAAGTTTACCTGTCAAACAATTTTTTTCCTTGAAACACCCAAAATTAACAGTGAAACTTTTTTGTTCTTGAAAACCCCAAGATTACCAGTCAAACGTTTTTTTGAAAACCCCAAGATTAACGGTCAAATTTTTTTCCTCGAAAACCCCAAATTTAATAATCAAACTTTTTTTTTCTTGAAAACCCCAAGATTACCAGTCAAACATTTTTCCTTGAAAACCCCAAGATTACCAGGCAAACTTTTTGTATTCTTGAAAACCCCAAGCTTATCAGTCAAACCTTTTTTTTTTCTTGAAAACCACTAAGATTACCAGTCAAACTTTTTTTTCCTTGAAAACCTCAAGTTTAACAGTAAAAAATTATTTTTCTTGAAAACCCCAAGATTACCAGTCAAACTTCTTTTTTCTCTAAAACCCCAAGATTACCAGTCAAACTTTTTTTTTTAAAACTGCAAGATTACCAATCAAACTTTTTTTCTTGAAAACCCCAACATTACCAGTCTAACTTTTTTTTTGAAAACCCCAAGTTTAACAGGCAATTTATTTTCTCAGAAAAGGAGAGATCATGACAAGCAGAATATTAAATACTGATTGCGTGGGAGATTGACAATGACTCGACTCAATGGGAGGAAGATCTACGATTTGTCATACTTTAAAAAATCATATCTACATAGAGATCTTAAAAACCAAATAACTTAGCTAAAAAATGAAACATAAAAATAAGGATAACTGACAAAATAAATATTTTCCACCAATACGCTGAGTTTAACATTTGAAATTTTATTCGTGAAAATCCATGGGTTAACAGTCAAACTTTAATGAAATCCCCAAGTTTACCTGTCAATCTTTTTTTTCTTGAAAACCCCCAGATTACCAGTCAAACATATTTATCTTGAAACCCCCAAAATTACCAGTCAAACTTTTTTTCTTAACCTGTTAAGCGTCCCCCCTTGACCAGGTTGCCGCTAACGTACCGTCACGTTTTTTTGCCCTGGGCGGTCATTTCACTAATGATAATTTTTCAAAGTTAATATCATTTCTTTATGCTTATAATTCATATTTATAGTTAAAAGTAGAGATATTAATTAAATGGTGAAAAAAAACCATTAATACTATTATTTCATTTCAAAAGGCTACATAATACTGATCATTCCCATGGGTTCTTTTTATCTTCAATCGTAAATCTTACGCCAGGATCAGCAATAAAAGCATAGGGACAAGTCTCCCCCCCACCCTCTCTCTCTCTCTCTCTCTCTCTCTCTCTCTCTCTCTCTCTCTCTCTCTCTCTCTCTCTTCCATATCGTATCCTGTATAGTTTTCAAATATGTTTGTCATACATTTGTACATTATTTATCCACTTTATTCTCTCTCTCTCTCTCTCTCTCTCTCTCTCTCTCTCTCTCTCTCTCTCTCTCTCTCTCTCTCTCTCTCTCTCTCTCTCTCTCTCTCTCTCGGCATTTCCTTTCCTATATAGTTTTGTGAAATCTCGTTGTCCACTCATTCGGCAATGAGAAGTCATTTTCGCTCTCGGCACCGAAAGAAAACTTTGTTTCCTCAGTATCCTCATAATTGGAGGATTCAGAACTAGTGCTCTCATTATCAAACAGGTTATCATTATCAATTTCCTCAACAAGAATATAATTTGTTTCATCTATAGAAATAACCTTCACCTTTAGATCGCTCATTGTAAAAGGAACAGCAAACAACCTTATCCGCATAAACCCCCGAAGCGCACTGAAAGGAAACCAGTTTTCTAACATCAAACTACCTTCAGAAAAATAGTTGCCAAACATCATATAAGTTTCTATTTACAGCCCCCATATGCTGAGTGTGTTGCCAAGTGGTGATCCTATATTTACTATACGAGTAAACGTATTATCACGAGTCTGAAGACTTGATAAAGGTAGTTAAAGTCATGAACGGAATATGCAGTTGAAGGCGGTACCGAGTAGATCGTGGTAAACAGTTTATCACGTGGGTGATGCTTAACAGGTTAAAAACCCCAAGATTACCAGCCAAACTTTTTTTTCTTGAAAACCCCATTATTACCAGTCAAACTTTTTTTTCTTGAAAACCCCAAGATTACCAGTCAAACTTTTTTTCTTGAAAACCCCAAGATTACCAGTCAATCATTTTTTTCTTGAAAACCCCTAGATTAACAGTCAAATTTTTTTTCTTGAAAATAACACGTTTACAAGTCAAACTTTTTTTTCTTGAAAACCCCAAAATTACCAGTCACCCTTTTTTTCTTGAAAACCCCAAGATTACCAGTAAAACTTTTTTTCTTCAAAACCCCAAGATTACCATTCAAACTTTTTTTCTTGAAAACTCCAAGGTTACCAGTCAAACTTTTTTTCCTTGAAAACCCCTAGATTACCAGTCAAACTTTTTTTTCTTGAAAACCCCACGTTTACCAGTGAAAATTTTTTTTTTGAAAACCCCAAGTTTAACAGTCAAACTCTTTTTTTCTTGAAAACCTCACATTTACCAGTGAAACTTTTTTTTCCTGAAAACCCCAAGTTTAACAGTTAAGCTTTTTTTTCTTGCAAACCTCACGTTTACCAATGAAACATTTTTTCTTGAAAACCCCAAGTTTAACAGTTAAACCTTTTTTTTTCTTGGAAACCTCACGTTTACCAGTGAAACCTTTTTTTTCTTGATAACCCAAAGTTTAACAGTCACCTTTTTTTTCTTGAAAACACCAAGTTTAGTCAAACTTTTTTTCTTGAAAACCCCATGTTTACCAGTCAAACTTTTTTTTCAAAACCCCAAGTTTAACAGTCAAACTTTTTTCCTTGAAAACCCCAAGTTTACCAGTCAATTTTTTTCTGTAAAACCCCAAGTTTAATAGTCAAACTTTTTTCTTGAAAACCTCACGTTTACCAGTCAAACTTTTTTTTTGAAAACCCCAAGATTACCAGTCAAACTTTTTTTCCATGAAAACCCCTAGATTACCAGTCAAACCTTTTTTTTCTTGAAAACCCCAAGATTACCAGTCGAAGTTTTTTCTTGAAAACCCCAAGTTTAACAGTCAAACTTTTTTTTTAATTTTTTTGTAAAACCTCACGTTTACCAGTCAAACTTTTTTTTCTGAAAACCCCAAGTTTAACAGTCAAACTTTATTTTTTAGAACCTCATGTTTACCGGTCAAACTTTTTTTTCCTTGAAGATCCCAAATTGAACAGTCAAATATTCTTTTCTTTTATTTTGGAAATCCTCATGTTTACCAGTCAAAGTTTTTTTTCTTGAAAACCCCAAGTTTAACAGTCAAACATTTTTTTCAAAACCTCACGTTTACCCGTCAAACTTTTTTTTTCCTTGAAGACCCCAAGTTTAAGTCAAACTTTTTTTTCGGAAAACATCATTTCACCAGTCAATTTTGTTTTCTAGAACACCCCAAGTATAATAGTGAATTTTTTTTAAAAAACCCTAGTTTAACAGTCAAACTTTTTTTCTTGAAAACCCTAAGTTTAATGTCAAACTTTCATGTTCCTGAAAACCCCAAGATTTCCAGTCAAACTTTTTTTCTTGAAAACCCCAAGTTTAACAGTCAAACTTTTTTGTTTGAAAACATCACGTTTACCAGTCAAGCTTTTTTTTCTTGAAAATCCCAAGTTTAACAGACAAACTTTTTTTCTTGAAAACCTCATGTTTACCATTGAAACTTTGTATCGTTATTGAAAACCATAAGTTTAACAGTCAAACTTTTTTCTTTGAAAACCTCACGTTTACCAGTCAAGCTTTTTTTTCCTGAAAACCCTAAGTTTAACAGTCAAACTTTTTTTCTTGAAAACCTCACGTTTACCAGTGAAACTTTTTTTTGAAAACCCCAACTTTAACAGGTAAACTTTATTTTTCTTGGAAACATCACGGTTATCAGTGAAACTTTTTTTCTTGATAACCCCAAGTTTAACAGTCAAACTTTTTTTTCCTGAAAACACCAAGTATAGTCAAACTTTTTTTTTCTTGAAAAACTCAAGTTTACCAGTTAAACCTTTTTTTCTTGAAAACCCCAAGTTTAACAGTCAAACATTTTTCTGAAAACTTCACGTTTACCGGTCAAACTTTTTTTCTTGAAAACCGCAAGTTTTACAGTTAATTTTTTTTCTTGAAAACCTTAAGTTTACCAGTCAAACTTTTTTTTTTGAAAACCCCAAGATTACCAGTCAAACTTTTTTTCTTGAAAACCCCAAGATTACCAAACTTTTTTTTCTTGGAAACCCCAAGATCACCAGTAAAACTTTTTTCTTAAAAACCCCTAGATTACCAGTCAAACTTTTTTTCTTGAAAACCTCATGATTACCAGTCATAGTTTTTTTCTTGAACACCCCCTTATAAGTCAAACTTTTTTTCCTTGAAAACCCTAAGATTACCAGTCAAACGTTTTTTCTTGAAAACCCCAAGATTACATGTCAACCTTTTATTTTTTTTGAAAACCCAATGATCACCAATCAAACTTTTTTTTCTTGAAAAGCCTAAGTTCATCGGTCAAACTTTTTTTTTCGTCAAAATCTCACGTTTACCAGCCAAACTTTTTTTCTTGAAAACTCTAAGTTCAACAGTCAAACTTTCCTTTTCTTGAAAACCTCACGTTTACCAATGAAACTTTTTTCTTGAAAACCCCAAGTTTAACAGTCAAACTTATTTTTCTTGAAAACCCCAAGTTTAGTCAAAAGTTTTTTTCTTGAAAACTCAAAGTTAACTAGTCAAACTTTTTTTTGAAAACTGCAAGTTCACCGTTCAAACATTTTTTTCTTGAAAACTCCAAGTTTCACAGTCAAACTTTTTTTCCTGAAAACCTCAAGTTTACCAATCAAACTTTTTTTCTTGAATACCTCACATTTACCAGTCAAACTTTTTGTTTTTTGAAAACCCCAAGTTTAATAGTCAAACTTTTTTCTTGAAAACCTCACACTTAACAGTGAAACTCTTTTTCCTGAAAACCCCAAGTTTAACAGTTAAGCTTTTCTTTCTTGAAAACCTTATGTATAGCAGTGAAATTTTTTTTCTTGATAACCCCAAGTTTAACATTCAAACTTTTTTTCTTGAAAATACCATGTGTAGTCAAACTTTTTTTTCTTGAAAACCTCAAGTTTATCAGTCAAATTTTTTCTGGAAACCCCAAGTTTAGTCAAACTTTTTTTCTTGAAAACACTAAGTTTAGTCAAACTTTTTTCTTGAAAACCATAAGTTTAACAGGCTAACTTTTTTCTTTGAAAACCTCACATTTACCAGTCAAGCTTTTTTTTCCTGAAAACCCTAAGTTTAACAGTCAAACTTTTTTTCTTGAAAACCTCAAGTATACCAGTCAAACTTTTTTTTTACTTGAAAACCCCAAATTTAACAGTCAAACATTTTTCTGAAAACCACTTTTACCGGTCAAACTTTTTTTCTTGAAAACCGCAAGTTTTACAGTTAATTTTTTTCTTGAAAACCTCAAGTTTACCAGTCAAGCTTTTTTTAATTGAAAACCCCAAGATAATCAGTCTAACTTTATTTCTTGGGAACCCCAAGATTACCAGTCAAACTTTTTTTTTGAAAACTCCAAGATTACCAGTCAAACTTTTTTCTTGAAAACCCCAAGATAACCAAACTTTTTTTTATTGGAAACCCCAAGATTACCAGTAAAATTTTTTTTCTTAAAAACCCCTAGATTACCAGTCAAACTTTTTTTTCTTGAAAACCCCATGATTACCAGTCATATTTTTTTTCTTGAACACCCCATTACCAGTCAAACTTTTTTTCCTTGAAAACCCTAAGATTACCAGTCAAATATTTTTTCTTGAAAACCCCAAGATTACAAGTCAACCTTTTGTTTTTCTTGAAAACCCAATGATCACCAATCAAACTTTTTTTTCTTGAAAAGCCCAAGTTCATCAGTCAAACTTTTTTTTTCGTCAAAATCTCACGTTTACCAGTCAAACTTTTTTTTCTTGAAAACTCCAAGTTCAACAGTCAAACTTTTTTTTCTTGAAAACCTCACGTTTACCAATGAAACTTTTTTTCTTGAAAACTCCAAGTTTAACAGTCAAACTTTTTTTCTTGAAAACCCCAAGTTTAGTCAAACTTTTTTTTTCTTGAAAACTCAAAGTTGACCAGTCAAACCTTTTTTTGAAAACTGCACGTTCACCGTTCAAACATTTTTTTCTTGAAAACTCCACGTTTCACAGTCAAACTTTTTTTCCTGAAAACCTCAAGTTTACCAATCAAACTTTTTTTTTCTTGAAAACCTCACGTTTACCAGTCAAACTTTTTGTTTCTTGAAAACCCCAAGTTTAATAGTCAAACTTTTTTCTTGAAAACCTCACACTTACGAGTGAAACTCTTTTTCCTGAAGACCCCAGGTTTAACAGTTAAGCCTTTTCTTCTTGAAAACCTTATGTTTACCGGTGAAATTTTTTTTCTTGATAACCCCAAGTTTAACAGTCAAACTTTTTTTTCTTGAAAATACCAAGTGTAGTCAAACTTTTTTTCTTGAAAACCTCAAGTTAATCAGTCAAATTTTTTTGGAATCCCCAAGTTTAGTCAAACTTTTTTTCTTAAAAACACTAAGTTTAGTCAAACTTTTTTTCTTGAAAACCCGAAGTTTAACAGTCAAACTATTTTTTCTTGAAAACCTCACGTTTACTAGTGAAACTTTTTTTTTGAAAACCCCAAGTTTAACAGGTAAACTTTATTTTTCTTGGAAACCTCATGTTTATCAGTGAAACTTTTTTTCTTGATAACCCCAAGTTTAACAGTCCAACTTTTTTTCCTGAAAACACCAAGTTTAGTCAAACTTTTTTTTCTTGAAAACCTCAAGTTTACCAGTCAAACTTTTTTTCTTGAAAACCCCAAGTTTAACAGTCAATAATTTTTCTGAAAACTTCACGTTTACCGGTCAAACTTTTTTTCTTGAAAACCCCAAGTTTTACAGTTAATTTTTTTTCTTGAAAACCTTAAGTTTACCAATCAAGCTTTTTTTTTATTGAAAACCCTAAGATTATCAGTCAAACTTTTTTTTCTTGGAAACCCCAAGATTACCAGTCAAACTTTCTTTTGAAAACCCCAAGATTACCAGTCAAACTTTTTTCTTGAAAACCCCAAGATTACCAAACTTTTTTTTTCTTGGAAACCCCAAGATTACCAGTAAAACTTTTTCTTGAAAACCCATGATTACCAGTCATACTTTTTTTTCTTGAACACCCCATTACCAGTCAAACTTTTTTTCCTTGAAAACCCTAAGATTACCAGTCAAACTTTTTTTCTTGAAAACCCCAAGATTACAAGTCAACCTTTTGTTTTTCATGAAAACCCAATGATCACCAATCAAACTTTTTTTTCTTGAAAAGCCTAAGTTCATCAGTCAAACTTTTTTTTTCGTCAAAATCTCCAAGTTCAACAATGATTTTTTTTTCTTGAAAACCTCACGTTTACCAAAGAAACTTTTTTTCTTGAAAACCCCAAGTTTAATAGTCAAACTTTTTTTCTTGAAAACCCCAAGTTTAGTAAAACTTTTTTTTCTTGAAAACCCAAAGTTAACCACTCAAACTTTTTTTTTGAAAACTGCACGTTCACTGTTCAAACATTTTTTTCTTGAAAACCCCAAGTTTCAGAGTCAAACTTTTTTTCCTGAAAACCTCAAGTTTACCAATCAAACTTTTTTTTCTTGAATACCTCACATTTACCAGTCAAACTTTTTGTTTCTTGAAAACCCCAAGTTTAATAGTCAAACTTTTTTCTTGAAAACCTCACACTTAACAGTGAAACTCTTTTTCCTGAAAACCCCAAGTTTAACAGTTAAGCTTTTCTTTCTTGAAAACCTTATGTATAGCAGTGAAATTTTTTTTCTTGATAACCCCAAGTTTAACATTCAAACTTTTTTTCTTGAAAATACCATGTGTAGTCAAACTTTTTTTTCTTGAAAACCTCAAGTTTATCAGTCAAATTTTTTCTGGAAACCCCAAGTTTAGTCAAACTTTTTTTCTTGAAAACACTAAGTTTAGTCAAACTTTTTTCTTGAAAACCATAAGTTTAACAGGCTAACTTTTTTCTTTGAAAACCTCACATTTACCAGTCAAGCTTTTTTTTCCTGAAAACCCTAAGTTTAACAGTCAAACTTTTTTTCTTGAAAACCTCAAGTATACCAGTCAAACTTTTTTTTACTTGAAAACCCCAAATTTAACAGTCAAACATTTTTCTGAAAACCACTTTTACCGGTCAAACTTTTTTTCTTGAAAACCGCAAGTTTTACAGTTAATTTTTTTCTTGAAAACCTCAAGTTTACCAGTCAAGCTTTTTTTAATTGAAAACCCCAAGATAATCAGTCTAACTTTATTTCTTGGGAACCCCAAGATTACCAGTCAAACTTTTTTTTTGAAAACTCCAAGATTACCAGTCAAACTTTTTTCTTGAAAACCCCAAGATAACCAAACTTTTTTTTATTGGAAACCCCAAGATTACCAGTAAAATTTTTTTTCTTAAAAACCCCTAGATTACCAGTCAAACTTTTTTTTCTTGAAAACCCCATGATTACCAGTCATATTTTTTTTCTTGAACACCCCATTACCAGTCAAACTTTTTTTCCTTGAAAACCCTAAGATTACCAGTCAAATATTTTTTCTTGAAAACCCCAAGATTACAAGTCAACCTTTTGTTTTTCTTGAAAACCCAATGATCACCAATCAAACTTTTTTTTCTTGAAAAGCCCAAGTTCATCAGTCAAACTTTTTTTTTCGTCAAAATCTCACGTTCAACAGTCAAACTTTTTTTTCTTGAAAACCTCACGTTTACCAATGAAACTTTTTTTCTTGAAAACTCCAAGTTTAACAGTCAAACTTTTTTTCTTGAAAACCCCAAGTTTAGTCAAACTTTTTTTTTCTTGAAAACTCAAAGTTGACCAGTCAAACCTTTTTTTGAAAACTGCACGTTCACCGTTCAAACATTTTTTTCTTGAAAACTCCACGTTTCACAGTCAAACTTTTTTTCCTGAAAACCTCAAGTTTACCAATCAAACTTTTTTTTTCTTGAAAACCTCACGTTTACCAGTCAAACTTTTTGTTTCTTGAAAACCCCAAGTTTAATAGTTAAACTTTTTTCTTGAAAACCTCACACTTACGAGTGAAACTCTTTTTCCTGAAGACCCCAGGTTTAACAGTTAAGCCTTTTCTTCTTGAAAACCTTATGTTTACCGGTGAAATTTTTTTTCTTGATAACCCCAAGTTTAACAGTCAAACTTTTTTTTCTTGAAAATACCAAGTGTAGTCAAACTTTTTTTCTTGAAAACCTCAAGTTAATCAGTCAAATTTTTTTGGAATCCCCAAGTTTAGTCAAACTTTTTTTCTTAAAAACACTAAGTTTAGTCAAACTTTTTTTCTTGAAAACCCGAAGTTTAACAGTCAAACTATTTTTTCTTGAAAACCTCACGTTTACTAGTGAAACTTTTTTTTTGAAAACCCCAAGTTTAACAGGTAAACTTTATTTTTCTTGGAAACCTCATGTTTATCAGTGAAACTTTTTTTCTTGATAACCCCAAGTTTAACAGTCCAACTTTTTTTCCTGAAAACACCAAGTTTAGTCAAACTTTTTTTTCTTGAAAACCTCAAGTTTACCAGTCAAACTTTTTTTCTTGAAAACCCCAAGTTTAACAGTCAATAATTTTTCTGAAAACTTCACGTTTACCGGTCAAACTTTTTTTCTTGAAAACCCCAAGTTTTACAGTTAATTTTTTTTCTTGAAAACCTTAAGTTTACCAATCAAGCTTTTTTTTTATTGAAAACCCTAAGATTATCAGTCAAACTTTTTTTTCTTGGAAACCCCAAGATTACCAGTCAAACTTTCTTTTGAAAACCCCAAGATTACCAGTCAAACTTTTTTCTTGAAAACCCCAAGATTACCAAACTTTTTTTTTTCTTGGAAACCCCAAGATTACCAGTAAAACTTTTTCTTGAAAACCCATGATTACCAGTCATACTTTTTTTTTCTTGAACACCCCATTACCAGTCAAACTTTTTTTCCTTGAAAACCCTAAGATTACCAGTCAAACTTTTTTTCTTGAAAACCCCAAGATTACAAGTCAACCTTTTGTTTTTCGTGAAAACCCAATGATCACCAATCAAACTTTTTTTTCTTGAAAAGCCTAAGTTCATCAGTCAAACTTTTTTTTTCGTCAAAATCTCCAAGTTCAACAGTGATTTTTTTTCTTGAAAACCTCACGTTTACCAAAGAAACTTTTTTTCTTGAAAACCCCAAGTTTAATAGTCAAACTTTTTTTCTTGAAAACCCCAAGTTTAGTAAAACTTTTTTTTCTTGAAAACCCAAATCTAACCACTCAAACTTTTTTTTTGAAAACTGCACGTTCACTGTTCAAACATTTTTTTCTTGAAAACCCCAAGTTTCAGAGTCAAACTTTTTTCCTTAAAACCTCAAGTTTACCAGCCAAACTTTTTTTTTCTTGAAAACCTAACGTTTACCAGTCAAACTTTTTGTTTCTTGAAAACCCCAAGTTTAATAGTCAAACTTTTTTCTTGAAAACCTCACACTTACCAGTGAAACTCTTTTTCCTGAAAACCCCAAGTTTAACAGTTAAGCTTTTTTTCTGGAAAACCCTATGTTCACCAGTGAAATTTTTTTTCTTGATAACCCCAAGTTTAACAGTCAAACTTTTTTTCTTTAAAATACCAAGTGTAGTCAAACTTTTTTTCTTGAAAAACTTAAGTTTATTTGTCAAATTTTTTTAGAAACCCAAAGTTTAGTCAAACTTTTTTTCTTGAAAACACTAAGTTTAGTCAAACTTTTTTCTTGAAAACCCAAAGTTTACTAGGCAAACTTTTTTTTGAAAACTGCACGTTTTCTATGTTAACTTTTTTTTGTTAAAAAACCCCATATTTAACTTTCAAATTTTTTTCTTGAAAACTGCACGTTTACCATTCAAACTTTTTCTTGAAAACACCAAGTTTAACAAACTTTTTTTTTTGAAAACCCTAAGTTTACCAGTCAAACTCTTTTGAAAACCGCACATTTACCGTTCAAAAAGTTTTTTTCTTCAAAACCCCAAGTTTAACAGTCAAACTTTTTTCTCAAAAACTGCAGGTTTATCGTTCAAACTTTTTTTTTTTGGAAAACACCAAATTTAACAGTAATTTTTTTTTGAAAACCTCACATTAACCAGTCAAACTTTTTGTTCTTGAAAACCCTAAGTTTAACAGTCATACTTTTTTTCTTAGAAACCCAAGTTTAACAGTCAAACTTTTGTTTTCAAAATATCATGTTTACAAGTCAAACTTTTTTTTCTTGAAAACCCCAGGTTTAACTGTCAAACTTTTTCTTCTTGAAAACCTCATGTTTACCAGTGAAACTTTTTTTGAAAACCCCAAGTTTAACAGTCAAACATTTTTTCTTGATAACCCCATGATTACCAGTCATACTTTTTTCTTGAACACCCCATTACCAGTCAAACTTTTTTTTTTGAAAACCCTAAGTTTACCAGTCAAACTCTTTTGAAAACCGCACATTTACCGTTCAAAAAGTTTTTTTCTTCAAAACCCCAAGTTTAACAGTCAAACTTTTTTCTCAAAAACTGCAGGTTTATTGTTCAAACTTTTTTTTTGGAAAATACCAAATTTAACAGTAATTTTTTTTTGAAAACCTCACATTAACCAGTCAAACTTTTTGTTCTTGAAAACCCCAAGTTTAACAGTCATACTTTTTTTCTTAGAAACCCAAGTTTAACAGTCAAACTTTTGTTTTCAAAATATCACGTTTACAAGTCAAACTTTTTTTTCTTGAAAACCCCAAGTTTAACTGTCAAACTTTTTCTTCTTGAAAACCTCATGTTTACCAGTGAAACTTTTTTTGAAAACCCCAAGTTTAACAGTCAAACATTTTTTCTTGATAACCCCATGATTACCAGTCATACTTTTTTTCTTGAACACCCCATTACCAGTCAAACTTTTTTCCTTGAAAACCCTAAGATTACCAGTCAAACGTTTTTTCTTGAAAACCCCAAGATTACAAGTCAACCTTTTGTTTTTCTTGAAAACCCAATGATCACAAATCAAACTTTTTTTCTTGAAAAGCCCAAGTTCATCAGTCAAACTTTTTTTGTCAAAATCTCACGTTTACCAGTCAAACTTTTTTTCTTGAAAACTCCAAGTTCAACAGTCAAACTTTTTTTTCTTGAAAACCTCAAGTTTACCAATAAAACTTTTTTCTTGAAAACCCCAAGTTTAAAAGTCAAACTTTTTTTTCTTGAAAACCCCAAGTTCAGTCAAACTTTTTTATCTCAAAAACGTAAAGTTAACCAGTCAAACTTTTTTTGAAAACTGCACGTTCACCGTTCAAACATTTTTTTCTTGAAAACCCAAGTTTCACAGTCAAACTTTTTTTCCTGAAAACCTCAAGTTTACCAATCAAACTTTTTTTTTCTTGAAAACCTCACGTTTACCAGTCAAACATTTTGTTTCTTGAAAACCCCAAGTTCAATAGTCAAACTTTTTTCTTGAAAACCTCACACTTACCAGTGAAACTCTTTTTCCTGAAAACCGCAAGTTTAACAGTTAAGCTTTTTTTCTTGGAAACCTTATGTTTACCAGTGAAATTTTTTTCTTGATAACCCCAAGTTTAACATTCAAACTTTTTTTCTTGAAAATACCAAGTGTAGTCAAACTTTTTTTTTCTTAACCCTGGATAGGTACGGTCCTCGGACACCCCTTTAAGGGTATACTCGGACGCGAACGACCCCGACGCCAAAAAAAATTCTTGAAAAATCAGTTTTTGCAGTAACCTCCTTTTTTCTTTTGCCAAAAAAACTTCAATGAATGCTTAAAACAACTGTAAAGATAAATACTACTCATCTGCAGAAAAACTATTTATTATAAATATTTTAAAAAATTAAGTAGAAATAAAAGACCTGACATAAAAATTCATAAAAAAAAGTTTATACATATATATACAAATCCTTTTAGGAATTGATTCTTGAATGTTTAGGACACATCTTGATGTATTTTGGATGAAGTCAGACCCATGGAGGTGAAGATCTGAAATGAGAAAAAAAGGGTAACTTTTTTTGGCCAAAAAAATTTGTCCAAATTTAATGAATTTTTTTGGGTACCCAAATGAAATAGGAAGTGGTTATTTTTTTAGGGAATAAACATATGTTATCCTAAAATAGAAATATGCAAAAAAATCTTCATTATTTTGTAAATTACATTTATATCAGGGGCCATATCTAAAGGTAATTTTTTGAGTACTTAGAAATTTCGTAAAAAATACATATATTTAATATATAATATGATATTTATGCAGGTAAAAATATACCAAAATATCACAAATTCTATAGGGAACAAGAATATATATAGATAGGGCAACTTACGCTTCGGATATGTCCACAAAATGGCCGCCAACCACACTGACTCAGACTCCCTAATCTGCCACTTGAAATGTAGGAAGGGTATGTCAATTTCAAGGTGTTATTTACTAATTTAATTATTCTTGGATATGCATAAAAATTGTATGGTGGGTTGGTGGATAATTGTCGATTATTTTACGACTATAAAATTAAAATTCTGGCCCCAAAAAAAATTTTTGAAGGGAAATAAAATCGAAAAAAAAAATGTAAAACAATATAATATTTTAGCAAAAAAAATTTGATGATATTCAATCAAAAAAAAAAGTAAACAAAATTTTCCGACAAATAAACATCTAGAGGAATCATTACTCTGTGATAGTTCCTTAGTACGTAGTAATTTTGAAAGAATTGGGAAAAAACGAAAAAATGGCAATCACCGGAAAATCGAACACATACCTATATATACGCCATATCTGGCTAAAAAAAAAGATAGGCATGGGTAGCCAGATCATCTAGAAACACTTTCCAACACTATAAAAATATAAGTTTTGCGACACTACTTGCCAATTCCTTACGGTAACATGACTAAGCAAAAAAATGCAAAACAAATAAAAAGGGGCACTCGTGGAAAAATGGCCATTCTAATATACGGCATTTCAGAAAAAAAAAATTTCAGCCACGTGCTAGGCAAACCATCAAGGCATATTTTCCGACAAATAAACATATAAATGAAATATTACTCTGTGATAGTTCCTTAGTACGTAGTAATTTTGAAAGAAATGGGAAAAAACGAAAAAATGGCAATCACAGGAAAATCGAACACATACTTATATATACGCCATATCTGGCTAAAAAATAAATAGGCATGGGTAGCCAGATCATCTAGAAACACTTTCCAACACTATAAAAATATAAGTTTTGCGACACTACTTGCCAATTCCTTACGGTAACATGACTAAGCAAAAAAATGCAAAACAAATAAAAAGGGGCACTCGCGGAAAAATGCCCAACATTCTAATATACGGCATCTCAGATAAAAAAAAAAGACATGCACGTGTTAGCCCAACCATCAAGGCACACTTTCTAACACATAAACATGAAAAAAAAATCAATAATATACGGCAATTCCTTACTACGTAGTAAATTTTTACAAATATTGAAAAAAAACAGAAATTGGCAACCGCAGTTAAATACCCAATATACAAATAACTGCGTCGTATCTGACAAAAACAAAATCACGCATGGGTAGCCAGATCATCTAGACACACTTTCCAACATTAAAAAAGCAAAAGTTTTACGACACTATTTCGCAATATCTTACGGAAAAATGACTTGGCAAAAAAATTAAAAAAAATTAAAAAGGGACACTCGCGGTGAAATGCCCGACATTCTAATATACGACATCTCAGATAAAAAAAAAGACATGCACGTGTTAGCCCAACCATGAAGGCACACTTTCTAACACATAAACATGAAAAAAAAATGAATAATATACGGCAATTCCTTACTACGTAGTAATTTTTACAAATATTGAAAAAAAACAGAAATTGGTAACCGCAGTTAAATACCCAATATACCAATAACTACGTCGTATCTGACAAAAACAAAGTCATGCATGGGTAGCCAGATCATCTAGACACACTTTCCAACACTAAACAAGCAAAAGTTTTACGACACTATTTGGCAATATCTTACGGAAAAATGACTTGGCAAAAAAATGAAAAAAAATGAAAAAGGGGCACTCGCGTTAAAATGGTCCTCGTGGTGATGAACGACATTTTAACTAAAAAAAAAAAACATGCACATGGTAGCCAAACAATCCACCAAGACTTTCCACAACTGATAACCTATAAAAGTTGCACCATTCTACGACAATTTCATAATACGTAATAACTTTGATAATTATGCAAACTACCTCAGAAGGGTAAACTCGGACGCGAACGACCCCGACGCGTCTCAGAAATCGGGGAAGGAGTACAGCTACAGCAATGCATATCTGGACACTACTAGAGCGTGTAGGGGAGACACCTCCTGCAGGTCGATCACCCACAAATTCAGTCACAGGGGTGAGTCACGTGAGAAAAACCTGTTTTTTTTTGACGCTCGGGGTCGCAAACGACCCACCGTACCTATCCAGGGTTAAAAACCTCAAGTTTATCAGTCAAATTTTTTTTGGAAACCCTAAGTTTAGTCAAACTTTTTTTTATTAAAAACACTAAGTTTAGTCAAACTTTTTTTCTTGAAAACCCAAAGTTTAACAGTCAAACCTTTTTTCTTGAAAACCTCACATTTACCAGTGAAACTTTTTTGCGAAAACCCCAAGTTTAACAGGTAAACTTTATTTTTCTTGGAAACCTCATGTTTATCAGTGAAACTTTTTTCTTGATAACCCCAAGTTTAACAGTCAAACTTTTTTTCCTCTAAACACCAAGTTTAGTCAAACTTTTTTTCTTGAAAACCTCAAGTTTACCAGTCAAACTTTTTTTCTTGAAAACCCCAAGTTTAACAGTCAAACATTTTTCTGAAAACTTGACGTTTACCAGTCAAACTTTTTTTTCTTGAAAACTCCAAGTTCAACAGTTAATTTTTTTTCTTGAAAACCTCACGTTTACCAAAGAAACTTTTTTTTTGAAAACCCCAAGTTTAACAGTCAAACTTTTTTTTTCTTGAAAACCCCAAGTTCAGTCAAACTTTTTTTTCTTGAAAACCCAAAGTTAACCACTCAACCTTTTTTTGAGAACTGCACGTTCACAGTTCAAACATTTTTTTCTTGAAAACTCCAAGTTTCACAGTCAAACTTTTTTCCTGAAAACCTCAAGTTTACCAGTCAAACTTTTTTTTTCTTGAAAACCTCACGTTTACCAGTCAAACTTTTTGTTTTTTGAAAACCCCAAGTTTAATAATCAAACTTTTTTCTTGAAAACCTCACACTTACCAGTGAAACTCTTTTTCCTGAAAACCCCAAGTTCAACAGTCAAAGTTTTTTTTCTTGAAAACCTCACGTTTACCAATGAAACTTTTTTCTTGAAAACCCCAAGTTTAACAGTCAAACTTTTTTTTCTTGAAAACACCAAGTTTAGTCAAAGTTTTTTTCTTGAAAACCCAAAGTTAACCACTCAAACTTTTTTTTGAAAACTGCACGTTCACCGTTCAAACATTTTTTTCTTGAAAACCTCGAGTTTCACAGTCAAACTTTTTTTCTGAAAACCTCAAGTTTACCAGTCAAACTTATTTTTTCTTGAAAACCTCGCGTTTACCAGTCAAACTTTTTGTTTCATGAAAACCCCAAGTTTAATAGTCAAACTTTTTTCTGGAAACCTCACACTTACCAGTGAAACTCTCTCTCTCCTGAAAACCCCAAATTTAACAGTTAAGCTTTTTTTTCTTGAAAACCTTATGTTTACCAGTGAAATTTTTTTTCTTGATAACCCCAAGTTTAACAGTCAAACTTTTTTTCTTGAAAATACCAAGTGTAGTCAAACTTTTTTTCTTGAAAACCTCAAGTTTATCAGTCAAATTTTTTTTGGAAACCCCAAGTTTAACAGGTAAACTTTATTTTTCTTGGAAACCTCACGGTTATCAGTGAAATTTTTTTTCTTGAAAACACTAAGTTTAACAGTCAAACTTTTTTTTCTTGAAAACCTCACGTTTACCAGTGAAACTTTTTTTTGAAAACCCCAAGTTTAACAGGTAAACTTTATTTTTCTTGGAAACCTCACGGTTATCAGTGAAACTTTTTTTCTTGATAACCCCAAGTTTAACAGTCAAACTTTTTTTCCTGAAAACACCAAGTTTAGTCAAACTTTTTTTTCTTGGAAACCTCAAGTTTACCAGTCAAACTTTTTTTCTTGAAAACCCCAAGTTTAACAGTCAAACATTTTTCTGAAAACTTAACGTTTACCGGTCAAACTTTTTTTTCTTGAAAATCGCAAGTTTTACGGTTAATTTTTTTTTCTTGAAAACCTTAAGTTTACCAGTCAAGCTTTTTCAATTGAAAACCCCAAGATTATCAGTCTAACTTTTTTTCTTGGAAACCCCAAGATTACCAGTCAAACTTTTTTTTTGAAAACCCCAAGATTACCAGTCAAATTTTTTTCTTGAAAACCCCAAGATTACCAAACTTTTTTTTCTTGGAAACCCCAAGATTACCAGTAAAACTTTTTTCTTAAAAACCCCTAGATTACCAGTCAAACTTTTTTTCTTGAAAACCCCATGATTACCAGTCATATTTTTTTTCTTGAACACCCCATTACCAGTCAAACTTTTTTTCCTTGAAAACCCTAAGATTACCAGTCAAACGTTTTTTCTTGAAAACCCCAAGATTACAAGTCAACCTTTTGTTTTTCTTGGAAACCCAATAATCACCAATCAAACTTTTTTTTTCTTGAAAAGCCCAAGTTCATCAGTCAAACTTTTTTTTTCGTCAAAATCTCACGTATACCAGTCAAACTTTATTTTCTTGAAAACTCCAAGTTCAACAGTCAAACTTTTTTTTTTTGAAAACCTCACGTTTACCAATGAAACTTTTTTTCGTGAAAACTCCAAGTTTAACAGTCAAACTTTTTTTCTTGAAAACCCCAAGTTTAGTCAAACTTTTTTTTCTCGAAAACTCAAAGTTAACCAGTCAAACCTTTTTTTGAAAACTGCACGTTCACCGTTCAAACATTTTTTTCTTGAAAACCCAAGTTTCACAGTCAAACTTTTTTTTCCTGAAAACCTCCATTTTACCAATCAAACTTTTTTTCTTGAAAACCTCACGTTTACCAGTCAAACTTTTTGTTTCTTGAAAACCTCAAGTTCAATAGTCAAACTTTTTTCTTGAAAACCTCACACTTACCAGTGAAACTCTTTTTCCTGAAAACCCCAAGTTTAACAGTTAAGCTTTTTTTCTTGGAAACCTTATGTTTACCAGTGAAATTTTTTTCTTGATAACCCCAAGTTTAACATTCAAACTTTTTTTTCTTGAAAATACCAAGTGTAGTCAAACTTTTTTTTCTTAAAAACCTCAAGTTTATCAGTCAAATTTTTTTTGGAAACCCCAAGTTTAGTCAAACTTTTTTTCTTAAAAACACTAAGTTTAGTCAAACTTTTTTTCTTGAAAACCCAAAGTTTAACAGTTAAACCTTTTTTCTTGAAAACCTCACATTTACCAGTGAAAGTTTTTTGCGAAAACCCCAAGTTTAACAGGTAAACTTTATTTTTCTTGGAAACCTCATGTTTATCAGTGAAACTTTTTTTCTTGATAACCCCAAGTTTAACAGTCCAACTTTTTTTCCTTTAAACACCAAGTTTAGTCAAACTTTTTTTCTTGAAAACCTCAAGTTTACCAGTCAAACTTTTTTTCTTGAAAACCCCAAGTTTAACAGTCAAACATTTTTCTGAAAACTTGACGTTTACCAGTCAAACTTTTTTTCTTGAAAACTCCAAGTTCAACAGTGAATTTTTTTTCTTGAAAACCTCACGTTTACCGAAGAAACTTTTTTTGAAAACCCCAAGTTTAACAGTCAAACTTATTTTTTCTTGAAAACCCGAAGTTCAGTCAAATTTTTTTTTCTTGAAAACCCAAAGTTAACCACTCAACCTTTTTTTAAAAACTGCACGTTCACCGTTCAAACATTTTTTTCTTGAAAACCCCAAGTTTCACAGTCAAACTTTTTTCCTGAAAACCTCAAGTTTACCAGTCAAACTTTTTTTTTCTTGAAAACCTCACGTTTACCAGTCAAACTTTTTGTTTTTTGAAAACCCCAAGTTTAATAGTCAAACTTTTTTCTTGAAAACCTCACACTTACCAGTGAAACTCTTTTTCCTGAAAACCCCAAGTTCAACAGTCAAAGTTTTTTTCTTGAAAACCTTACGTTTACCAATGAAACCTTTTTTCTTGAAAACCCCAAGTTCAACAGTCAAACTTTTTTTTCTTGAAAACACCAGGTTTAGTCAAACTTTTTTCTTGAGAACCCAAAGTTAACCACTCAAACTTTTTTTTGAAAACTGCACGTTCACAGTTCAAAAATTTTTTTCTTGAAAACCTCGAGTTTCACAGTCAAACTTTTTTTCTGAAAACCTCAAGTTTACCAGTCAAACTTTTTTTTTCTTGAAAACCTCGCGTTTAACAGTCAAACTTTTTTTCTTGAAAATACCAAGTGTAGTCAAACTTTTTTTCTCGAAAACCTCAAGTTTATCAGTCAAATTTTTTTTGGAAACCACAAGTTTAACAGGTAAACTTTGTTTTTCTTGGAAACCTCACGGTTATCAGTGAAATTTTTTTTCTTGAAAACACTAAGTTTAACAGTCAAGCTTTTTTTTCTTGAAAACCTCACGTTTACCTGTGAAACTTTTTTTTTGAAAACCCCAAGTTTAACAGGTAAACTTTATTTTTCTTGGAAACCTCATGGTTATCAGTGAAACTTTTTTTCTTGATAACCCCAAGTTTTACAGTCAAACTTTTTTTTCCTGAAAACACCAAGTTTAGTCAAACTTTTTTTTCTTGAAAACCTCAAGTTTACCAGTCAAACTTTTTTTTTGTTGAAAACCCCAAGTTTAACAGTCAAACATTTTTCTGAAAACTTCACGTTTACCGGTCAAACTTTTTTTCTTGAAAACCGCAAGTTTTACAGTTAATTTTTTTTCTTGAAAACCTTAAGTTTACCAGTCAAGCTTTTTTTAATTGAAAACCCCAAGATTATCAGTCTAACTTTTTTTCTTGGAAACCCCAAGATTACCAGTCAAACTTTTTTTTTGAAAACCCCAAGATTACCAGTCAAACTTTTTTCTTGAAAACCCCAAGATTACCAAACTTTTTTTTTCTTGGAAACCCCAAGATTACCAGTAAAACTTTTTTCTTAAAAACCCATAGATTACCAGTCAAACTTTTTTTCTTGAAAACCCCATGATTACCAGTCATATTTTTTTCTTAAACACCCCATTACCAGTCAAACTTTTTTTCCATGAAAACCCTAAGATTACCAGTCAAACGTTTTTTCTTGAAAACCCCAAGATTACAAGTCAACCTTTTGTTTTTCTTGAAAACCCAATGATCACCAATCAAACTTTTTTTTTCTTGAAAAGCCCAAGTTCATCAGTCAAACTTTTTTTTTTCGTCAAAATCTCACGTATACCAGTCAAACTTTTTTTTCTTGAAAACTCCAAGTTCAACAGTCAAACTTTTTTTTTTTGAAAACCTCACGTTTACCAATGAAACTTTTTTTCTTGAAAACTCCAAGTTTAACAGTCAAACTTTTTTTCTTGAAAACCCTAAGTTTAGTCAAACTTTTTTTTCTTGAAAACTCAAAGTTAACTAGTCAAACCTTTTTTTGAAAACTGCACGTTCACCGTTCAAACATTTTTTTCTTGAAAACTCCAAGTTTCACAGTCAAACTTTTTTTCCTGAAAGCCTCAAGTTTAGCAATCAAACTTTTTTTCTTGAAAACCTCACGTTTACCAGTCAAACTTTTTGTTTCTTGAAAACCCCGAGTTTAATAGTCAAAATTTTTTCTTGAAAACCTCACACTTACCAGTGAAACTTTTTTCTGAAGACCCCAGGTTTAATAGTTGAGCTTTTTTTTCTTGAAAACCCTATGTTTACCAGTGAAATCTTTTTCTTGATAACCCCAAGTTTAACCCTGGATAGGTACACTCCTCGGACACCCCTTCAAGGGTATACTAGGACGCGCTCGACCCCGACGCCAAAAAAAAAATTCTTGAAAAATCAGTTTTTTGCAGTAACCTCCTTTTTTCTTTTGCCAAAAAAACTTCAATGAATGCTTAAAACAACTGTAAAGATAAATACTATTCATCTGCAGAAAAACTATTTATTATGAATATTTTAAAAAATTAAGTAGAAAAAAAGACCTTACAATAAAATTCATAAAAAAAAGTTTATACATATATACACAAATCCTTTTAGGAATTGATTCTTGAATGTTTAGGACACATTTTGATGTATTTTGGATGAAGTCAGACCCATGGAGGTGAAGATCTGAAATGAGAAAAAAAGGGTAACTTTTTTTGGCCAAAAAAATTTGTCCAAATTTCATGAATTTTTTTGGGTACCCAAATGAAATAGGAAGTGGTTATTTTTTTGGGGGAATAAACATATGTTATCCTAAAATAGAAATATGTAAAAAAATCTTCATTATTTTGTAAATTACATTTATATCAGGGGCCATATCTAAAGGTAATTTTTTGAGTACTTAGAAATTTCGTAAAAAATACATATATTTAATATATAATATGATATTTATGCAGGTAAAAATATACCAAAATATCACAAATTCTATAGGGAACAAGAATATATATAGATAGGGCAACTTACGCTTCGGATATGTCCACAAAATGGCCGCCAACCACACTGACTCAGACTCCCTAATCTGCCACTTGAAATGTAGGAAGGGTATGTCAATTTCAAGGTGTTATTTACTAATTTAATTATTCTTGGATATGCATAAAAATTGTATGGTGGGTTGCTGGATAATTGTCGATTATTTTACGACTATAAAATTAAAATTCTGGCCCCAAAAAAAATTTTTGAAGGGAAATAAAATCGAAAAAAAATGTAAAACAATATAATATTTTAGCAAAAAAAATTTGATGATATTCAATCAAAAAAAAAAGTAAACAAAATTTTCCGACAAATAAACATCTAGAGGAATCATTACTCTGTGATAGTTCCTTAGTACGTAGTAATTTTGAAAGAAATGGGAAAAAAAGAAAAAGGGGCAATCGCAGGAAAATCGAACACATACCTATATATACGCTATATCTGGCTAAAAATAAAGATAGGCATGGGTAGCCAGATCATCTAGAAACACTTTCCAACACTATAAAAATACAAGTTTTGCGACACTACTTGCCAATTCCTTACGGTAACATGACTAAGCAAAAAAATGCAAAACAAATAAAAAGGAGCACTCGCGGAAAAATGGCCAACATTCTAATATACGGCATTTCAGAAAAAAAAATTCAGCCACGTACTAGGCAAACCATCAAGGCACATTTTCCGACAAATAAACATCTAAATGAATCATTACTCTGTGATAGTTCCTTAGTACATTGTAATTTTGAAAGAAATGGGAAAAAACGAAAAAATGGCAATCACCGGAAAATCGAAAACATACCTATATATACGCCATATCTGGCTAAAAAAAAGATAGCCATGGGTAGCCAGATCATCTAGAAACACTTTCCAACACTATAAAAATATAAGTTTTGCGACACTACTTGCCAATACCTTACGGTAACATGACTAAGCAAAAAAATGCAAAACAAATAAAAAGGGGCACTCAGGAAAAATGGCTAACATTCTAATATAGGGCATTTCAGAAAAAAAAATTCAGCCACGGGCTAGGCAAACCATCAAGGCACATTTTCCGACAAATAAACATCTAAATGAATCATTACTCTGTGATAGTTCCTTAGTACGTAGTAATTTTGAAAGAAATGAGAAAAAACGAAAAAATAGCAATCACAGGAAAATCGAACACATACCTATATATACGCCATATCTGGCTAAAAAAAAAGATAGGCATGGGTAGCCAGATCATCTAGAAACACTTTCCAACACTATAAAATTATAAGTTTTGCGACACTACTTGCCAATTCCTTACGGTAACATGACTAAGCAAAAAAATGCAAAACAAATAAAAAGGGGCACTCACGGAAAAATGGCCATTCTAATATACAGCATTTCTGAAAAAAAAATTTCAGCCACGTGCTAGGCAAACCATCAAGGCACATTTTCCGACAAATAAACATCTAAATGAATCATTACTCTGTGATAGTTCCTTAGTACGTAGTAATTTTGAAAGAAATGGGAAAAAACGAAAAAATGGTAATCACAGGAAAATCGAACACATACCTATATATACGCCATATCTGGCTAAAAAAAAGATAGGCATGGGTAGCCAGATCATCTAGAAACACTTTCCAACACTATAAAAATATAAATTTTGCGACACTACTTGCCAATTCCTTACGGTAACATGACTAAGCAAAAAATGCAAAACAAATAAAAAGGGGCACTCGCGGAAAAATGCCCAACATTCTAATATACGGCATCTCAGATAAAAAAAAAGACATGCACTTGCTAGCCCAACCATCAAGGCACACTTTCTAACACATAAACATGAAAAAAAATCAATAATATACGGCAATTCCTTACTACGTAGTAAATTTTTACAAATATTGAAAAAAAACAGAAATTGGCAACCGCAGTTAAATACCCAATATACCAATAACTACGTCGTATCTGACAAAAACAAAGTCACGCATGGGTAGCCAGATCATCTAGACACACTTTCCAACACTAAAAAAGCAAAAGTTTTACGACACTATTTGGCAATATCTTACGGAAAAATGACTTGGCAAAAAAATGAAAAAAAATGAAAAAGGGGCACTCGCGGTAAAATGGTCCTCGTGGTGATGAACGACATTTTAACTAAAAAAAAAATTATGTACATGGTAGCCAAACAATCCACCAAGACCTTCCACAACTGATAACCTATACAAGTTGCACCATTCTACGACAATTTCATAATATGTAATAACTTTGATAATTATGCAAATTACCTTAGAAGGGTAAACTCGGTCGCGCTCGACCCCGACGCGTCTCAGAAATCGGGGAAGGAGTACAGCTACAGCAATGCACATCTGGACACTACTAGAGCGTGTAGGCGAGACACCTACTGCAGGTCGATCACCCACAAATTCAGTCTTGGGGTGAGTCACATGAGAAAAACCTCTTTTTTTTTGACGCTCGGGGTCGCGGACGACCCACCGTACCTTTCCAGGGTTAACAGTCAAACTTTTTTTCTTGTAAATACCGAGTGTAGTCAAACTTTTTTTTCTTGAAAACCTCAAGTTAATCAGTCAATTTTTTTTGGAAACCCCAAGTTTAGTCAAACTTTTTTTCTTGAAAACACTAAGTTTAGTCAAACTTTTTTTCTTGAAAACCCAAAGTTTAACAGTCAAACTATTTTTTCTTGAAAACCTCACGTTTACCAGTGAAACTTTTTTTGAAAACCCCAAGTTTAACAGGTAAACTTTATTTTTCTTGGAAACCACGTTTATCAGTGAAACTTTTTTTCTTGATAACCCCAAGTTTAACAGTCAAACTTTTTTTTCCTTAAAACACCAAGTTTAGTCAAACTTTTTTTTCTTGAAAACCTCAAGTTTACCAGTCAAACTTTTTTTCTTGAAAACCCCAAGTTTGACAGTCAAACATTTTTCTGAAAACTTTACGTGTACCGGTCAAACTTTTTTTCTTGAAAACCCCAAGTTTTACAGTTAATTTTTTTCTTGAAAACCTTAAGTTTACCAGTCAAGCTTTTTTTTAATGAAAACCCTAAGATTATCCGTCTAACTTTTTTTCTTGGAAACCCCAAGATTACCAGTCAAACTTTTTTTTGAAAACCCAGAGATTACCTGTCAAACTTTTTTCTTGAAAACCCCAAGATTACCAAACTTTTTTTTTCTTGGAAACCCCAAGATTACCAGTAAAACCTTTTTTTCTTAAAAACCCCTAGATTACCAGTCAAACGTTTTTTCTTGAAAACCCCAAGATTACCAGTCAAACTTTTCTTCTTGAACACCCCATTATGTCAAACTTTTTTTCTTGAAAACCCTAAGATTACCAATCAAACATTTTTTCTTGAAAACCCCAAGATTACAAGTCAACCTTTTGTTTTTCTTGAAAACCCAATGATCCCCAATCAAACTTTTTTTTCTTGAAAAGCCCAAGTTCATCAGTCAAACTTTTTTTTTCGTCAAAATCTCACGTTTACCAGTCAAACTTTTTTTCTTGAAAACTCCAAGTTCAACAGTGAATTTTTTTTCTTGAAAACCTCACGTTTACCAAAGAAACTTTTTTTCTTGAAAACCCCAAGTTTAGTCAAACTTTTTTTTCTTGAAAACCCAAAGTTAACCACTCAAACTTTTTTTTGAAAACTGCACGTTCACTGTTCAAACATTTTTTTCTTGAAAACCCCAAGTTTTACAGTCAAACTTTTTTCCTGAAAACCTCAAGTTTACCAGTCAAACTTTTTTTTCTTGAAAACCTTACGTTTACCAGTCCAACTTTTTGTTTCTTGAAAACCCCAAGTTTAATAGTCAAACTTTTTTCTTGAAAACCTCACACTTACCAGTGAAACTCTTTTTCCTGAAAACCCCAAGTTCAACAGTCAAACTTTTTTTTTCTTGAAAACCTCACGTTTACCAATGAAACTTTTTTTCTTGAAAACCCCAAGTTTAACAGTCAAACTTTTTTTTCTTGAAAACCCCAAGTTTAGTCAAACTTTTTTTTCTTGAAAACCCAAAGTTAACCACTCAAACTTTTTTTTGAAAACTGCACGTTCACCGTTCAAACATTTTTTTCTTGAAAACCTCGAGTTTCACAGTCAAACTTTTTTCCTGAAAACCTCAAGTTTACCAGTCAAACTTTTTTTTTCTTGAAAACCTCGCGTTTACCAGTCAAACTTTTTGTTTCTTGAAAACCCCAATTTTAATAGTCAAACTTTTTTCTTGAAAACCTCACACTTACCAGTGAAACTCTTTCTCCTGAAAACCCCAAGTTTAACAGTTAAGCTTTTTTTTTCTTGAAAACCTTATGTTTACCTGTGAAATTTTTTTTCTTGATAACCCCAAGTTTAACAGTCAAAAATTTTTTCTTGAAAATACCACGTGTAGTCAAACTTTTTTTCTTGAAAACCTCAAGTTTATCAGTCGAATTTTTTTGGAAACCCCAAGTTTAGTCAATTTTTTTTCTTGAAAACACTAAGTTTAGTCAAACTTTTTTTCTTGAAAACCCAAAGTTTACCAGTCAAACTTTTTTTTTGAAAACTGCACGTTTTCCATGTAAACTTTTTTTCTTGAAAACCTTATATTTAACTTTTAAATTTTTTTGAAAACTGCACGTTTACCATTCAAACTTTTTCTTGAAAACACCAAGTTTAACAAACTTTATTTTTTGAAAACCCTAATTTTATCAGTCAAACTTTTTTTGAAAACCGCACATTTACCGTTCAAAAGGTTTTTTCTTCAAAACCCCAAGTTTAACGGTCAAACTTTTTTCTCAAAAACTGCACGTTTATTGTTCAAACTTTTTTTTTCTGGAAAACACCAAATTTAACAGTAAATTTTTTCTGAAAACCTCCCATTAACCAGTCAAACTTTTTGTTCTTGAAAACCCCAAGTTTAACAGTCATACTTTTTTTCTTAGAAACCCAAGTTTAACAGTCAAACTTTTTGTTTTCAAAATATCACTTTTACCAGTCAAACTTTTTTTTCTTGAAAACCCTAAGTTTAACAGTCAAACTTTTTCTTCTTGAAAACCTCATGTTTACCAGTGAAACTTTTTTTTGAAAACCCCAAGTTTAACAGTCAAACTTTTTCTTCTTGAAAACCTCATGTTTACCAGTGAAACTTTTTTTTGAAAACCCCAAGTTTAACAGTCAAACTTTTTTTCTTGAAAACCTCACATTTATCAGTGAATATTTTTTTCCTTAAAACCCCAAATTTAACAGTTAAGGATTTTTTTTCTTGAATACCTCATGTTTACTAGTGAAACATTTTTTTCTTGATAACCCCAAGTTTAACAGTCAAACTTTTTTTCTTGAAAATTTTATGTTTAGTCAAACTTTTATTCTTGAAAACCTCATGTTTACCAGTCTATTTTTTTCTTGAAAACCCCAAGTTTAACAGTCAAACTTTTTTTTCTTGAAAACCCCAAGTTTACCCGTCAAACTTTTTTTCTTGGAAACCCCAAGTATAACAGTCAAACTTTGTTTTTCTTGAAAACACCAAGTTTAGTCAAACTTTTTTTCTTGAAAACCCCAAGTTTATCAGTCAAACTTTTTTTGGAAACTGCACTTTTACTGTTTGAACTTTTTTTTTTGAAAACCCCAAGTTTAACTTCCAAATTTTTTTCTTGAAAACCGCACATTTACAGTTCAAACTTTTTTTTCTTGAAAACACCAAGTTTAACAGTCAAACTTTTTTTTAAAACCTCACATTTATAAGCCAAACTTTTTGTTCTTGAAAACTGCAAGTTTAACAGTCCTATATTTTTTCTTGAAAGCCCCAAGATCAACAGTCATACTTTTTTTTCTTCAAAATCTAATGTTTACCAGTCAAACATTTTTTCCCTTGAAAACTCCAAGTTCAACAGTTGAACTGTTTTATTCTTGAAAACCTCACGTTTACTAGTGAAAGTTTTTTTCTTGAAAACCTCAAGTTAACCAGTCAAACTTTTTTTTGAAAACCGCAATTCACCGTTCAAACTTTTTTTTCTCGAAAGCCCCAAGTTTAACAGTCAAACTCTTTTTCCTGAAAACCTCAAGTTTACCGGTCAAACTTTTTTTGAAACCTCATGTTTAACGGTCAAACTTTTTTTCTTGAAAACCCAAAGTTTAACAGTTAATTTTTTTTTGAAAACCCAATTTAACCAGTAAAACATTTTTTCTTGAAAACCCCAAGATTACCAGTCAAACTTTATATCCTTGAAAACCCCAAGAATACCAGTAAAACTTTTTACTGAAAACCCCTAGATTACCAGTCAAACTGTTTTTTCTTGAAAACCCCAAAATTACCAGTCAAACTATTTTTTCTTGAAAACCCCAAGATTACCAATGAAACTTTTTTTTTCTTGAAAAAGCAGAGATCACCGATCAAACTTTTTTTTCTTGAAAACCCCAAGTTTACCAGTCAAAGATTGTTTTCTTGAAAACCCTGAGATTACCAGTCAAACTTTTTTTTTGAAAACCCCAAGTTTAACAGTCAAACTTTTATTTCTTTAAAACCCCAAGTTTAATAGTCAAACATTTTTTCTTTGAAAACCTCAAGATTACCAGTCAAACTCTTTTTTCCTTGAAAACCCCAAGATTACCAGGCAAACTTTTTTCTTCTTAAAACCCCAAGATTATCAGTCAAACTTTTTTTTCATGAAAGCCCTAAGATTACCAAACATTTTTTTTCTTGAAAACCCCAAGTTTAACAGTCAAAATTTTTTTTTGAAAACCCCAAGATTACCAGTCAAAATTCTTTTTCTCTAGAACCCCAAGATTACCAGTCAAACTTTTTTTTCTTGAAAACTCCAAGATTACCAGTCAAACTTTTTTTTCTTGAAAACCCCAAGATTGGTCAAGCCTTTTTTTTCAATACCCCAAGTTTAACAGGCAATTTTTTTTTCTTAGAAAAGGAGGGATCATGACAAGCAGAATATCAAATACTGATTGCCTGGGAGATTAACAATGACTCCACTCAATGGGCGGAAGATCTACGATTTGTCATACTTTAAAAAATCATCTCTACATAGAAACCTTAGAAAAAAATAACTTAGCTAAAAAATGAAACATGAAAATAAAGAATACTGACAAAATGAATATTTTCCACCAATATGCTGAGATTAACATTTGAAATTTTATTCGTGAAAATCCCAAGTTTAACAGTCAAACTTTAATGAAATCCCCATGTTTACCTGTCAACCTTTTTTTCTTGAAAACCCCAAGATTACCAGTCAAACTTTTTTACCTTGAAAACCCCAAGATTACCAGTCAAACTTTTTTTCTCTTAAAAACCCCAAGATTACCAGTCAAACTTTTCATTCTTGAAAACCCCATGATCACCAGACAAACTTTTTTTCTTGAAAACTCCTAGATTACAAGTCAAGCTTTTTTACTTGAAAACCTACAGATTACCAGTTATACCTTTTTTTTCTTGAAAACCCCTAGATTACCAGTCAAACTTTTTTTTTTATTGAAAGCCCCAAGATTACCAGTAAAAAAAATTTTTCTTGAAAACCCGAAGTTTAGGAGTCAAACTATTTTTTTAGAAAACATTACGTCAAACATTCTTTTGTTGTTGAAAACCCTAAGTTCAACAGTCAAACTGTCTTATTCTTTAAAATTTCGTGTTTACTAGTCAAACTTTTTTACCTTGAAAACCCCAAGATTACCAGCCAAACTTTTTTTCTTAAAAACCCCAAGATTACCGTCAAACTTTTTTTCTTGAAAACCCCATGATCACCAGACAAACTTTTTTTCTTGAAAACTCCAAGATTACAAGTCAAACTTTTTTACTTGAAAACCCAAAGATTACCAGTTATACCTTTTTTTTCTTAAAAACCCCAAGATTACCAGTCAAACTTTTTTTCCTTGAAAACCCCTAGATGAACAGTCAAACTTTTTTTTTCTTGAAAACCCCAAGATTACCAGTCAAAATTTTTTTTCTTGAAAACCTGAAGTTTAACAGTCAAACTGTTTTTTTTAGAAAACATCACGTCAAACATTCTTTTGTTGTTGAAAACCCTAAGTTCAACAGTCAAACTTTCTTATTTTTTAAAACATCGTGTTTACCAGTCAAGCTTTTTTTTTCTTGAAAACCCCAAGTTTAAGTCAAACTTTTTCTTTTTAAAAACCTCATGTTTACCAGTTAAACTGTTTTTTTTTCTTGAAGATCCCATGTTTAACAGTCAAACTTTGTTTTTTTCTTTTTTTGGACAACCTCATGTTTACCAATCAAACTTTTTTTCTTGAAAACCCCAAGCTTAACAGTCATTTTTTTTTCAAAATTCCCGTTTACCAGTCAAACTTTTTTCCCTGAAGACCCCAAGTTTAATAGCCAAACTTTTTATTTCTTTTATTTTTGTAAAACCTCACGTTTACCAGTCAAACTTTTTTTCTGAAAACCCCAAGTTTAATGGACAAACTTCATTTTTTAGACACTCATGTTTACCAGTTAAACTTTTTTCCTTGAAGATCCCAAGTTGAACAGTCAAATATTTTTTTCTTGTTTTTTTGGAAAACCAGACGTTTACCATTCAACATTTTTTTCCTGAAATCCTCAAGTTTAACAGTCAAACTTTTTTTTTAAAACGTCACGTTTACCCGTCAAACTTCTTTTTCCTTTAAGACCACAAGTTTACCAGTCAAACTTTTTTTTCGGAAAACGTCATTTCACCAGTCAAACTTTTTTTTCTAGAAAACCCTAAGTATAAGTCAATTTTTTTGAAAACCCCAAGTTAAACAGTCAACCTTTTCTTTTCTTGAAAACCCTAAGTTCAAGTCAAACTTTTATGTTCTTGAAAACCGCAAGATTACCAGTCAAACTTTTTTTTTCTTGAAAACTCCAAGTTTAACAGTCAAACTTTTTTTTTGAGAACCTAACGTTTACCAGTCAAACTTTCTATCGTTGTTGAAAACCATAAGTTTAACAGTCAAACTTTTTTCTTTGAAAAGTTCACGTTTACCAGTCAAGCTTTTTTTTTCTTGAAAACCTTAAGTTTATCAGTCAAACTTTTTTTTATTGAAAACCTCCCGTTTACCAGTGAAACTTTTTTTGAAAACCCCAAGTCTTTTTTCTTAAAAACCTCACATTTACCAGTGAAACATTTTTTCTTGAAAACCCCAAGTTTAACAGTCAAACTTTATTTTTATTGGAAACCTCACGTTTACCAGTGAGACTTTTTTTTCTTGATAACCCCAAGTTTAAGTGTCAAACTTTTTTTTCCTGAAAACACCAAGTTTAGCCAAACTTTTTTCTTGAAAACCTCAAGTTTACCAGTCAAACTTTTTTCTTGAAAACCCAAAGTTTAACAGTCAAACATTTTTTTTGAAAACCTCACGTTCACCAGTCAAACTTTTTTTCTTGAAAACCCCAAGTTTTACAGTTAATTTTTTTTGAAAACCCTAAGTTTACCAGTCAAATTTTTTTTTATTGAAAACCCCAAGATTATCAGTCAAACTTTTTTTCTTGGAAAACCCAAGATTACCATTCAAACTTTTTTTCCTGAAAACCCCAAGATTACCAGTCAAACTTTTTTTTCTTGAAAACCCCAAGATTACCAGTAAAACATTTTTTCTTAAAAACACCTAAATTACCAGTCAAATTTTTTTCTTGAAAACCCCAAGATTACCAGTCAAACTTTTTTTCTTGAACACCCCATTACCAGTCAAACTTTTTTTCTTAAAAACCCTAAGGTTACCAGTCAAACGTTTTTTCTTGAAAACCATAAGATTACCAGTCAACCTTTTGTTTTTCTTGAAAACCCAAAGATCACCAATCAATTTTTTTTCTTGAAAAGACCAAGTTCATCAGTCAAACTTTTTTCTTCTTCAAAATCTCATGTTTACCAGTCAAACTTTTTTTTCTTGAAAACTCCAAGTTCAACAGTCAAACTTTTTTTATTTGAAAACCTCACGTTTACCAGTGAAATTTTTTCTTGAAAACCCCAAGTTTACCAGTCAAACTTTTTTTCTCGAAAACCCCAAATTTAGTCAAACTTTTTTTTTCTTGAACACCACAAGTTAACCATTCAAACTTTTTTTTGAAAACCGCACGTTTACCGTTCAAACATATTTTTTCTTGAAAACCCCAAGTTTCACAGTCAAACCTTTTTTTTTCTTTAAAACCTCAAGTGTACCAGTCATACTTTTTTTGTCAACCCAAGGTTTAAGTCAAACATTTTTTTGAAAACCTCACATTTACCAGTCAAACTTTTTTTTGAAAACCCCAAGTTTAACAGTTGATTTTTTTTCTTGAAAACCCGAAGTTTACCAGTCAAATTTTTTTCTTGAAAACCCCAATATAACCAGTCAAACTTTTTTTTTGAAAACCCCAAGAATACCAGTCCAATCATTTTTTGAAAACCCCAAGATTACCAGTCAAACATTTTTTCTTGAAAACCCTAAGATTAGCAGTAAAACTTTGTTTTTTGAAAACCCCAAGATAACCAATAAATTTTTTTTCTTGAAAACCCCAAGATTACCAGTCAAACTTTTTTTCTTGAAAACCCCAAGGTTACCAGTCAAACTTTTTTCTTGAAAACCCTAAGATTACCAGTCAAACATTTTTTACCTTAAAAACCCCAAGATTACCAGTCACCCTTTTTTCTTGAAAACCCCAAGATTACCAGTCAAACTTTTTTCATATTGAAAACCCCAAGATTACCAGTCGAACCTTTTTTTCTTGAAAACCACAAAATTATCAGTCAAACTTTTTTTTTCTTTAACCCTGGATACCCCTCGGACACCCCTTTAAGGGTATACTCGGACGCGAACGACCCCGACGCCAAAAAAAATTCTTGAAAAATCAGTTTTTGCAGTAACCTCCTTTTTTCTTTTGCCAAAAAAAAACTTCAATGAATGCTTAAAACAACTGTAAAGATAAATACTACTCACCTGCAGAAAAACTATTTATTATAAATATTTTGAAAAATTAAGTAGAAAAAAAAGACCTGACATAAAAATTCATAAAAAAAAGTTTATGCATATATACACAAATCCTTTTAGGAATTGATTCTTGAATGTTTAGGACACATCTTGATGTATTTTGGATGAAGTCAGACCCATGGAGGTGAAGATCTGAAATGAGAAAAAAAGGGTAACTTTTTTTGGCCAAAAAAATTTGTCCAAATTTCATGAATTTTTTTGGGTACCCAAATGAAATAGGAAGTGGCTAATTTTTTTAGGGAATAAACATATGTTATCCTAAAATAGAAATATGTAAAAAAATCTTCATTATTTTGTAAATTACATTTATATCAGGGGCCATATCTAAAGGTAATTTTTTGAGTACTTAGAAATTTCGTAAAAAAATACATATATTTAATATATAATATGATATTTATGCAGGTAAAAATATACCAAAATATAACAAATTCTATAGGGAACAAGAATATATATAGATAGGGCAACTTACGCTTCGGATATGTCCACAAAATGGCCGCCAACCACACTGACTCAGACTCCCTAATCTGCCACTTGAAATGTAGGAAGGGTATGTCAATTTCAAGGTGATATTTACTAATCTAATTATTATTGGATATGCATAAAAATTGTATGGTGGGTTGCTGGATAATTGTCGATTATTTTACGACTATAAAATTAAAATTCTGACCCCAAAATTTTTTTTAAAGGGAAATAAAATCGAAAAAAAAATGTAAAATATAATATTTTAGCTAAAAAATTTGATGATATTCAATCAAAAAAGAAGTAAACAAAATTTTCCGACAAATAAACATCTAGAGGAATCATTACTCTGTGATAGTTCCTTAGTACGTAGTAATTTTGAAAGAATTGGGAAAAAACGAAAAAAATGGCAATCACCGGAAAATCGAACACATACCTATATATACGCCATATCTGGCTAAAAAAAAAAAATAGGCATGGGTAGCCAGATCATCTAGAAACACTTTCCAACACTATAAAAATATAAGTTTTGCGACACTACTTTCCAATTCCTTACGGTAACATGACTAAGCAAAAAAATTCAAAACAAATAAAAAGGGGCACTCGCGGAAAAATGGCTAACATTCTAATATACGGCATTTCAGAAAAAAAATTCAGCCACGTACTAGGCAAACCATCAAGGCACATTTTCCGACAAATAAACATCTAAATGAATCATTACTCTGTGATAGTTCCTTAGTACGTAGTAATTTTGAAAGAAATGGGAAAAAACGAAAA
This sequence comes from Palaemon carinicauda, assembly GCF_036898095.1. Classification (NCBI taxonomy): domain Eukaryota; kingdom Metazoa; phylum Arthropoda; class Malacostraca; order Decapoda; family Palaemonidae; genus Palaemon; species Palaemon carinicauda. The sequence goes on along the minus strand of NC_090731.1, from coordinate 111,950,763 downwards.
AATGGCAATCACAGGAAAATCGAACACATACCTATATATACGCCATATCTGGCTAAAAAAAAAAGATAGGCATGGGTAGCCAGATCATCTAGAAACACTTTCCAACACTATAAAATTATAAGTTTTGCGACACTACTTGCCAATTCCTTACGGTAACATGACTAAGCAAAAAAATGCAAAACAAATAAAAAGGGGCACTCGTGGAAAAATGGCCATTCTAATATACGACATTTCAGAAAAAAAAAATTTCAGCCACGTGCTAGGCAAACCATCAAGGCACATTTTCCGACAAATAAACATATAAATGAATCATTACTCTGTGATAGTTCCTTAGTACGTAGTAATTTTGAAAGAAATGGGAAAAAACGAAAAAATGGCAATCACAGGAAAATCGAACACATACTTATATATACGCCATATCTGGCTAAAAAAAAATAGGCATGGGTAGCCAGATCATCTAGAAACACTTTCCAACACTATAAAAATATAAGTTTTGCGACACTACTTTCCAATTCCTTACGGTAACATGACTAAGCAAAAAAATGCAAAACAAATAAAAAGGGGCACTCGCGGAAAAATGCCCAACATTCTAATTTACGGCATCTCAGATAAAAAAAAAGACATGCACGTGTTAGCCCAACCATCAAGGCACACTTTCTAACACATAAACATGAAAAAAAAATCAATAATATACGGCAATTCCTTACTACGTAGTAAATTTTTACAAATATTGAAAAAAAAACAGAAATTGGCAACCGCAGTTAAATACCCAATATACCAATAACTACGTCGTATCTGACAAAAACAAAATCACGCATGGGTAGCCAGATCATCTAGACACACTTTCCTACACTAAAAAAGCAAAAGTTTTACGACACTATTTGGCAATATCTTACGGAAAAATGACTTGGCAAAAAAATGAAAAAAAATTAAAAAGGGGCACTCGCGGTAAAATGCCCGACATTCTAATATACGGCATCTCAGATAAAAAAAAAGACATGCACGTGTTAGCCCAACCATCAAGGCACACTTTCTAACACATAAACATGAAAAAAAAAATGAATAATATACGGCAATTCCTTACTACATAGTAAATTTTACAAATATTGAAAAAAAACAGAAATTGGTAACCGCAGTTAAATACCCAATATACCAATAACTACATCGTATCTGACAAAAACAAAGTCACGCATGGGTAGCCAGATCATCTAGACACACTTTCCAACACTAAACAAGCAAAAGTTTTACGACACTATTTGGCAATATTTTACGGAAAAATGACTTGGCAAAAAAATGAAAAAAAATGAGAAAGGGGCACTCGCGGTAAAATGGTCCTCGTGGTGATGAACGACATTTTAACTAAAAAAAAAAATCATGCACATGGTAGCCAAAGAATCCAGCAAGACTTTCCACAACTAATAACCTATACAAGTTGCACCATTCTACGACAATTTCATAATACGTAATAACTTTGATAATTATGCAAATTACCTTAGAAGGGTAAACTCGGTCGCGCTCGACCCCGACGCGTCTCAGAAATTGGGGAAGGAGTACAGCTACAGCAATGCACATCTGGACACTACTAGAGCGTGAAGGGGAGACACCTCCTGCAGGTCGATCACCCACAAATTCAGTCACGGGGGTGAGTCACGTGAGAAAAATCTGTTTTTTTTTGACGCTCGGGGTCGCGAACGACCCATCGTACCTATCCAGGGTTAAAACCCTAAGATTACCAGTCAAACTCTTTTTTCTTGAAAACCCCAAGATTACCAGTCAAACTTTTTTTTTCTTGAAAACCCTAAGATTACCAGTCAAACATTTTTTTTTTGAAAACCCAAAGATTACCAGTCAAACTTTTTTTTTCTTCAAAACCCCAAGATTACCAGTCAAACTTTTTTTTTCTTGAAAACCCCAAGGTTACCAGTCAAACTTTTTTCCTTGAAAATCCCTAGATTACCAGTCAAACTCTTTTTTCTTGAAAACCTCACGTTTAATGGTGAAACTTTTTTTGAAAACCCCAAGTTTAACAGTCAAACTCTTTTTTTCTTGAGAACCTCACATTTATCCTTGAAACTTTTTTTCCTGAAAATCCCAAGTTTAACAGTTAAGCTTTTTTTCTTGAAAACCTCACGTGTACCAATGAAACATTTTTTTCTTGAAAACCCCAAGTTTAACAGTCAAACCTGTTTCTTCTTGGAAACCTCACGTTTACTAGTGAAACCTTTTTTTTCTTGATACCCCAAGTTTAACAGTCAAACTTTTTTTTCTTGAAAACACCAAGTTTAGTCAAACTTTTTTTCCTTGAAAACCCCAAGTTTACCAGTCAAACTTTTTTCTTCAAAAACTCAAGTTTAACAGTCAAACTTTTTTTCTTGAAAACCTCAAGTTTACAAGTCAATTTTTTTTCTTGAAACCCCCAAGTTTATTAGTCAAACTTTTCTTTCTTGAAAACCTCACGTTTACCAGTGAAACTTTTTCTTTCTTGATAACCCCAAGTTTAACAAACAGATTTTTTCTTGAAAATACCAAGCTTAGTCAAAATTTTTTTCTGGAAAACCCCAAGTTTACCAGTTAAACTTTTTTTTTGAAAACCGCACGTTTACTTTGCAAATTTTTTTTCTTGAAAACTCCATGTTTAACTTTCAAACTTTTTTTCTTGAAAACCCCATGTTTACCGTTCAAACTTTTTTTTGAAAAAACCAAGTTTGACAGTCAAACTTTTTTTTTGGAAACCTTACGTTTACCAGCCAAACCTTTTGTCCTTGAAAACCACAGGTTGAACGGTCATACTTTTTTTCCTAAAAAACCCCAAGTTCAACATTCAAACATTTTTTTCATCAAAATCTCACGTTTACCAGTCAAACTTTTTTTTCTTTAAAACTACAAGTTCAACAGTGAAACTTTTTTTCCTGAAAACCTCACGTTTACCAGTGAAACTTTTTTCCTTGAAAACACCAAGATTAACAGTCAAAATTTTTTTTCTTGAAACCCCAAGTTTAATTGTCAAACAATTTTTTCCTTGAAATCCCCAAAATTAACAGGAAAACTTTTTTTTCTTGGAAATCCCAAGATTACCAGTCAAACTTTTTTTTTGAAAACCCCCAGTTTAACGGTCAAACTTTTTTTCCTTGGAAACCCCAAGTATAACAATCAAACTTTTTTTTTCTTGAAAACCCCAAGATTACCAGTCAAACATTTTTCCTTGAAAACCCCAATATTACCAGGAAATTTTTTTTATTCATGAAAACCCCAAGATTATCAGTCAAACTTTATTTCTTGAAAACCCTAAGATTACCAGTTGAACTTTTTTCCTTGAAAACCCCTAGTTTATCAGTCAAAATTTTTTTTTCTTGAAAACCCAAAGATTACCAGTAAAACTTCTTTTTTCTTTAAAATCTCAAGTTTAACAGTCAAACTTTATTTTTTTGAAAACCCCAAGATTACCAGTCAAACTTTTTTTAAAAACCGCAAGATTACCACTCAAACTTTTTTTTTCTTGAAAACCCCAAGATTACCAGTCAAACTTTTTTTTTTGAAAACACCAAGTTTAACAGGCAATTTATTTTCTTAGAAAAGGAGAGATCATGACAAGCAGAATATCAAATACTGATTACCTGGGAGATTGACAATGCCTCGACTCAATGGGAGGAAGATCTACGATTTGTCATACTTTAAAAAATCATATCTACATAGAGATCTTAAAAACAAATTAACTTAGCTAAAACATGAAACATGAAAATAAAGATAACTGACAAAATAAATATTTTCCACCAATATGCTGAGTTAAACATTTGAAATTTTATTTGAGAAAATCCATGGTTTAACAGTCAAACTTTAATGAAATCCCCAAGTTTACCTGTCAATCTTTTTTTTCTTGAAAATCCCAAGATTACCAATCAAACTTTTTTATCTTGAAACCCCCAAGATTATCAGTCAAACTTTTTTTTTCTTCAAAACCCCAAGATTGCCAGTCAAACTTTTTTTTCTTGAAAACCCCAAGGTTACCAGTCAAACTTTTTTTCCTTGAAAACCCCTAGATTACCATTCAAACTTTTTTCTATAAAACATCACGTTTGACAGTGAAACTTTTTTCCTGAAAACCCCAAATTTAACAGTCAAACCCTTTTTTCTTGAAAACCTCACATTTACCAGTGAAACTTTTTTCCTGAAAACCCCAAGTTTAACAGTTAAGATTTTTTTTTCTCGAAAACCTCACATTTACCAATGAAACATTTTTTTTTCTTGAAAACCCCAAGTTTAACAGTCAAACATTTTTTTCTTGAAAACACCAAGTTTAGTCAAACTTTTTTTCTTGAAAACCCCAAGTTTACGAGTCAAATTTTTTTTTCTTGGAAACCCCAATATTAATAGTCAGACTTTTTTTTCTTGAAAACCTCACGTTTACCAGTGAAACTTTTTTTTCTTGATAACCCCACGTTTAACAAACAAACTTTTTTTCTTGAAAACACTAAGTTTAGTCAAATTATTTTCTGGAAAACCCCAAGTTTACCAGTTAAACTTTTTTTTTGAAAACCGCATGTTTACCGTGCAAACTTTTTTTTTCTTGAAAATCCCACGTTTAACCTTCAAACTTTTTTTTCTTGAAAACTGCACGTTTATCGTTCAAATTTTTTTTCTTGAAAACACAAAGTTTAATAATCAAACCTTTTTTTTGAAAACCTTACGTTTACCAGCCAAACCTTTTGTTTTTGAAAACCGCAAGTTTAACAGTCATACTTTTTTTCTTAAAAACCACAAGTTCAACAGTCAAACTTTTTTTACTTCAAAATATCACGTTTACCAGTCAAACTTTTTTTTCTTGAAAACTCAAAGTTCAACCGTGAAACTTTTTTTTCTTGAAAACCTCACGTTTACCAGTGAAACTTTTTTTCCTTGAAAACACCAAGATTAACAGTCAAACCTGTTTTTCTTGAAAACCCCAAGTTTAACTGTCAAGCTTTTTTTTCTTGAAACCCCAAAATTAACAGTTAAACTTTTTTTTCTCGAAAACCCCAAAGTTACCAGTCAAACATTTTTTTTGAAAACCCCAAGTTTAACAGTCAAACTTTTTTCTGAAAACCCTAAGTTTAATGGTCAAACTTTTTTTCTTGAAAATCCCAAGTTTAACAATCAAACATTTTTTCTTGAAAACCCCAAGAATACCAGTTAAACTTCTTTTTCTTGAAAACCCCACGTTTAATAGTCCAACTTTTTTTCTTGGAAAACCTCACGTTTACCATTGAAACTTTTTTTTTCTTGATAACCCTACATTTAACTTTCAAACTTTTTTTTCTTGAAAACCGCACGTTTTCCCTGCAAACGTTTTTTTCTTGAAAACCCCACATATAACTTTCAAACTTTTTTTTCTTGAAAACCCCACATATAACTTTCAAACTTTTTTTCTTGAAAACCACACGTTTACCATTCAAACTTTTTTTTCTTGAAAACACCAAGTTCAACAGTCATACTTTTTTTTTAAACTTCAAGTTTACAAGCCAAACCTCTTGTTCTTGAAAACCGCAAGTTTAAGAGTCATACTTTTTTTTTCTTAAAAACCCCAAGTTCAACAGTTAAAAACTTTTTTTCTTCAAAATCTTACGTTTACAAGTCAAACTTTTTTTCTTGAAAACTCCAAGTTGAACAGGAATTTTTTTCGTGAAAACCTCACATTTACCAGTGAAACTTTTTTCCTTGAAAACACCAAGATTAACAGTCAAACTTTTTTTCTTGAAAACCCCAAGTTTAACTGTCAAGCATTTTTTTCCTTAAAACCCCAAAAATTAACAGTAAAACTTTTTTTCTTGAAAACCCCAAGGTTACCAGTCAAACTTTTTTTTTAAAACCCTAAGTTTAACAGTCAAACTTTTTTTCCTTTGAAAACCCCAAGTTTAATAATCAAACTTTTTTCTTGAAAACCCCAAGATTACCAGTCAAACTTTTTTTCCTTGAAAACCCCAAGATTACCAGGCAAACTTTTTTTATTATTAAAAACCCCAAGATTATCAGTCAAACTTTTTTTTCTTGAAAACCCTAAGATTACTTTTCAAACTTTTTTTTCCTTGAAAACCCGAAGTTTAACAGTGAAAAATTATTTTTCTTGAAAACCCCTAGATTACCCGTCAAACTTCTTTTTTCTCTAAAACCTCAAGTCTAACAGTCAAACTTTTTTTCTTGAAAACCCCAAGATTACCAGTCAAACCTTTTTTTTTAAACCGCAAGATTACCAGTCAAGCTTTTTTTTCTTGAAAACCCCAAGATTACCAGTCAAATTTTTTTTTTGAAAACCCCAAGTTTAACAGGCAATTTATTTTCTTAGAAAAGGAGAGATCATGACAAGCAGAATATCAAATACTGATTGCCTGGGAGATTGACAATGACTCGACTCAATGGGAGGAAGATCTACGATTTGTCATACTTTAAAAAATCATATCTACATAGAGATCTTAAAACCCTGGATAGGTACGCTACTCGGAGACCCCTTCAAGGGTATACTCGGTCGCGCGCGACCCCGACTCCAAAAACAATTCAGGAAAAATTTAGTTATGCATCAATTTGTATTGTTTGACTTGCTAAAAATACTTCAAAGAATGCTAAAAACAACTGAAGATATAAATGATACCCATCTATAAAATAACTATTTATTGGAAATATATTAAAAATTTAAGTATACAAAAAAAAGACGACGTAAATATTCACAAAAAATAGAAATATACATATACACATAAATCCCTTTAGGGAAACCTTCTTAGATGGCAAAGCAACAGCGTGTAATTGCTGGAAACGAGGTGGACCCATAGAAGTCAAGATCTGAAATGAGAAAAAAAGGGTAACTTTTTTGGCCAAAAAAATTTGTCCAAATTTCATGAATTTTTTTGGGTACCCAAGTGAAACAGGAAGAGGCTAATTGTTTTATAGAATAAACTCTTATTATCCTAGAACAGAAATACATAATAAAATGTGCACTAAGATGCAATTTACTGTTATATCAGGGGCGAAATCTAAAGGTCATTTTTTGACGGACTAGTTTCACAATGTAAATTTCTTATGAAAAACATTGTATCTCCTATAAAATATGATATTTATGCAATAAAATATAACAAAATATCACGAATTCTATACAGAACAAGAATATATAGAGATATGCCAACTTACCTTTCGGGTATCTCAACAAAATGGCCGCAGACCGCAACAACTCTTAAAGCCCATTCTACCACTTGAAATGAAGAATGGGTATGCAAGCTCCATATTATCATCAACATATCTTTTTAACTCCATTAGAAGTGTGTTGATGACATCCATGCCGAGAGAATACTGCCTGCTGGCCATTATTGAAGATAAATTCAAAATAAATAGAAAAAAATCAGAAATTTGCAAAAAATAGAAAAAAATTCAGAAATTAGCATAAGAGGGAAAATGGACCTCTTGGCAATATATGGCATCTAAGCCAAAACCAATGTCAGGCAAGTGGTAGACACACCATCCTCCCACACTTTCCAACTATAAAGAACCAAACAAGTATCAACACTGTTCGACAATTTATAATTATGTAATAACTTTGCTGTTTGATCACTTACCCCTATAAAGGTATTTCAGGGTCGGGGTCGACCCTTGGAGGGGGGGGGGGTTAAAAAAACGGGAAGGAGGGAAGTTAGACGAAAATCAGTCCTAAAGCAGACAATGGCATTTAGACTAGTCACCCCTTGCAGGTCGATCACTTCCATATTCGAGACAGCTGATGATATATGGGGAAAAAAACAGGTTTTGAAAATGCTGTAGGGGTCGCATACGACCCATCATACCTTTCCAGGGTTGTTAACTTAAAAACAAAATAACTTGGCTAAAAAATGAAACATGAAAATAAAGATAACTGACAACATAAATATTTTCCACCAATATGCTGAGTTTAACATTTGAAATTTTATTCGTGAAAATCCATGGGTTAACAGTCAAACTTTAATAAGATCCCCAAGTTTACCTGTCAATCTTTTTTTTTCTTGAAAACCTTAAGATTACCAGTCAAACATTTTTATCTTGAAACCCCCAAGATTACCAGTCAAACTTTTTTCCTTAAAACCCCAAGATTACCAGCCAAACTTTTTTTTCAGGAAAACCCCATGATTACCAGTCAAACTTTTTTCTCTTGAAAACCCAAAATTACCAGTCATACTTTTTTTTCTTGAAAACCCCAAGATTACCAGTCAAACTTTTCTTTTCTTGAAAACCCCAATATTACTAGTCAAATTTTTTCATATTGAAAACCCCAAGCTTACCAGTCAATCTTTTTTTTCTTCAAAACCCCAAAATTACCGGTCAAACTTTTTTCTTGAAAACCCCAAGATTACCAGTCAAACTTTTTTTCTTGAAAATCCCTAAACTTCCAGTCAATTTTTTTTCTTGAAAATACTACGTTTACCAGTCAAACTTTTTGTTTCTTGAAAACCCCAAGATTACCAGTCACTCTTTTGTTCTTGAAAACCCCAAGATTACCAGTCAAACTTTTTTTCTTCAAAACCCCAAGAATACTATTTAAACTTTTTTTTTCTTGAAAACTCTAAGGTTACCAGTCAACTTTTTTTCCTTGAAAACCCCAAGTTTAACAGTCAAACTCTTTTTTTCTTGAAAACCTCACATTTACCAGTGAAAATTTTTTTTTTCCTGAAAACCCGAAGTTTAATGGTTAAGCTTTTTTTCTTGAAAACCACACGTTCACCAATGAAACATTTTTTTCTTGAAAACCCCAAGTTTAACAGTTAAACCTTTTTTTTCTTGGAAACCTCATGTTTACCAGTGAAACCTTTTTTTCTTGATAACCCCAAGTTTAACAGTCAAACTATTTTTTCTTGAAAACACCATGTTTAGTCAAACTTTTTTTTCTTGAAAACCCTAAGTTTACCAGTGAAACTTTTTTCTTCAAAACCCCAAGTTTAACAGTCAAACTTTTTTTCCTTGAAAACCCCAAGTTTACCAGTCAAATTTTTTTATCTGTAAAACCCCAAGTTTAATAGTCAAACTTTTTTCTCTTGGAAACCTTACGTTTACCAGTGAAACTTTTTTTTCTTGATAACCCTAAGTATAACAAACAAACTTTTTTCTTGAAAACACCAAGTTGAGTCAAAATTTTTTTCTGGAAAACCCCAAGTTTACCAGTCGAACTTTTTTTCTTGAAAACCCCACGTTTAACTTTCAAACTTTTTTTTTCTTGAAAACCGCACGTTTACCGTTCAAACTTTTTTCCTTGCAAACACCAAGTTTTAGTCTAACTTTTTTTTGAAAACCTTACGTTTACCTCCAAACCTTTTGTTTCTGAAACCGCAAGTGTAACAATCATAATTTTTTTCTTAAAAACCCAAAATTCAACAGTCAAACTTTTTTTCTTCAAAATCTCACGTTTACCAGACAAAAATTTTTTCTCTTGAAAACTCCAAGTTCAACAGTGAAACTTTTTTCTTGAAAACCTCACGTTTACCAGAGAAACTTTTTTTCCTTGAAAACACCAAGATTAACAGTCAAACTTTTTTTTCTTGAAAACCCCAAGTTTAACTGTAAACCTTTTTTTTCTTGAAACCCACAAAATTAACAGTTAAACTTTTTTTTTTCTTGAAAACCCCAAGATTACCAGTCAAACTTTTTTTTTGAAAACCCCAAGTTTAACGGTCAAACTTTTTTTTTTGAAAACGCTAAGTTTAACAGTCATACTTTTTTTCTTGAAAACCCCAAGTTTAACAATCAAACTTTTTTTTTCTTGAAAACCCCAAGATTACCAGTCAAAATTTTTTTTCTTGAAAACCCCACGTTTAATAGTCAAACTTTTTTTCTTGAAAACCTCACGTTTACCACTGAAACTTTTTTTTGATAACCCCAAGTTTAACAAATTTTTTTTTTCTTGAAAACACCAAGTTTAGTCAACATTTTTTTCTGGAAAACCCCAAGTTAACCAGTCAAACTTTTTTTTGAAAACCTCATGTTTTCTGTGCAAACTTTTTTTTTCTTGAAAACCTATATTTAACATTCAATTTTTTTTTAAAACACCAAGTTCAACAGTCATACTTTTTTTTTAAAACTTCACATTCACCAGCCAAACCTTTTGTCCTTGAAAACTGCAAGTTTAACAGTCATACTTTTTTTTTCTTAAAAACCCCAAGTTCAACAGTAAAACCTTTTTTTCTTCAAAATCTCACGTGTACCAGTCAAACTTTTTTTTTTCTTGAAAACTCCAAGTTGAACAGTGAAACTTTATTCTTAAAAACCTCACATTTACCAGTGAAACTTTTTTCCTTGAAAACACCACGATTAACAGTCAAACTTTTTTTTCTTGAAAACCCCAAGTTTAACTGTCAAACATTTTTTTTCCTTGAAACCCCCAAAAATTAACAGTAAAACTTGTTTTTCTTGAAAACCCCAAGATTACCAGTCAATTTTTTTTAAAACCCCAAGTTTGACGTTCAAACTTTTTTTCCCTTGAAAACACCAAGTTTAACAATCAAACTTGTTTTTCTTGAAAACCCCATGATTATCAGTCAATTTTTTTTCCTTGAAAACCCCAAGATTACCAGGCAAACTTTTTTTTATTCTTGAAAACCCCAAGATTATCAGTCAAACTTTTTTTCCCTGAAAACCCTAAGATTACCAGTTGAACTTTTTTTCCTTGAAAACCCCAGGTTTAACAGTCAAAAATTATTTTTCTTGAAAACCCCGAGATTACCAGTCAAACTTCTTTTTTCTCTAAAACCCAGAGTTTAACAGTCAAACTTTTTTCTTGAAAACCCCAAGATTACCAGTCAAACTTTTTTTTAAAACCACAAGATTACCAGTCAAACATTTTTTCTTGAAAACCACAAGATTACCAGTCAAACTTTTTTTTGAAAACCCCAAGTTTGACAGGCAATTTATTTTCTTAGAAAAGGAGAGATCCTGACAAGCAGAATATCAAATACTGATTGCCTGGGAGATTGACAATGATTCGATTCAATGGGAGGAAGATCTACGATTTGTCATACTTTAAAAAATCATATCTACATAGAGATCTTGAAAACAAAATAACTTAGCTGAAAAATGAAACATGAAAATAAAGATAACTGACAAAATAAATATTTTCCACCAATATGCTGAGTTCAACATTAGAAATTTTTTTTCGTGAAAATCCCCAAGTTTACCTGTCAATCTTTTTTTTTCTTGAAAACCCCAAGATTACCAGTCAAACTTTTTTTATATTGAAACCCCAAAGATTACCAGTCAAACTTTTTTTTCTTAAAAACCCCAAGATTACCGGTCAAACTTTTTTTTCTTGAAAACCCCATGATTACCAGTCAAACTTTCGTTTTCTTGAAAACTCCAAGATTACCAGTCAAACATTTTTTTTCTTGAAAACCCCAAGATTACCAGTAAAACTTTTCTTTTCTTGAAAACCTGAAGATTACCAATCAAATTTTTTCATATTGAAAACCCCAAGCTTACCAGTCAATCTTTTTTTTCTTGAAAACCCAAAGATTACCAGTCAAACTTTTTTTCTTGAAAACCCCAAAATTACCAGTCAAACTTTTTGTTTCTTAAAAACACCAAGTTTATTAGTCAAACTTTTTTTTTCTTGAAAACCTCACGTTTACTAGTGTAACTTTTTTCCAGAAAACCCCAAGTTTAACAGTTAAGCTATTTTTTCTTGAAAACCTCACGTTTACCAGTGAAACTTTTTTTTCTTGATAACCCCAAGTTTAAGAGTCAAACTTTTTTTTGAAAACCGCACGTTTACCGTTCAAACTTTTTTTCTTGAAAACCCCAAGTTTAACATTCAAACTTTTTTTTTCTTGAAAACCTCAAGTTTACCAATCAAACTTCTTTTTTGAAAACCCCAAGTTTAACAGTCAAACATTTTTTGAGAACCTCCCGTTTACCAGTCAAACTTTTTTTTGGAAACCCCAAGTTTAAGTTATTTTTTTTCTTGAAAACCCGAAGTTTACCAGTCAAACTTTTTTCTCTTGAAAACCTCAAGATTACAAGTCAAACTTTTTTTTGAAAACCCGAAGATTACCAGTCACAGTTTTTTTTCTTGAAAACCCCAAGATTACCAGTAAAACTTTTTTTCTTGAAAACCTCAAGATTACCAGTAAATTTATTTTTCTTGAAACACCCTAGCTTGCCAGTCAAACTTTTTTTCTTGAAAGCCAAGATTTCCAGTCAAACTTTTTTTTCTTGAAAACCCCAAGATTACCAGTCAAAAATATTTCTTAGAAACCCTAAGATTACCAGTCAAAAATTTTTTTCTTGAAAACCCCAAGATTACGGGTCACCCTTTTTTCCTTGAAAACCCCCAGATTACCAGTCAAACTTTTTTCATATTGAAAACCCCAAGCTTACCAGTCAAACTTTTTTTCTTCAAAACCCCAAGATTACCAGTCAAACTTATTTTTTTTTAAAACCCCAAGGTTACCAGTCAAACTTTTTTTCCTTGAAAACCCCTAGATTACCAGTCAACTTTTCTTTCTTGAAAACCTCACGTTTACCAGTGAAACTTTTTTTCTTGATAACCAACGAGTTTAACAAACTTTTTTTTCTTGAAAACACCAAGTTTAGTCAAATTTTTTTTCTGAAAAACCCAAGTTTACCAGTCAAACTTTTTTTTGAAAACCGCATGTTTTCCGTGCAAACTTTTTTTTTTGAAAACGCCACATTTAACTTTCAAACTTTTTTTCTCTAAAACCGCACGTTTACCATTCAAACTTTTTTCTTGAAAACACCAAGTTCAACAGTCATACTTTCTTTTTGTTTGAAAACTTCACGTTCACCAGCCAAACCATTTGTTCTTGAAAACCGTAAGTTTAACAGTCATACTTTTTTTTCTTAAAAACCCCAAGTTCAACAGTCAAACTTTTTTTTCTTCAAAATATCATGTTTACCAGTCAAACTTTTTTTCTTGAAAACTCCAAGTTAATCAGTGAAACTTTTTTCTTGAAAACCTTACGTTTACCAGTGAAACTTTTTTCCTTGAAAACACCATGATTAACAGTCAAACCTTTTTTTTCTTGAAAACCCCAAGTTTAACTGTCAAACATTTTTTCCTTGAAACCCCTAAACTTAACAGTCAAACTTTTTTTCTTGAAAACCCCAAGATTACCAGTCAAACTGTTTTTTTTGAAAACCCCAAGTTTAAAGGTCAAACTTTTTTCCTTGAAAACCCCAAGTTTAACAATCAAACTTTTTTTCTTGAAAACCCCAAGATTACCAGTCAAACTTATTTCCCTTAAAAACCCCAAGATTACCAGGCAACCTTTTTTATCCTTGAAAATCCTAAGATTATCAGTCAAATTTTATTTTGAAAACCCCAAGTTTAACAATCAAACTTTTTTTCTTGAAAACCCCAAGAATAACAGACAAACTTTTTTCCTCGAAAGCCCCAATATTACCAGGCAAACTTTTTTTATTCTTGAAAACCCCAAATTTAACAGTCGAAAATTATTTTTCTTGAAAACCCCAAGATTACCAGTCAAACTTCTTTTTCTCTAAAACCCCAAGTTTAATAGTCAAACTTTTTTCCTTGAAAACCCCAAGATTACCAGTCAATCTTTTTTTTAAAACCGCAAGATTACCAGTCAAAATTATTTTCTTGAAAACCCCAAGATTACCAGTCAAACTTTTTTTTTTAAAACTCCAATTTTAACAGGCAATTCATTTTCTTAGAAAAGGAGAGATCATGACAAGCAGAATATCAAATACTGATTGCCTGGGAGATTGACAATGTCTCAGCTCAATAGGAGGAAGATCTACTATTTGTCATACTTTAAAAAATCATATCTACATAGAGATCTTAAAAACAAAATAACTTCGCTAAAAAATGAAACATGAAAATAAAGATAACTGACAAAATAAATATTTTCCACCAATATGCTGAGTTTAACATTTGAAATTTTATTCGTGAAAATCCATGGTTTAACAGTCAAACTTTAATGAAATCCCCAAGTTTACCTGTCAATCTTATTTTTTTCTTAAAAACCCCAAGATTACCAGTCAAACTTTTTTATCTTGACACCCCCAAGATTACCAGTCAAACTTTTTTTTTCTTAAAAACCTCAAGATTACCAGTCAAATTTTTTTTCTTGAAAACCCCAAGATTACCAGTCAAACTTTTATCCCTTGAAAACCCAAGATTACCAGTCAAACTTTTTTTTCTTGAAAATCCTAAGATTACCAGTATACTTTTCTTTTCTTGAAAACCCCAAGATTACTAGTCAAATTTTTTCATATTGAAAACCTCAAGCTTACCAGTCAATCTTTTTTTTCTTCAAAACCCCAAGATTACCAGTCAAACTTTTTTTCTTGTAAACCCCAAGATTACCAGTCAAACTTTTTTTTTCTTGAAAACTCCTAGATTACCAGTCAAATTTTTTTTCTTGAAAACACCAAGTTTACCAGTCAAACTTTTTGTTTCTTGAAAACCCCAAGATTACCAGAAACTTTTTTTTCTTGAAAACCTCAAGATTACCAGTAAAACTTTTTTTCATATTGAAAAACCCAAGCTTACCAGTCAAACTTTTTTTCTTTAAAACCCCAAGACTGCCAGTCAAACTTTTTTTTCTTGAAAACCCCAAGGTTACCAGTCAAACTTTTTTCCTGAAAAATCTCTAGATTACCCGTAAAACTTTTTTTCTTGAAAACCTCACGTTTGACAATGAAACTTTTTTTTTGAAAACCCCATGTTTAACAAATTTTTTTTCTTGAAAACACCAAGTTTAGTCAAAAAAAATTTCTGGAAAACCTCAATTTTAACAGTCAAACTTTTTTTTGAAAACCACATGTTTCCCGTGCAAACTTTTTTTCTTGAAAACCCCACATTTAACTTTCAAACTTTTTTTTCTTGAAAACCGCAGGTTTACCGTTCAAACTTTTGTTTCTCCAAAACACCAAGTTCAACAGTCATACATTTTTTTGTTTGAAAACTTCACGTTTACCAGACAAACCTTTTATTCTGGAAAACCGCAAGTTTAACAGTCATACTTTTTTCCTGAAAACACCAAGTTTAACAGTTAAGCTTTTCTATTCTTGAAAACCTCACGTTTACCAATGAAACATTTTTTTCTTGAAAACCCCAAGTTTAACAGTCAAACCTTTTTTTTCTTGGAAACCTCACGTTTACCAGTGAAACTTTTTTCCCCTTGATAACCCCAAGTTTACCAGTCAAACTTTTTTTCTTGAAAACCCCAAGGTTACCAGTCAAACTTTATTTTTCCTTGAAAACCCCTAGATTACCAGTCAAACTTTTTTTTTCTTGAAAACCTCACGTTTACCAGTGAAACTTTTTGTTCTTGATAACCCCAAGTTTAACAATATATTTTTTTCTTAAAAACCCCAAGTTCAAAATCTTCTTTTCTTGAAAACCTCACATTTACCAGTGAAACGTTTTTCCTGAAAACACCAAGTTTAACAGTTAAGCTTCTCTTTTTCTTGAAAACCTCACTTTTACCAATGAAACATTTTATTTCTTGAAAACCCCAAGTTTAACAGTTAAACCTTTTTTTCCTTGGAAACCTCACGTTTACCAGTGAAACTTTTTTTCTTGATAACCCCAAGTTTAACAAACTTTCTTTTTTCTTGAAAATACAAAGTTCAACAGTCATACTTTTTTTTAAAACTTCACGTTTACCAGCCAAACCTTTTGTTCTTGAAAACCGCAAGTTTAACAGTCATACTTGTTTTTTTTCTTAAAAACCTCAAGTTCAACAGTCAAACTTTTTTTTCTTCAAAATCTCACGTTTACCTGTCAAACTTTTTTTTCTTGAAAACTCCAAGTTGAACAGTGAAACATTTTTCTTGAAAACTTCACGTTTACCAGTGAAACTTTTTTTCCTTGAAAACACCAAGATTAACGATCAAACTTTTTTTTTTTGAAAACCCGAACTTTGACGGTTAAACTTTTTTCCTTGAAAACCCCAAGTTTAACAATTAAACTTATTTTCTTGAAAACCCCAAGAATACCAGTCAAACTTTTTTCCCCGAAAACTCCAAGATTACCAGGCAAACTTTTTTATTCTTGAAAACCCTAAGTTTAACAGTCAAAAATTATTTTTCTTGAAAACCTCAAGATTACCAGTCAAACTTCTTTTTTCTCTAAAACCCCAAGTTTAACAGTCAAACTTTCTTTTCTTGAAAACCCCAAGATTACCAGTCAAACTTTTTTTAAAACCATAAGATTACCAGTCAAACTTTTTTTTTCTTGAAAACCCAAGATTACCAGTCGAACTTTTTTTTTGAAAACCCCAATTTTAACAGGCAATTTATTTTCTTAGAAAAGGAGAGATCATGACAAGCAGAATATCAAATACTGATTCGATTCGACTCAATGAGAGGAAGATCTACGATTTCTCATACTTTAAAAAGTCATATCTACATAGAGATCTTAAAAACAAAATAACTTAGCTAAAAAATGAAACATGAAAATAAAAATAACTGACAAAATAAATATTTTCCACCAATATGCTGAGTTTAATATTTGAAATTTTTTTTTCGTGAAAATCCATGGTTTAACAGTCAAACTTTAATGAAATGCCCAAGTTTACCTGTCAATTTTTTTTCTTGAAAACCCCAAGATTACCAGTCAAACTTTTTTATCTTGAAACCTCCAAGATTACCAGTCAAACTTTTTTCTTAAAAACCCCAGAATTACCAGTCAAACTTCTTTTTCTTGAAAACCCCATGATTACCAGTCAAACTTTTGTTTTCTTGAAAACCCCAAGATTACCAGTCAATCTTTCCCCCTTGAAAACCCAAGATTACCAGCCAAACTTTTTTTTTCTTGAAAACCCCAAGATTACCAGTCAAACTTTTTCATATTGAAAACCCCAAGCTTACCAGTCAATATTTTTTTCTTCAAAACCCAAAGATTACCAGTCAAACTTTTTTTCTTCAAAACCCCAAGATTACCAGTCAAACCTTTTTTTCTTGAAAACCCCTAGATTACCAGTCAATTTTTTTCTTGAAAACACCACATTTACCAGTCAAACTTTTTGTTTCTTGAAAACCCCAAGATTACCAGTCATCCTTTTTTCTTGAAAACTCCAAGATTACCAGTGAAACTTTTTGTCATATTAAAAACCTCAAGCTTACCAGTCAAACTTTTTTTTCTTCAAAACCCCAAGTTTACCAGTCAAACTTTTTTTCTTCAAAATCCCAAGTTTAACAGTCAATTTTTTGAAAACCCCAAGTTTACCAGTCAAATCTTTTTTCTTGAAAACCCCAAGTTTAATAGTCAAACTATTTTTCTTGAAAACCTCACATTTACCAGTGAAACTTTTTATTCTTGATAACCCCAAGTTTAACAAACAATTTTTTTTCTTGAAAATACCAAGTTTAGTCAAAATTTTTTCTGGAAAACCCCAAGTTTACCAGTCAAACCTTTTTTTTGAAAACCGCACGTTTTCCGTGCAAACTTTTTTTTTCAAAAACCCACATTTAACTTTCGAAAATTTTTTTTTTTGAAAACCGCACTTTACAGTTCAATGTTTTTTCTTGAAAACAACAAGTTTAACAGTCAAACTTTTTTTTGAAAACCTTACGTTCACCAGCCAAACCTTTTGTTCTTGAAAACCGCAAGTTTAACAGTCATATTTTTTCTTAAAAACTGCAAGTTCAAGAGTCAAAAATTTTTTTTCTTCAAAATCTCATGTTTACCAGTCAAACTTTTATTTTCTTGAAAACTCTAAGTTCAACAGTGAAACTTTTTTTTTTCTTGAAAACCTCACGTTTACCAGTGAAATTATTTTCCTTGAAAACACCAAGATTGACAGTCAAACTTTTTTTTTCTTGAAAAGTCCAAGTTTAATTGTCAAACTTTCTTTCTTGAAACCCCCAAAATTAACAGAAAAAAACTTTTTTTTCTTCAAAAACCCAAGATTACCAGTCAAACTTTTTTTTGAAAACCCCAAGTTTAACGGTCAAACTTTTTTTTTGAAAACGCTAAGTTTAACGGTCAAACTTTTTTTTCTTGATAACCCCAAGTTTAATAACCAAACATTTTTTTGAAAACCCCAAGATTACCAGTCAAACTTCTTTTTTCTTGAAAACCTCACGTTTAATAGTCAAACTTTTTTCTTGAAAACTTACGTTTAAATGTGAAACTTTTTTTCCTGATAACCCCAAGTTTAACAAACTTTTTTTCTTGAAAACACCAAGTTTAGTCAAAAAAATTTTCTTGAAAACCCCAAGTTTACCAGTCAAACTATTTTTTTGAAAACTTCACGTTTTCCGTGCAAACTTTTTCTCTTGAAAACCCCACATTTAACTTTCAAACTTTTTTTTCTTGAAAACCGCACGTTTACCGTTCAAACTTTTTTCCTTGAAAACACCAAGTTCAACAGTCATACTTTTTTTTTTCGAAAACTTCATGTTTACCAGCCAAACCTTTTGTTCTTAAAAACCGCAAGTTTAACAGTCATACTTTTTTTTTCTTAAAAACTCCAAGTTCAACAGTCAAATTTTTTTCTTCTAAATCTCATGTGTACCAGTAAACTTTTTTTTCAGGAAAACTCCAAGTTGAAGAGAAACTTTTTCTTGAAAACCTCATGTTTACCAGTGAAACTTTTTTTCCTTGAAAACACCAAGATTAACAGTCAAACTTTTTTTCTTGAAAACCCCAAGTTTAACTGTCAAACCTTTTATTTCCTTGAAACCCCCAAAATCAACAGAAAAACTTTTTTTTCTTGAAAACCCCAAGATTACCAGTCAAACTTTTATTTTTGAAAACCCCAAGTTTAACGGTCAAACTTTTTTTCCTTGAAAATCCCAAGTTTAACAATCAAACTTTTTTTTCTTGAAAACCCCAAGATTACCAGTCAAACTTTTTTCCATCGAAAACCCCCAAGATTACCAGGCAACCTTTTTTATTCTTGAAAACCCCAAGATTATCAGTCAAACTTTTTTTTTCTTGAAAACCCTAAGATTACATGTCAAACTTTTTTTCCTTGAAAACCCCAAGTTTAACAGTCAAAATTATTTTCCTTGAAAACCCCAAGATTACCAGTCAAATTTTTTATTTTTGAAAACCCCATGATTATCAGTCAAACTTTTGTTTTATTGAAAACCCCAAGATTATCAGTTAAACTTTTTTCCCTTGAAAACCCAATATTACCAGTCAAACTTTTTTATCTTGAAAACCCCAATATTACCAGTTCAACTTTTCTTTTCTTGAAAACCCCAAGATTATTAGTCAAATTTTTTCATAATGAAAACCTCAAGCTTACCAGTCAATCTTTTTTTTCTTCAAAATCCCAAGATTACCAGTCAAACTTTTTTATTGTAAACCCTAAGATTAGCAGTCAAACTTTTTTTTTCTTGAAAACCCCTGGATTGCCAGTCAAATTTTTTTTCTTGAAAACACCACGTTCACCAGTCAAACTTTTTGTTTCTTGAAAACCCCAAGATTACCAGTCACTTTTTTTTATTCAAAACCCCAAGACTGCCAGTCAAACTTTTTTTTCTTGAAAACCCCAAGGTTACCAGTCAAACTTTTTTTCCTGGAAAACCTCTAGATTACCCGTAAAACTGTTTTTTTTCTTTAAAACCTCACGTTTGACTGTGAAACTTTTTTAGAAAACCCCAAATTTAACAAACCTTTTTTTTTGAAAACACAGTTTAGTCGAAAAATTTTTCTGGAAAACCCCAATTTTAACAGTCAAACTTTTTTTTTGAAAACCGCATGTTTTCCGTGCAAACTTTTTTTCTTGAAAATCCCACATTTAACTTTCAAACTTTTTTTTTTTCTTGAAAACCGCAGGTTTACCGTTAAAACTTTTTTTTTCTTGAAAACACCAAGTTCAACAGTCATAATTTTTTTATTTGAAAACTTCATGTTTACCAGCCAAACCTTTTGTTCTTGAAAACCGTAAGTTTAACAGTCATACTTTTTTTTTCTTAAAACCCCAAGTTCAAAATTTTTTTCTTGAAAACCTCATATTTACCAGTGAAACTTTTTTCCTGAAAACACCAAGTTTAACAGTTAAGCTTTTCTTTTTCTTGAAAACCTCACATTTACCAATGAAAAAATTTTTTTTTTGAAAACCCCAAGTTCGACAGTCAAACCTTTTTTTTCTTGGAAACCTAAAGTTTACCAGTGAAACTTTTTTTTCCTTGATAACCCCAAGTTTACCAGTCAAACTTTTTTTCTTGAAAACCCCAAGGTTACCAGTCAAACTTTATTTTTCCTTGAAAACCCCTAGATTACCAGTCAAACTTTTTTTTTCTAGAAAACCTCAAGTTTACAAGTGAAACTTTTTTTTCTTGATAACCCCAAGTTTAACAATATTTTTTTTTCTTAAAAACCCCAATTTCAAACTCTTTTTTTCTTGAAAACCTCACATTTACCAGTGAAACGTTTTTCCTAAAAACACCAAGTTTAACAGTTAAGCTTTTCTTTTTCTTGAAAACCTCACGTTTACCAAGGAAACATTTTTTTTCTTGAAAACCCCAAGTTTAACAGTCAAACCTTTTTTTTCTTGGAAACCTCACGTTTACCAGTGAATCTTATTTTTTTCCTTGATAACCCCAAGTTTACCAGTCAAACTTTTTTTCTTGAAAACCCCAAGGTTACCAGTCAAACTTTTTTTCCTTGAAAACCCCTAGATTACCAGTCAAACTTTTTTTTCTTGAAAACCTCACGTTTACCAGTGAAACTTTTTTTCTTGATAACCCCAAGTTTAACAAACTTTTTTTTTATTGAAAATACCAAGTTCAACAGTCATACTTTTTTTTGAAAACTTCACGTTTACCGGTCAAACCTTTTGTTCTTGAAAACCGCAAGTTTAACAGTCATACTTTTTTTTTCTTAAAAACCTCAAGGTCAACAGTCAAACTTTAATTTCTTCAAAATCTCACGTTTACCTGTCAAACTTTTTTTTCTTGAAAACTCCAAGTTGAACAGTGAAACTTTTTTCTTGAAAACCTCACGTTTACCAGTGAAACTTTTTTTCCTTGAAAACAAAAAGATTAACGATCAAACTTTTTTTCTTGAAAACCCCAAGTTTAACTGTCAAACATTTTTTTCCTTGAAACCCCCAAAATTAACAGAAAAATTTTTTTCTCGAAAACTCCAAGTTTACCAGTCAAACTGTTTTTTTGAAAACCCTAATTTTAACAATCAAACTTTTTTTCTTGAAAACACCAAGATTACCAGTCAAAGTTTTTTCACTTGAAAACCCAAAGATTACCAGGCAAACTTTTTTATTCTTGAAAACCCCAAGATTATCAGTCAAACTTTTTTTTTGCAAACCCAAACTTTGATGGTTAAACTTTTTTTTCCTTGAAAACCCCAAGTTTAACAATAAAAATTTTTTTTTGAAAACCCCAAGAATACCAGTCAAACTTTCTCCTCGAAAACTCCAAGATTACCAGGCAAACTTTTTCATTCTTGAAAACCCCACGGTTAACAGTCAAAAATAATTTTTCTTGAAAACCCCAAAGATTACCAGTCAAACTTCTTTTTTCTCTAAAACCCCAAGTTTAACAGTCAAACTGTTTTTTCTTGAAAACCCCAAGATTACCAGTCAAATTTTTTTTTAAAACCACAAGATTACCAGTCAAACTTTTTTTCCTTGAAACCCCCAAGATTACCAGTCAAACTTTTTTTGAAAACCCAAATTTCAACAGGCAATTTATTTTCTTAGAAAAGGAGAGATTATGACAAGCAAAATATCAAATACTGATTGCCTGGGAGATTGACAATGACTCGACTCAATGGGAGGAAGATCTACGATTTGTCATACTTTAAAAAATCATATCTACATTGAGATCTTAAAAACTAAATAACCTAGCTAAAAATGAAACATGAAAATAAAAATAACTGACAAAATAAATATTTGCCACCAATATGCTGAGTTTAAGATTTGAAATTTTATTCGTGAAAATCCATGGTTCAACAGTCAAACTTTAATGAAATGCCCAAGTTTACCTGTCAATCTTTTTTTTTCTTGGAAACCCCAAGATTACCAGTCAAACTTTTTTATCTTGAAACATCTAAGATTACCAGTCAAACTTTTTTTCTTAAAAACCCCAGGATTACCAGTCAAACTTTTTTCTTGAAAACCCCATGATTACCAGTCAAACTTTTGATTTCTTGAAAACCCCAATATTACCAGTCAAACTTTTTTCCCTTGAAAACCCAAGATTACCAGCCAAACTTTTTTTTCTTGAAAAACCCAAGATTTCCAGTCAACCTTTTCTTTTCTTGAAAACCCCAAGATTACCAGTCAAACTTTTTCATACTGAAAACCCCAAGCTTACCAGTCAATCTTTTTTTTTTCTTGAAAACCCCAAGATTACCAGTCAAACTTTTTTTCTTGAAAACCCTAAGATTACCAGTCAAACATTTTTTTTCTTGAAAACATTAGATTACCAGTCAATTTTTCTTTCTTGAAAACACCACATTCACCAGTCAAACTTTTTGTTTCTTGAAAACCCCGATATTACCAGTCACCCTTTTTTTTCTTGAAAACCCCAAGATTTCCTGTGAAACTTTTTTTTCATATTAAAAACCCTAAGCTTACCAGTCAAACTTTTTTTTCTTCAAAACCCCAAGTTTACCAGTCAAACTTTTTTTTCTTCAAAACCCCAAGTTTAACAGTCAATTTTTTCGAAAACCCCAAGTTTACCAGTCAAATCTTTTTTTTGAAAACCCCAAGTTTAATAGTCAAACTATTTTTCTTGAAAACATCACATTTACCAGTGAAACTTTTTATTCTTGATAACCCCAAGTTTAACAAACAATTTTTTTTCTTGAAAATACCAAGTTTAGTCAAAAAATTTTTCTTGGAAACCACAAGTTTATCAGTCAAACTTTTCTTTTGAAAACCGCACGTTTCCCGTGCAAACTTTTTTTCTTGAAAACCCCACATTTAACTTTTAAACTTTTTTTTCTTGAAAACCGAACGTTTACCGTTCAATTTTTTTTCAGAAAACACCAAGTTTAAGAGTCAAACTTTTTTTTGAAAACCTTACGTTCACCAGCCAAACCTTTTGTTCTTGAAAACCGAAAGTTTAACAGTCATACTTTTTTTCTTGAAACCCCAAGTTCAACAGTCAAACATTTTTTTTCTTCAAAATCTCACGTTTACCAGTGAAACTTTTATTTTTTTGAAAACTCCAAGTTCAACAGTGAAACTTTTTTTTCTTGAAAACATCAAGATTGACAGTAAAACTTTTTTTTCTAGAAAAGCCCAAGTTTAACTGTCAAAATTTTTTTCTTGAAACCCCAAAATTAACAGAAAAACTTTTTATTCTTCAAAACCCCAAGATTACCAGTCAAACTTTTTTTTGAAAACCCCAAGTTTAACGGTCAAACTTTTTTTGAAAACTCTAAGTTTAATGGTCAAACTTTTTTTCCTTGAAAACCCCAAGTTTAACAACCAAACTTTTTTCTTGAAAATCCCAAGATTACCAGTCAAACTCCTTTTTTCTTGAAAACCCCACGTTTAATAGTCAAACTTTTTTTCTTGAAAACCTCATGTTTGAAAGTGAAACTTTTTTTTCTTGATAACCCCAAGTTTAACAAACTTTTTTTTCTCAAAAACACCAAGTTTAGTCAAAAATTTTTTCTTGAAAACCCCAAGTTTACCAGTCAAACTTTTTTTTGAAAACCGCACGTTTTCCGTGCAAACTTTTTTTCTTGAAAACCCTACATTTAACTTTCAAACTTTTTTTTCTTGAAAACCGCACATTTACCATTCTAACTTTTTTTCTTGAAAACACCAAGTTCAACAGTCATACTTTTTTATTTTGAAAACTTCATGTTTACCAGCCAAACCTTTTGTTCTTGAAAACCGCAAGTTCAACAGTCAAATTTTTTTTCTTCTAAAGCTCATGTGTACCAGTAAACTTTTTTTCTTGAAAACTCCAAGTTGAACAGTGAAACTTTTTTCTTGAAAACCTCATGTTTACCAGTGAAACTTTTTTCCTTGAAAACACCTAGATTAACAGTCAAACTTTTTTTTCTTGAAAACCCCAAGTTTAACGGTCAAACTTTTTTTCCTTGAAAATCCCAAGTTTAACAATCAAACTTTTTTTTCTTGAAAACCCCAAGATTACCAGTCAAACTTTTTTCCCTTGAAAACCCCAAGATTACCAGGCCAACTTTTTTTATTCTTGAAAACCCCAAGATTATCAGTCAAACTTTTTTTTTCTTGAAAACCCTAAGATTACATGTCAAACTTTTTTTCCTTGAAAATCCTAAGTTCAACAGTCAAAAATTATTTTCCTTGAAAACCCCAAGATTACCAGTCAAACTTTTTTTCTTGAAAACCCTAAGATTAACAGTCAAACATTTTTTTTTCTTAAAAACATTAGATTACCAGTCAAATTTTCTTTCTTGAAAACACCACATTCACCAGTCAAACTTTTTGTTTCTTGAAAACCCTGATATTACCAGTCACCCTTTTTTTTCTTGAAAACCCCAAGATTTCCTGTGAAACTTTTTTTTCATATTAAAAACCCTAAGCTTACCAGTCAAACTTTTTTTTCTTCAAAACCCCAAGTTTACCAGTCAAACTTTTTTTCTTCAAAACCCCAAGTTTAACAGTCAATTTTTTTGAAAACCCCAAGTTTACCAGTCAAATCTTTTTTTGAAAACCCCAAGTTTAATAGTCAAACTATTTTTCTTGAAAACCTCACATTTACCAGTGAAACTTTTTATTCTTGATAACCCCAAGTTTAACAAACAATTTTTTTTCTTGAAAATACCAAGTTTAGTCAAAAATTTTTTCTTGGAAACCACAAGTTTACCAGTCAAACTTTTCTTTTGAAAACCGCACGTTTCCCGTGCAAACTTTTTTTCTTGAAAACCCCACATTTAACTTTTAAACTTTTTTTTCTTGAAAACCGAACGTTTACCGTTCAATTTTTTTTTCAGAAAACACCAAGTTTAAGAGTCAAACTTTTTTTTTGAAAACCTTACGTTCACCAGGCAAACCTTTTGTTCTTGAAAACCGCAAGTTTAACAGTCATACTTTTTTTCTTGAAACCCCAAGTTCAACAGTCAAACATTTTTTTTTCTTCAAAATCTCACGTTTACCAGTGAAACTTTTATTTTTTTGAAAACTCCAAGTTCAACAGTGAAACTTTTTTTCTTGAAAACATCAAGATCGACAGTAAAACTTTTTTTCTAGAAAAGCCCAAGTTTAACTGTCAAAATTTTTTTCTTGAAACCCCCAAAATTAACAGAAAAACTTTTTATTCTTCAAAACCCCAAGATTACCAGTCAAACTTTTTTTTGAAAACCCCAAGTTTAACGGTCAAACTTTTTTTGAAAACTCTAAGTTTAATGGTCAAACTTTTTTTCCTTGAAAACCCCAAGTTTAACAACCAAACTTTTTTCTTGAAAATCCCAAGATTACCAGTCAAACTCCTTTTTTCTTGAAAACCCCACATTTAATAGTCAAACTTTTTTTCTTGAAAACCTCATGTTTGAAAGTGAAACTTTTTTTTCTTGATAACCCCAAGTTTAACAAACTTTTTTTTCTCGAAAACACCAAGTTTAGTCAAAAAATTTTTCTTGAAAACCCCAAGTTTACCAGTCAAACTTTTTTTTGAAAACCGCACGTTTTCCGTGCAAACTTTTTTTCTTGAAAACCCTACATTTAACTTTCAAACTTTTTTTTCTTGAAAACCGCACGTTTACCGTTCTAACTTTTTTTCTTGAAAACACCAAGTTCAACAGTCATACTTTTTTATTTTGAAAACTTCATGTTTACCAGCCAAACCTTTCGTTTTTGAAAACCGCAAGTTCAACAGTCAAATTTTTTTTCTTCTAAAGCTCATGTGTACCAGTAAACTTTTTTTCTTGAAAACTCCAAGTTGAACAGTGAAACTTTTTTCTTGAAAACCTCATGTTTACCAGTGAAACTTTTTTTCCTTGAAAACACCTAGATTAACAGTCAAACTTTTTTTTCTTGAAAACCCCAAGTTTAACTGTCAAACATTTTTATCCTTGAAACCCCCAAAATTAACAGTAAAACTTTTTTTTGATAACCCCAAGATTACTAGTTTAACTTTTATGTTTGAACACCCAGAGTTTAACGGTCAAACTTTTTTTCCTTGAAAATCCCAAGTTTAACAATCAAACTTTTTTTTCTTGAAAACCCCAAGATTACCAGTCAAACTTTTTTCCCTTGAAAACCCCAAGATTACCAGGCCAACTTTTTTTATTCTTGAAAACCCCAAGATTATCAGTCAAACTTTTTTTTTCTTGAAAACCCTAAGATTACATGTCAAACTTTTTTTCCTTGAAAATCCTAAGTTTAACAGTCAAAAATTATTTTCCTTGAAAACCCCAAGATTACCAGTCAAACTTCTTTTTTCTCAAAAACACCAAGTTTAACATGAAAACTTTTTTTCTTGAAAACCCCAAGATTACCAGTCAAACTTTTTTTTTTAAAACCGCAAGATTACCAGTCAAACTTTTTTTTTCTTGAAAGCCCCAAGATTACCAGTCAAACTTTTTTTTTGAATACCCCAAGTTTAACAGGCAATTTATTTTCTTAGAAAGGGAGAGATCCTGACAAGAAGAATTTCAAATCCTGATTGCCTGGGAGATTGACAACGACTCAAGTCAATGGGAGGAAGATCTACGATTTGTCATACTTTAAAAAATCATATCTACATAGAGATCTTAAAAACAAAATAACTTAGCTGAAAAATGAAACATGAAAATAAAGATAACTGACAAAATAATATTTTCCACCAATATGCTGAGTTTAAGATTTGAAATTTTATTCGTGAAAATCCATGGTTTAACAGTCAAACTTTAATGAAATCCCCAAGTTTACCTTTCAATCTTTTTTTTCTTGAAAACCCCAAGACTACCAGTCAAACTTTTTTATCTTGAAAACCCCAAGATTACCAGTCAAACTTTTTTTTCTTAAAAACCCCAAGATTACCAGTCAAACTTTTTTTTCTTGAAAAACCCCATGATTATCAGTCAAACTTTTGTTTTCTTGAAAACCCTAAGATTACCAGTTAAACTTTTCTTTCCTTGAAAATCCCAAGATTACCAGTCAATTTTTTTCATATTGAAAACCTCAAGCTTACCAGTCAATCTTTTTTTCTTCAAACCCCAAGATTACCAGTCAAACTTTTTTTCTTGTAAACCCCAAGATTACCAGTCAAACATTTTTTTCTTGAAAACCCCAAGATTACCAGTCAAACTTTTTTATCTTGAAACTCCAAAAATTACCAGTCAAACTTTTTTTTCTCAAAAACCCCAAGATTACCTGTCAAACTTTTTTTCTCTAAATCCCCATGATTACAAGTCAGACTTTGGTTTTCTTGAAAACCCCAAGATTACCAGTCAAATTTTTTCCCTTGAAAACCCAAAATTACCAGCCAAAGTTTTTTTTTTCTTGAAACCCCCAAGATTACCAGTCAAACTTTTCTTTTCTTGAAAACCCCAAGATTACCAGTCAACCATATTTCTTGAAAACCCCAAGATTACCAGTCACTTTCTTTTCTTAAAAAAACCCTAGATTACCAGTAAAATTATTTTTTTGAAAACACCTCGTTTATCAGTCAAACTATTTGTTTCTTGAAAACCCCAAGATTACCAGTCACCCTTTTTTTTCTTGTTAACCCCAAGATTACCAGTCAAACTTTTTTTCATATTGAAAACCCCAAGCTTACCAGTCAAATTTTTTTTCTTCAAAACCCCAAGATTACCAGTCAAACTTTTTTTTTCACGAAAACCCCAAGGTTACCAGTCAAACTTTTTTTCCTTGAAAATCCCTAGATTACCAATCAAACTTTTTTTCTTTAAAACCTCACATTCAACAGTGAAACTTTTTTTTGAAAACCGCAAGTTTAACAGTCAAACTCTTTTTTTTTCTTGAAAACTTCACATTTACCAGTGAAACCTTTTGTTCTTGAAAACCCCAAGTTGACTAGTCAAACCTTTTTTTTCTTGGAAACCTCACATCTACCAGTGAAACCTTTTTTTTTATAAACCCATCAACAATCAAACTTTTTTTTCTTGAAAACACCAAGTTTACCAGTCAAACTTTTTTCTTCAAAACCCCGAGTTTAGCAGTCAATTTTTTTTGAAAACCCCAAGTTTACCAGTCAATTTTTTTTTCTATAAAACCCAACATTTAAGTCAAACTTTTTTTCTTGAAAACCTCATGTTCACCAGTGAAACTTTTTTTCTTGATAACCCCAAGTTTAACAAACAAACTTTTTTTTCTTGAAAACACCAAGTTTAGTCAAAAAAATTTTCTGGAAAACCCCAAGTTTACCAGTCAAACTTTTTTTTGAAAACCGCACGTTTACCATGCAAACTTTTTCTTCTTGAAAACCCTACGTTTAACATTCAAACTTTTTTCCTTGAAAACCGCACGTTTACCGTTCAAACTTTTTTTCTTGAAAACACCAATTTTAACAGTCAAACTTTTATTTTTGAAAACTTTACGTTTACAAGCCAAACCCTTTGTTCTCTAAAACCGCAAGTATAACAGTCATACTTTTTTTCTTAAAAACCCCAAGTTCAACAGTCAAACAATTTTTCCTCAAAATCTCACGTTTACCAGTCAAACTTTTTTTTTCTTGAAAACTCCAAGTTCATCAGTGAAATCTTTTTTTCTTGAAAACCTCACGTTTACCAGTGAAACTTCTTTTCCTTGAAAACACCAAGATTAACAGTCAAACTATTTTTTTTGAAAACCCTAAGTTTAATGGTCAAACTTTTTTTTCTTGAAAACCCCAAGTTTAACAATCAAACTTTTTTTCTTGAAAACCCCAAGATTACCACTCAAATTTTTTTTTCTTGAAAACCCCACATTTAATAGTCATACTTTTTTCCCTTGAAAACCCAAGATTACCAGCCAAACTTTTTTTTTCTTAAAAACACCCAGATTACCAGTCAAACTTTTCTTTTCTTGTAAACCCCAAGATTACCAGTCAAACTTTATGTTTCTTGAAAACCCTAAGATTACCAATCACCCTTTTTATTTCTTGAAAACCCCAAGATTACCAGTCAAATTTTTTTCTTCAAAACCCCAAGATTACCAGTTAAACTTTTTTTCATGAAAACCCCAAGGTTACCAGTCAAACTTTTTTTCCTTGAAAATCCCTAGATTACCAGTCAAACTTTTTTTTTCTTGAAAACCTCACGTTTAACAGTGAAACTTTTTTAATAAAACCCCAAGTTTAACAGTCAAACTCTTTTTTTTCTTGAAAACCTCACATTTACCAGTGAAACCTTTTGTTCTTGAAAACCCCAAGTTGACCAGTCAAACCTTTTTTTTCTTGGAAACCTGACGTTTACCAGTGAAACTTTTTTTTTGATAAACCCAAGTTTAACAGTCAAACTTTTTTTTCCTGAAAACACCAAGTTTATTCAAACTTTTTTTTCTTGAAAACTCGAAGTTTACCAGTCAAACTTATTTTCTTCAAAACCCCGAATATAACAGTCAATTTTTTTTGAAAACCCCAAGTTCACCAGTCAAATTCTTTTTTCTTGAAAACCCAAGTTTAATAGTCAAACTTTTTTTCTTGAAAACCTCACGTTTACCAGTGAAACTTTTTTTTCTTGATAACCCCAAGTTTAACAAACAAACTTTTTTTCATGAAAACACCAAGTTTAGTCAATAAAAATTTCTGGAAAACCCCAAGTTTACCAGTCACAATTTTTTTTGAAAACTGCACGTTTACAGTTCAAACTTTTTTTTTTCTTGAAAACACCAAGTTCAACAGTCATACTTTTTTTTGAAAACTTCACGTTTACCAGCCAAACCTTTTGTTCCTGAAAACTGCAAGTTTAACATTCATACTTTTTTTTTTCTTAAAAACCCCAAGTTCAACAGTCAAACTTTTTTTCTTGAAAACTCCAAGTTGAACAGTTAAACTTTTTTTTTGAAAACCTCACATTCACCAGTCAAACTTTTTTTCTTGAAAACACCAAGATTAACAGTCAAACTTTTTTTCTTGAAAACCCTAAGTTTAACTGTCAAATAATTTTTTCCATGAAACCCCCATAATTAACAGTAAAACTTTTTTTCTTGAAAACAGCAAGATTAACAGTCAAACTTTTTTTCTTGAAAACCCCAAGTTTAACTGTCAAATATATTTTTCCTTGAAACCCCCATAATTACCAGTAAAACTTTTTTTTCTTGAAAACCCCAAGATTACCAGTCAAACTTTTTTTTTTGAAAACTCCAAGTTTAACGGTCAAACTTTTTTTCCTTGAAAACCCCAAGTTTAACAATCAAACTTTTTTTTCTTGAAAACCCCAAGATTACCAGTCAAACATTTTTTCCTTGAAAACCCCAAGATTATTAGGCAAACTTTTTTTTATTCTTGAAAACCCCAAGATTATCAGTCAAACTTTTTTTTTCTTGAAAACACTAAGATTACCAGTCAAACTTTTTTTCCTTGAAAACCTCATGTTTAACAGTCAAAAATTATTTTTCTTGAAAACCCCAAGATTACCAGTCAAACTTCTTTTTTTCTCTAAAACCCCAAGTTTAACAGTCAAACTTTTTTCTTGAAAACCCCAAGATTACCAGTCACCCTTTTTTTTCTTGAAAACCGCAAGATTACCAGTCAAACTTTTTTCATATTGAAAACCCCAAGCTTACCAGTCAAACTTTTTTTCTTCAAATCCCCAAGATTACCAGTCAAACTTTTTTTTTCTTGAAAACCCCAAGGTTACCAGTTAAACCTTTTTCCTTGAAAACACCAAGATTAACAGTCAAACTTTTTTTCTTGAAAACCCCAAGTTTAACTATCAAACTTTTTTTCTTGAAACCCCCAAGATTAACAGTAAAACTTTTTTTTTCTTGAAAACCCCAAGATTACCAGTCAAACATTTTTAAAAACCCCAAGTTTAACGGTCAAACTTTTTTTTTGAAAACCCCAAGTTTAACCGTCAAACTTTTTTTCTTGAAAACACCAAGTTTAACAATCAAACTTTTTTTTTTGAAAACCCCAAGATTACCATTCAAACTTTTTCTTTAAAACCTCATGTTTACCAGTGAAACTTTTTTTCTTGATAACCCCGAGTTTAACTAACAAACTTTTTTTTTCTTGAAAACACCAAGTTTAGTCAAAAATTTTTTCTGGAAAACCAAAAGTTTACCAGTCAAACTTTTTTTTTATGTAAAACCGCACATTTACCGTGTAAACTTCTTTTTTCTTGAAAACCGCACGTTTACCGTTCATATATTTTTCTTGAAAACACCAAGTTTAACAGTCAAACTTTATTTTTAAAACCTTACGTTTACCAGCCAAACCTTTTGTTCTTGAAAACCGCAAGTTTAACAGTCATACCTTTTTTCTTGAAAACCACAAGTTCAACAGTCAAACATTTTTTTCTTCAAAATCTCACGTTTACCAGTCAAACTTTTTTTTTCTTGAAAACTCCAAGTTCGCCAGTGAAACATTTTCTTTCTTGAAAACCTCACGTTTACCAGTTAAACTTTTTTTCCTTGAAAAAACCAAGATTAACAGTCAAACTTTTTCCTTGAAAACCCCAAGTATAACTGTCAAAATTTTTTTTGAAAACCCTAGGTTTAACGGTCAAACTTTTTTTTGAAAACCCTAAGTTTAACGGTCAAACTTTTTTTTTCTTGAAAACCCCAAGTTTACCAATCAAACTTTTTTCCTTGAAAACCTCAAGATTACCAGTCAAACTATTTTTTTTCTTGAAAACCCCACGTTTAATAGACAAACTTTTTTTCTTGAATACCTCACGTTTACCAGTGGAACTTTTTTCTTGATAATTCGAAGTTTAACAAATTTTTTTTCTTGAAAACACCAAGTTTTGTCAATTTTTTTTTCTGGAAAACCCCAAGTTTACCAGTCAAACTTTTTTTTAAAACCGCACGTTTTCCGTGCAAATCTTTTTTTTTTGAAAACCCCACATGTAACTTTCAAACATTTTTTTTCTTGAAAACCGCATGTTTACCGTTCAAACTCTTTTTTTCTTGAAAACACCCAGTTCAACAGTCATACTTTTTTTTTTTAAAACTTCACGTTGAACAGCCAAATCTTTTGTTCCTGAAAACCCCAAGTTTAACAGTCATACTTTTTTTTCTTAAAAACCCCAAGTTCAACAGTCAAACTTTATTTCTTCAAAATCTCACGTGAACCAGTCAAACTTTTTTTCTTGAAAAATCCAAGTTGAACAGTTAAACTTTTTTCTTGAAACCCTCACGTTTACCAGTCAAACTTTTTTTCTTGAAAACACCAAGATTAACAGTCAAACTTTTTTTCTTGAAAACCCCAAGTTTAACTGTCAAATATTTTTTTTCCTTGAAACCCCCATAATTATCAGTAAAACTTTTTTTTCTTGAAAACCCCAAGATTACCAGTCAAACTTTTTTTTTGAAAACCCCAAGTTTAACGGTCTAACTTTTTTCCTTCAAAACCCCAAGTTTAACAATAAAACTTTTTTTCTTGAAAACCCCAAGATTACCAGTCAAACTTTTTTTCCTTGAAAACCCCAAGATTACCAGGCAAACTTTTTTTATTATTGAAAACCCCAAGATTATCAGTCACACTTCGTTTTCTTGAAAACCCTAAGATTACCAGTGAAACTTTTTTCCTTGAAAACCTGAAGTTTAACAGTCAAAAATTATTTTTCTTGAAAACCCCAAGATTACCAGTCTAACTTCTTTTTTCTCTAAAACCCCAAGTTTAACCCTGGATAGGTACGGTCCTCGGACACCCCTTTAAGGGTATACTCGGACGCGAACGACCCCGACGCCAAAAAAAATTCTTGAAAAATCAGTTTTTGCAGTAACCTCCTTTTTTCTTTTGCCAAAAAAAACTTCAATGAATGCTTAAAACAACTGTAAAGATAAATACTACTCATCTGCAGAAAAACTATTTATTATAAATATTTTAAAAAATTAAGTAGAAAAAAAAAGACCTGACATAAAAATTCATAAAAAAAAGTTTATACATATATACACAAATCCTTTTAGGAATTGATTCTTGAATGTTTAGGACACATCTTGATGTATTTTGGATGAAGTCAGACCCATGGAGGTGAAGATCTGAAATGAGAAAAAAAGGGTAACTTTTTTTGGCCAAAAAATTTTTTCCAAATTTCATGAATTTTTTTGGGTACCCAAATGAAATAGGAAGTGGCTAATTTTTTTAGGGAATAAACATATGTTATCCTAAAATAGAAATATGTAAAAAAATCTTCATTATTTTGTAAATTACATTTATATCAGGGGCCATATCTAAAGGTAATTTTTTGAGTACTTGGAAATTTCGTAAAAAAATACATATATTTAATATATAATATGATATTTATGCAGGTAAAAATATACCAAAATATCACAAATTCTATAGGGAACAAGAATATATATAGATAGGGCAACTTACGCTTCGGATATGTCCACAAAATGGCCGCCAACCACACTGACTCAGACTCCCTAATCTGCCACTTGAAATGTAGGAAGGGTATGTCAATTTCAAGGTGTTATTTACTAATCTAATTATTATTGGATATGCATAAAAATTGTATGGTGGGTTGCTGGATAATTGTCGATTATTTTACGTTTATAAAATTAAAATTCTGACTCAAAAAATTTTTTTTGAAGGGAAATAAAATCGGAAAAAAAAATGTAAAACAATATTTTAGCTAAAAAAATTTGATGATATTCAATCAAAAAAAAAGTAAACAAAATTTTCCGACAAATAAACATCTAGAGGAATCATTACTCTGTGATAGTTCCTTAGTACGTAGTAATTTTGAAATAATTGAGAAAAAACGAAAAAATGGCA
Source organism: Palaemon carinicauda (assembly GCF_036898095.1). Lineage (NCBI taxonomy): Eukaryota > Metazoa > Arthropoda > Malacostraca > Decapoda > Palaemonidae > Palaemon > Palaemon carinicauda. Next base: position 111,917,013 of record NC_090731.1, on the reverse strand, counting down.
ATCACCGGAAAATCGAACACATACCTATATATACGCCATATCTGGCTAAAAAAAAGATAGGCATGGGTAGCCAGATCATCTAAAAACACTTTCCAACACTATAAAAATATAAGTTTTGCGACACTACTTGCCAATTCCTTACGGTAACATGACTAAGCAAAAAAATGCAAAACAAATAAAAAGGGGCACTCGTGGAAAAATGGCCATTCTAATATACGGCATTTCAGAAAAAAAAAATTTCAGCCACGTGCTAGGCAAACCATCAAGGCATATTTTCCGACAAATAAACATATAAATGAAATATTACTCTGTGATAGTTCCTTAGTACGTAGTAATTTTGAAAGAAATGGGAAAAAACGAAAAAATGGCAATCACAGGAAAATCGAACACATACTTATATATATGCCATATCTGGCTAAAAAAAAATAGGCATGGGTAGCCAGATCATCTAGAAACACTTTCCAACACTATAAAAATATAAGTTTTGCGACACTACTTGCCAATTCCTTACGGTAACATGACTAAGCAAAAAAATGCAAAACAAATAATAAGGGGCACTCGCGGAAAAATGCCCAACATTCTAATATACGGGATCTCAGATAAAAAAAAAGACATGCACGTGTTAGCCCAACCATCAAGGCACACTTTCTAACACATAAACATGAAAAAAAATCAATAATATACGGCAATTCCTTACTACGTAGTAAATTTTTACAAATATTGAAAAAAAAACAGAAATTGGCAACCGCAGTTAAATACCCAATATACCAATAACTACGTCGTATCTGACAAAAACAAAATCACGCATGGGTAGCCAGATCATCTAGACACACTTTCCAACACTAAAAAAGCAAAAGTTTTACGACACTATTTCGCAATATCTTACGGAAAAATGACTTGGCAAAAAAATGAAAAAAATGAAAAAAGGACACTCGCGGTAAAATGCCCGACATTCTAATATACGACATCTCAGATAAAAAAAAAGACATGCACGTGTTAGCCCAACAATCAAGGCACACTTTCTAACACATAAACATGAAAAAAAAATGAATAATATACGGCAATTCCTTACTACGTAGTAATTTTTACAAATATTGAAAAAAAAACAGAAATTGGTAACCGCAGTTAAATACCCAATATACCAATAACTACGTCGTATCTGACAAAAACAAAGTCATGCATGGGTAGCCAGATCATCTAGACACACTTTCCAACACTAAACAAGCAAAAGTTTTACGACACTATTTGGCAATATCTTACGGAAAAATGACTTGGCAAGAAAATGAAAAAAAATGAAAAAGGGGCACTCGCGGTAAAATGGTCCTCGTGGTGATGAACGACATTTTAACTAAAAAAAAAAACATGCACATGGTAGCCAAACAATCCACCAAGACTTTCCACAACTGATAACCTATACAAGTTGCACCATTCTACGACAATTTCATAATACGTAATAACTTTGATAATTATGCAAACTACCTCAGAAGGGTAAACTCGGACGCGAACGACCCCGATGCGTCTCAGAAATCGGGGAAGGAGTACAGCTACAGCAATGCACATCTGGACACTACTAGAGCGTGTAGGGTAGACACCTCCTGCAGGTCGATCACCCACAAATTCAGTCACAGGGGTGAGTCACGTGAGAAAAACCTGTTTTTTTTTGACGCTCGGGGTCGCAAACGACCCACCGTACCTATCCAGGGTTAACAGTCAAACTTTTTTTTGAAAACCCCAAGATTACCAGTCACCCTTTTTTTCTTGAAAACCCCAAGATTACCAGTCAAACTTTTTTTCATATTGAAAACCCCAAGCTTACCAGTCAAACTTTTTTTTCTTCAAAACACCAAGATTACCAGTCAATCTTTTTTTTTTCTTGAAAACCCCAAGGTTACCAGTTAAACTTTTTTTCCTTGAAAACCCCTAGATTACCAGTCAAACTTTTTTCTTGAAAACCTCACGTTTAACAGTGAAACCTTTTTTTTGAAAACCGCAGGTTTAACAGTCAAACTCTTTTTTCTTGAAAACCTCACATTTACCAGGGAAACTTTTTTCCAGAAAACCCCAAGTTCAACAGTTGAGCTTTCTTCTTTAAAACCTTACGTTTACCAATGAAACATTTTTTTCTTGAAAACCCCAAGTTTAACAGTCAAACCTTTTTTTTCTTGGAACCTCACGTTTACCAGTGAAACCTTTTTTTTTTTGATAACCCCAAGTTTAACAGTCAAACTTTTTTTCCTGAAAACACCATGTTTAGTTAAAACTTTTTTCTTGAAAACCCCAAGTTTAACAGTCAAACTTTTATTCTTCAAAACCCCAAGTTTAACAATCAAACTTTTTTTCTTGAAAACCCCAAGATTACCAGTCAAACTTTTTTCCTTGAAAACCCCAAGATTACCAGGCAAACTTTTTTTATTATTGAAAACCCCAAGATTATCAGTCTCACTTTTTTTTTCTTGAAAACCCCAAGTTGACTAGTCAAACCTTTTTTTTCTTGGAAACCTCACATCTACCAGTGAAACCTTTTTTTTTGATAAACCCATCACAATCAAACTTTTTTTTCTTGAAAACACCAAGTTTACCAGTCAAACTTTTTTCTTCAAAACCCCGAGTTTAGCAGTCAATTTTTTTATAAAACCCCAAGTTTACCAGTCAATTTTTTTTCTATAAAACCCAACATTTAATAGTCAAACTTTTTTTCTTGAAAACCTCATGTTCACCAGTGAAACTTTTTTTCTTGATAACCCCAAGTTTAACAAACAAACTTTTTTTTTCTTGAAAACACCAAGTTTAGTCAAAAAAATTTTCTGGAAAACCCCAAGTTTACCAGTCAAACTTTTTTTTGAAAACCGCACGTTTACCATGCAAACTTTTTCTTCTTGAAAACCCTACGTTTAACATTCAAACTTTTTTCCTTGAAAACCGCACGTTTACCGTTCAAACTTTTTTTCTTGAAAACACCAATTTTAACAGTCAAACTTTTATTTTTGAAAACTTTACGTTTACAAGCCAAACCCTTTGTTCTCTAAAACCGCAAGTATAACAGTCATACTTTTTTTCTTAAAAACCCCAAGTTCAACAGTCAAACAATTTTTCCTCAAAATCTCACGTTTACCAGTCAAACTTTTTTTTTTCTTGAAAACTCCAAGATTAACAGTCAAACTATTTTTTTTTAAAACCGCAAGTTTAATGGTCAAACTTTCTTTTTTGAAAACCCTAAGTTTAATGGTCAAACTTTTTTTTCTTGAAAACCCCAAGTTTAACAATCAAACTTTTTTTCTTGAAAACCCCAAGATTACCACTCAAACTTTTTTTTTCTTGAAAACCCCACATTTAATAGTCATACTGTTTTCCCTTGAAAACCCAAGATTACCAGCCAAACTTTTTTTTTCTTAAAAACCCCCAGATTACCAGTCAAACTTTTCTTTTCTTGTAAACCCCAAGATTACCAGTCAAACTTTCTGTTTCTTGAAAACCCTAAGATTACCAATCACCCTTTTTATTTCTTGAAAACCCCAAGATTACCAGTCAAATTTTTTTCTTCAAAACCCCAAGATTACGAGTCAAACTTTTTTTTCATGAAAACCCCAAGGTTACCAGTCAAACTTTTTTTCCTTGAAAATCCCTAGATTACCAGTCAAACTTTTTTTTTCTTGAAAACCTCACGTTTAACAGTGAAACTTTTTTTTATAAAACCCCAAGTTTAACAGTCAAACTCTTTTTTTCTTGAAAACCTCACATTTACCAGTGAAACCTTTTGTTCTTGTAAACCCCAAGTTGACCAGTCAAACCTTTTTTTTCTTGGAAACCTGACGTTTACCAGTGAAACTTTTTTTTTGATAAACCCAAGTTTAACAGTCAAACTTTTTTTTCCTGAAAACACCAAGTTTATTCAAACTTTTTTTTCTTGAAAACTCGAAGTTTACCAGTCAAACTTATTTTCTTCAAAACCCCGAAAATAACAGTCAATTTTTTTTGAAAACCCCAAGTTCACCAGTCAAATTCTTTTTTCTTGAAAACCCAAGTTCAATAGTCAAACTTTTTTTCTTGAAAACCTCACGTTTACCAGTGAAACTTTTTTTTCTTGATAACCCCAAGTTTAACAAACAAACTTTTTTTCATGAAAACACCAAGTTTAGTCAATAAAAATTTCTGGAAAACCCCAAGTTTACCAGTCACAATTTTTTTTGAAAACTGCACGTTTACAGTTCAAACTTTTTTTTTCTTGAAAACACCAAGTTCAACAGTCATACTTTTTTTGAAAACTTCACGTTTACCAGCCAAACCTTTTGTTCCTGAAAACTGCAAGTTTAACATTCATACTTTTTTTTTCTTAAAAACCCCAAGTTCAACAGTCAAACTTTTTTTCTTGAAAACTCCAAGTTGAGCAGTTAAACTTTTTTTTGAAAACCTCACATTCACCAGTCAAACTTTTTTTCTTGAAAACACAAAGATTAACAGTCAAACTTTTTTTCTTGAAAACCCCAAGTTTAACTGTCAAATAATTTTTTCCATGAAACCCCCATAATTAACAGTAAAACTTTTTTTCTTGAAAACAGCAAGATTAACAGTCAAACTTTTTTTCTTGAAAACCCCAAGTTTAACTGTCAAATATATTTTTCCTTGAAACCCCCATAATTAACAGTAAAACTTTTTTTTCTTGAAAACCCCAAGATTACCAGTCAAACTTTTTTTTTGAAAACTCCAAGTTTAACGGTCAAACTTTTTTTCCTTGAAAACCCCAAGTTTAACAATCAAACTTTTTTTTCTTGAAAACCCCAAGATTACCAGTCAAACATTTTTTCCTTGAAAACCCCAAGATTATTAGGCAAACTTTTTTTTATTCTTGAAAACCCCAAGATTATCAGTCAAACTTTTTTTTTCTTGAAAACACTAAGATTACCAGTCAAACTTTTTTTCCTTGAAAACCTCATGTTTAACAGTCAAAAATTATTTTTCTTGAAAACCCCAAGATTACCAGTCAAACTTCTTTTTTTCTCTAAAACCCCAAGTTTAACAGTCAAACTTTTTTCTTGAAAACCCCAAGATTACCAGTCACCCTTTTTTTTCTTGAAAACCGCAAGATTACCAGTCAAACTTTTTTTCATATTGAAAACCCCAAGCTTACCAGTCAAACTTTTTTTCTTCAAATCCCCAAGATTACCAGTCAAACTTTTTTTTTCTTGAAAACCCCAAGGTTACCAGTTAAACCTTTTTCCTTGAAAACACCAAGATTAACAGTCAAACTTTTTTTCTTGAAAACCCCAAGTTTAACTATCAAACTTTTTTCTTGAAACCCCCAAGATTAACAGTAAAACTTTTTTTTCTTGAAAACCCCAAGATTACCAGTCAAACATTTTTAAAAACCCCAAGTTTAACGGTCAAACTTTTTTTTTGAAAACCCCAAGTTTAACCGTCAAACTTTTTTTCTTGAAAACACCAAGTTTAACAATCAAACTTTTTTTTTTTGAAAACCCCAAGATTACCATTCAAACTTTTTCTTGAAAACCTCATGTTTACCAGTGAAACTTTTTTTTCTTGATAACCCCGAGTTTAACTAACAAACTTTTTTTTTCTTGAAAACACCAAGTTTAGTCAAAAAATTTTATCTGGAAAACCAAAAGTTTACCAGTCAAACTTTTTTTTTATGTAAAACCGCACATTTACCGTGTAAACTTCTTTTTTCTTGAAAACCGCACGTTTACCGTTCATATATTTTTCTTGAAAACACCAAGTTTAACAGTCAAACTTTATTTTTAAAACCTTACGTTTACCAGCCAAACCTTTTGTTCTTGAAAACCGCTAGTTTAACAGTCATACCTTTTTTCTTGAAAACCACAAGTTCAACAGTAAAACATTTTTTTCTTCAAAATCTCACGTTTACCAGTCAAACTTTTTTTTTCTTGAAAACTCCAAGTTCGCCAGTGAAACATTTTCTTTCTTGAAAACCTCACGTTTACCAGTTAAACTTTTTTTCCTTGAAAAAACCAAGATTAACAGTCAAACTTTTTCCTTGAAAACCCCAAGTATAACTGTCAAAATTTTTTTTGAAAACCCTAGGTTTAACGGTCAAACTTTTTTTTGAAAACCCTAAGTTTAACGGTCAAACTTTTTTTTCTTGAAAACCCCAAGTTTACCAATCAAACTTTTTTTCTTGAAAACACCAAGATTACCAGTCAAACTATTTTTTTTCTTGAAAACCCCACGTTTAATAGACAAACTTTTTTTCTTGAATACCTCACGTTTACCAGTGGAACTTTTTTCTTGATAATCCCAAGTTTAACAAATTTTTTTTCTCTAAAACACCAAGTTTTGTCAATTTTTTTTTCTGGAAAACCCCAAGTTTACCAGTCAAACTTTTTTTTAAAACCGCACGTTTTCCGTGCAAACCTTTTTTTTTTTGAAAACCCCACATGTAACTTTCAAACATTTTTTTTCTTGAAAACCGCATGTTTACCGTTCAAACTTTTTTTCTTGAAAACACCCAGTTCAACAGTCATACTTTTTTTTTTTAAAACTTCACGTTGAACAGCCAAATCTTTTGTTCCTGAAAACCCCAAGTTTAAGTCATACTTTTTTTTTCTTAAAAACCCCAAGTTCAACAGTCAAACTTTATTTCTTCAAAATCTCACATGAACCAGTCAAACTTTTTTTTCTTGAAAAATCCAAGTTGAACAGTTAAACTTTTTTCTTGAAACCCTCACGTTTACCAGTCAAACTTTTTTTCTTGAAAACACCAAGATTAACAGTCAAACTTTTTTTCTTGAAAACCCCAAGTTTAACTGTCAAATATGTTTTTTCCTTGAAACCCCCATAATTAACAGTAAAACTTTTTTTTCTTAAAAACCCCAAGATTACCAGTCAAACTTTTTTTTTGAAAACCCCAAGATTACCAGTCAAACTTTTTTTCCTTCAAAACCCCAAGTTTAACAATCAAACTTTTTTTATTATTGAAAACCCCAAGATTATCAGTCACACTTCGTTTTCTTGAAAACCCTAAGATTACCAGTGAAACTTTTTTCCTTGAAAACCCGAAGTTTAACAGTCAAAAATTATTTTTCTTGAAAACCCCAAGATTACCAGTCTAACTTCTTTTTTCTCTAAAACCCCAAGTTTAACAGTCAAACTTTTTTTTGAAAACCCCAAGATTACCAGTTACCCTTTTTTTCTTGAAAACCCCAAGATTACCAGTCAAACTTTTTTTCATATTGAAAACCCCAAGCTTACCAGTCAAACTTTTTTTTCTTCAAAACACCAAGATTACCAGTCAATCTTTTTTTTCTTGAAAACCCCAAGGTTACCAGTTAAACTTTTTTTCCTTGAAAACCCCTAGATTACCAGTCAAACTTTTTTTTCTTGAAAACCTCATGTTTAACAGTGAAACCTTTTTTTTGAAAACCGCAAGTTTAACAGTCAAACTCTTTTTTCTTGAAAACCTCACATTTACCAGGGAAACTTTTTTCAAGAAAACCCCAAGTTTAACAGTTGAGCTTTCTTCTTTAAAACCTCACGTTTACCAATGAAACATTTTTTTCTTGAAAACCCCAAGTTTAACAGTCAAACCTTTTTTTCTTGGAACCTCACGTTTACCAGTGAAACCTTTTTTTTTGATAACCCAAAGTTTAACAGTCAAACTTTTTTTCCTGAAAACACCATGTTTAGTTAAAACTTTTTTCTTGAAAACCCCAAGTTTAACAGTCAAACTTTTATTCTTCAAAACCCCAAGTTTAACAATCAAACTTTTTTTCTTGAAAACCCCAAGATTACCAGTCAAACTTTTTTCCTTGAAAACCCCAAGATTACCAGGCAAACTTTTTTAATTATTGAAAACCCCAAGATTATCAGTCTCACTTTTTTTTCTTGAAAACCCCAAGATTACCAGTCAAATTTTTTTCCATATTGAAAACCCCAAGCTTACCAGTCAAACTTTTTTTTCTTCAAAACCCCAAGATTACCAGTCAATCTTTTTTTTCTTGAAAACCCCAAGGTTACCAGTTAAACTTTTTTCCTTGAAAACCCCTAGATTACCAGTCAAACTTTTTTTTCTTGAAAACATCACGTTTACAGTGAAACCTTTTTTTTGAAAACCGCAAGTTTAACAGTCAAACTCTTTTTTCTTGAAAACCTCACATTTACCAGGGAAACTTTTTTTCCAGAAAACCCCAAGTTCAACAGTTGAGCTTTCTTCTTTAAAACCTCACGTTTACCAATGAAACATTTTTTTCTTGAAAACCCCAAATTTAACAGTCAAACCTTTTTTTTCTTGGAACCTCACGTTTACCAGTGAAACCTTTGTTTTCTTGATAACCCCAAATTTAACAGTCAAACTTTTTTCTTGAAAACACCATGTTTAGTTAAAACTTTTTTTCTTGAAAACCCCAAGTTTAACAGTCAAACTTTTATTCTTCAAAACCCCAAGTTTAACAGTCAAACTTTTTTTTCTTAAAAACCCCAAGTTTACCAGTCAAATTTTTCTTCTTGAAAACCCCAAGTTTAATAGTCAAACTTTTTTTTCTTAAAAACCTCACGTTTACCAGTGAAACTTATTTTTTTCTTGATAACCCCAAGTTTAACAAACTTTTTTTCTTGAAAACACCAAGTTTAGTCAAATTTTTTTCTTGCAAACCCCAAGTTTACCAGTCAAACTTTTTTTTTGAAAACCGCACGTTTACCATGCAAACTTTTTTTCTTATAAAACCCCAAGTTTAACTTTCACACTTTTTTGTTCTTGAAAACCCCATGTTTACCGTTCAAATTTTTTTTCTTGAAAACACCAAGTTCAACAGTCAAACTTTTGTTTTGAAAACTTTACATTTAGCAGCCAAACCTTTTGTTCTTGAAAACTGCAAGTTTAACAGTCATACTTTTTTCTTAAAAACCCCAAGTTCAACAGTCAAACATATTTTTCTTGAAAACTGCAAATTCAACAGTGAACTTTTTTTTTTCTTGAAAACCTCACGTTTACCAGTGAAACTTTTTTTCCTTGAAAACACCAAGATTAACAGTCAAACTTTTTTTTCTTGAAAACACCAAGTTTAATTGTCAAACTTTTTTTCTTGAAACTCCCAAGATTAACATTGAAACATTTTTTTCTTGAAAACCCCAAGGTTACCAGTCAAACTTTTTTTTTCAAAACCCCAAGTTTAACGGTCAAACTTTTTTTTTGAAATCCCTCAATTTAACAGTCAAACTTTTTTTTCTTGAAAACCCCAAGTTTAACAATCAAACTTTTTATCTTGAAAACCCCAAGATTACCAGTCAAACTTTTTTTTTCTTGAAAACTCCAAGTTTAATAGTCAAACTTTTTTCCTGAAAACCTCTCGTTTACCAGTGAAACTTTTTTTTCTTGATAACCCCAAGATTAATAAACAAACTTTTTTTTCTTGAAAACACCAAGTTTAGTCAAAAAAATTTTCTGGAAAACCAAAAGTTTACCCGTCAAACTTTTTTTTATTGAAAACCGCACATTTACCGTGCAAACTTTTTTTTCTTGAAAACCCCATGTTCAACTTTCAAACTTTTTTTTCTTGAAAACCGCACGTTTACCGTTCAATTTTTTTTTCTTGAAAACATCGAGTTTAACAGTCAAACTATTTTTTAAAACCTTACGTTTACCAGCCAAACTTTTTGTTCTTGAAAACCGCAAGTTTAACAGTCATACCTTTTTTTTCTTGAAAACCCCTAGTTCAACAGTCAAACATTTTTTTCTTCAAAATCTCACGTTTACCAGTCAAACTTTTTTTCTTGAAAACTCCAAGTTCAACAGTGAAACTTTTTTCTTTCTTGAAAACCTCACGTTTACCAGTGAAACTATTTTTCCTTGAAAACACCAAGATTAACAGTCAAACTTTTTTTCTTGAATAGCCAAGTTTAACTGTCAAACTTTTTTTTGAAAACCCTAAGTTTAACAATCAAACTTTTTTTTTTGAAAACCCTAAGTTTAACGGTCAAACTTTTTTTTCTTGAAAACCCCAAGTTTCCCAATCAAACTTTTTTTCTTGAAAACCCCAAGATTACACGTCAAACTTTTTTTTCTTGAAAACCCCACGTTTAATAGTCAAACTTTTTTTCTTGAAAACCTCACGTTTACCAATGAAACTTTTTTTCTTGATAACCCCAAGTTTAACAAATTTTTGTTCTCGAAAACACTAAGTTTAGTCAAATGTTTTTCTGGAAAACCCCAAGTTTACCAGTCAAACTTTTTTTTAAAACCGCACATTTTCCGTGCAAACTTTTTTTTTGAAAACCCCAAGTTTAACAGTCAAACCTATTTTTCCTTGAAAACCCCAAGATTTACAATCAAACTTTTTTTCTTGAAAACCCAAGATTACCAGTCAAACTTTTTTTCCTTGAAAACCCCAAGATTTCCAGGCAAACTTTTTTCATTCTTGAAAACCCCAAGATAATCAGTCAAACTTTTTTTTTCTTGAAAACCCTAAGATTACCAGTCAAACTTTTTTTCCTTGAAAACCCCAAGTTTAACAGTCAAAAATTATTTTTTTTGAAAACCACAAGATAACCAGTCAAACTTCTTTTTTCTCTAAAACCCCAAGTTTAACAGTCAAACATTTTTTCTTGAAAACCCGAAGATTACCAGTCAAACTTTTTTTTCAAAACCGCAAGATTACCAGTCAAACTTTTTTTCTTGAAAACCACAAGATCACCAGTCAAACTTTTTTTTTTGAAAACCCCAAGTTGAACAGGCAATTTATTTGCTTAGAAAAGGAGAGATCCTGACAAGCAGAATATCAAATACTGATTGCCTGGGAGATTGACTATGACTCGACTCAATGGGAGGAAGATCTACGATTTTTCATACTTCAACACCAGAACGGCCACTGATGGTTAACCCCCTAGAACGACCAAGCGGTCAAAATGACTGCAAATGAATTTCCATTGCAGTTATGCTATTATTTTTCAATTTATAATCCCTAATTTATTTCTGGTAACTTATGATTATTCTACGATAATGGAGAGCTGTTCATGAAATAAATAAGCTGGTTTTTTTTTAACCGAATGCCATTTTAGGGTAAAATTATTTTTGTTCAATAGGGAAACTCAATATTAAGGAATGAAATTAATAAAGATTACAATTACTATAATAACTAAAAAGGCTGCTAAAATTTAAAGAGCATGTGAAAAAAAATATTAACATGGATACAGAAAAATACAGGTAGGTTCTATGAACAATATTCACCTAAACCCTATTACACATACATAGAAAACGCACACTTACACACACAAACACACACACACACACACACACACACACACACACACACACATATATATATATATATATATATATATATATATATATATATATATATATATATATATATATATATATATATATAGATAGATAGATAGATAGATAGATAGATGGATAGATATTTATATATATATATATATATATATATATATATATATATATATATATATATATATATATATATATATATATATATATATATATATATATATATGTATATATATATACTAATATTATATATATACATACATATATATATATATATATATATATATATATATATATATATATATATATATATATATATATATATATATATATATATATGTGTGTGTGTGTGTGTGTGTGTGTGTGTTAGTGTGTGTGTGTGTTAGTGTGTGTGTGTGCGTGTATGTATGCATATATATATATATATATATATATATATATATATATATATATATATATATATATATGTATATATATATATATATATATATGTGTGTGTGTATGCATATATATGTATATATATATATATATATATATATATATATATATATATATATATATATATATATATATATATACATATAATACATGTGTGTATACATACATACATATATATATATAATATATATATATATATATATATATATATATATATATATATATATATATATATATATATATATATATATATATATATATTTATATATATATATTCACACACACATAATATATATATATATATATATATATATATATATATATATATATATATATATATATATATATATGTGTGTGTGTTTGTATATATAACATTGCAATCCTTACAATAGTTGATTTACTGATTACACTTTACACAAATCTGTCCCAAACTTCTAAAATCATAGCAAATTTATCTGTTTGCATTCGAATGGATCGTGATGATCGAATGTCATATCTTAGGAATTTCATAATTCCCTTGAAACGTGCTCTTGACAATGTCTCTGGGAAAAAGGGAGGCACCCATTTTACTGACCAAAGGTTTTCAACAGATTGTTCTTTTGCAAGAACTCCTCTGGCATACATAATGCCTATAGTAGCATAAATCTATTCAAAAGATATGTTCCAATTCTCATCATTCAATTTCATTCTCGCTTCAGTTTCTGTACACTTTTCTATGTGTTTGATAATGAAGTCATCTATCAATAATGTGAAAGCCTTCAGAACTTGTCCAGGAAAAACTTGAGGTTTGGCAAGGGATGTTGGCCCCGGTATTTCTCGTATTATGTTATCGGCTGTAATTTTCCCGGCATTGACGAGATCCTGTTCTATAACTTCCCACCGTGTTCCATCCTTGCCAGTCGGAATAGTAGTAGAAGTTGTTTGCACATCTACAGTATCTTCTTGTTTGAAAGAGCAATAGTGCTTTACAACGGTTCGTTTTCATTATCACTATCGTCATGATAATCATCATATTCAGATGAACTTTCTTGATTGGGGATATACTCCTTTTCTTCATCCTCAGATAAAGGATCTCCTTCAGACTCAGATTCAGATAGATCGACAAATATGTCACAATTTCATCATTAGACAGAGAAGCGTTTGTACGATTTGTTTATCCTTCAGTACTTCAGGGGAAACTGACTGAAACGAAAACACGCCACCAGACTTACAGGCGCCGGGAAACAAGCTGTCAAACGTTTCGACTGGCGCCCCATCATAATTACCATTGCATTGCTGACTAGCGGTCAAAATGACCGTTCGGTTGTTCTATATATTACCTAATATATCTCAAAGGGTTATAGCATATTTTAATTTAAACTTATTATCAATATATATCATGAAAATTAAGGAAAAGTCAATGAGTATCTAGTTTGTTGGGGAAAGATTATAATAGCTCCATGCATCCGAAAATCAAAATGCGGTCAAAATGACCGCTTGGTCGTTCTAGTGTTAAAAAATCATATCTACATAGAGATCTTAAAAACAAAGCAACTTAGCTAAAAAATGAAACATGAAAATAAAGATAACTGAAAAAATAAATATTTTCCACCAATATGCTGAGTTTAACATCTGAAATTTTATTCGTGAAAATCCATGGTTAAACAGTCAAACGTTATTGAAATCCCCAAGCTTACCTGTCAATCTTTTTTTTCTTGAAAACCCCAAGATTACCAGTCAAACATTTTTATCTTGAAACCCCCAAGATTACCAGGCAAACGTTTTTTTCTTAAAAACCCCAAGATTACCGGTCAAACTTTTTTTTCTTGAAAACCCCAAGATTACCAGTCAAATTTTTGTGTTCTTGAAAACCGCGAGATTACCAGTTAAACTTTTTTCCCTTGAAAACCCAAGATTACCAGTCAAACTTTTTTTCTTGAAAACCCCAAGATTACCAGTCAAACTTTTATTTTCTTGAAAACCCCAAGATTACCAGTCAAATTTTTTCATATTGAAAACCCCAAGCTTACCAGTCAATATTTTTTTTCTTCAAAACACCAAAATTAGCAGTCAAACTTTTTTTCTTGAAAACCCCAAGATTACCAGTCAAACTTTTTTTCTTGAAAACCCCAAGTTTAACAGTCAAACTTTTTTGTTTGAAAACCTAACGTTTACCAGTCAAACTTTCTATTGTTGTTGAAAACCATAAGTTTAACAGTAAACTCTTTTTTCTTGAAAACCTCATGGTTACCAGTGAAACATTTTTTTCTTGAAAACCACAAATTTAACAGTCAAACTTTATTTTTCTTGGAAACCTCACGTTTACCAGTGAAACATTTTTTTCTTGAAAACCACAAATTTAACAGTCAAACTTTATTTTTCTTGGAAACCTCACGTTTACCAGTGAAACTTTTTTTCTTGAAAACCTCAAGTTTACCAGTCAAACTTTTTTCTTGAAAACACCATGTTTAGTTAAAACTTTTTTTCTTGAAAACCCCAAGTTTAACAGTCAAACTTTTATTCTTCAAAACCCCAAGTTTAACAGTCAAACTTTTTTTTCTTAAAAACCCCAAGTTTACCAGTCAAATTTTTCTTCTTGAAAACCCCAAGTTTAATAGTCAAACTTTTTTTTCTTAAAAACCTCACGTTTACCAGTGAAACTTATTTTTTTCTTGATAACCCCAAGTTTAACAAACTTTTTTTCTTGAAAACACCAAGTTTAGTCAAATTTTTTTCTTGCAAACCCCAAGTTTACCAGTCAAACTTTTTTTTGAAAACCGCACGTTTACCATGCAAACTTTTTTTCTTATAAAACCCCAAGTTTAACTTTCACACTTTTTTGTTTTTGAAAACCCCATGTTTACCGTTCAAATTTTTTTTCTTGAAAACACCAAGTTCAACAGTCAAACTTTTGTTTTGAAAACTTTACATTTAGCAGCCAAACCTTTTGTTCTTGAAAACTGCAAGTTTAACAGTCATACTTTTTTCTTAAAAACCCCAAGTTCAACAGTCAAACATATTTTTCTTGAAAACTGCAAATTCAACAGTGAACTTTTTTTTTCTTGAAAACCTCACGTTTACCAGTGAAACTTTTTTTCCTTGAAAACACCAAGATTAACAGTCAAACTTTTTTTTCTTGAAAACACCAAGTTTAATTGTCAAACTTTTTTTCTTGAAACTCCCAAGATTAACATTGAAACATTTTTTTCTTGAAAACCCCAAGGTTACCAGTCAAACTTTTTTTTTCAAAACCCCAAGTTTAACGGTCAAACTTTTTTTTTGAAATCCCTCAATTTAACAGTCAAACTTTTTTTTCTTGAAAACCCCAAGTTTAACAATCAAACTTTTTATCTTGAAAACCCCAAGATTACCAG
>NC_090731.1:111656965-111896965 GCF_036898095.1 Palaemon carinicauda | reverse complement strand
TCTTTAAAACCCTAGTTTAACAGTCAAACATTATTTTGAAAACCTCACGTTTACCGGTCAAACTTTTTTTTCTTGAAAACCCCAAGTTTTACAGTTAATTTTTTTCTTGAAAACCTTAAGTTTACCAGTCAAACTATTTTTATTGAAAACCACAAGATTATCAGTCGAACTTTTTTTCTTCAAAACCCCAAGATTACCAGTCAAACTTTTTTTTGAAAACCCCAAGATTACCAGTCAATCTTTTTTTCTTGAAAACCCCAAGATTACCATTCAAACTTTTTTTTCTTGAAAACCTCAATATTACCAGTAAAACTTTTTTTTCTTAAAAAAAACCCTAGATTACTAGTCAAACTTTTTTTTCATGAAAACCTCAAGATTACCAGTCAAACTTTTTTTCTTGTACACCCCATTACCAGTCAAACTTTTTTTTCTTGAAAACTCTAAGATTACCAGTCAAACGTTTTTTTTCTTGAAAACCCCAATATTACCAGTCAACCTTTTTGTTTTTCTTGAGAACCTAAAGATCACCAATCAAACTTTTTTTTTCTTGAAAAGCTCAAGTTCATCAGTCAAACTTTTTTTCTTCAAAATCTCACGTTTACCAGTCAATTTTTTTTCTTGAAAACTCCTACTTCAACAGTCAAACTTTTTTTTTTCTTGAAAACCTAACGTTTACCAGTGAAACTTTTTCCTTGAAAACCCCAAGTTTAACAGTCAAACTTTTTTCTTGAAAACCCCAAGTTTAGTCAAATTTTTTTTCTTGAAAACCACAAGTTAACCAGTCAAACATTTTTAATACCGCACGTTTACCGTTCAAACATTTTTTTTTGAAAATCCCAAGTTTCACAGTCAAAACTTTTTTTTCTTGAAAACCTCAGGTTTACCAGTCAAACTTGTTTTTTGAAAACCCCAAGTTTAACAGTCAAAAATTTTTTTGAGAACCTCACGTTTACCAGTCAAACTTTTTTTGAAAACCCCAAGTTCAACAGTTAATTTTTTTCTTGAAAACCTGAAGTTTACCAGTCAAACTTATTTTTCTTGAAAACCCCAAGATTACCAGTCCAACCTTTTTTTGAAAACCCCAAGATCACCAGTCAAACACTTTTTTCTTGAAAACCACAAGATTATCAGTAAAACTTTTTTTCTTGAAAACAAAAAGATTATCAGTAATCTTTTTTCCTTGAAACCCCCTAGCTTACTAGTCACACTTTTTTCTTGAAAACCCCAAGATTACCAATCACCTTTTTTTCATATTGAAAACCCCAAGATTACCAGTCAAACTTTTTTTCTTCAAAACCCCAAGATTACCAGTCAAACTTTTTTTCTTGAAAACTCCAAGGTTACCAGTCAAACTTTTTTTTTCTTGAAAACCTCACGTTTAACAGTGAAACTTTTTTTTTTAAACACCAAGTTTCACAATCAAACTGTTTTTCTTGAAAACCTCACATTTAACAGTGAAACTTTTTTCCTGAAAACCCCAAGTTTAACAGTTAAGCTTTTTTTTGCTTGAAAACCTCATGTTTACCAATGAAACATTTTTTTCTTGAAAACCCCAAGGTTAACAGTCAAACCTTTTATTTCTTGGAAACCTCACGTTCACCAGTGAAACTTTTTTTCCTTGATAACCCCAAGTTTAACAGTCAAACTTTTTTTTCTTGAAAACACCAAGTTTAGTCAAACTTTTTTTTTTCTTGAAAACCCCAAGTTTACCAGTCAAACTTTTTTTCTTCAAAACCCCAAGTTTAACAGTCAAACTTTTTTTCTTGAAAACCCAAAGTTTTCCAGTAAAATTTTTTTTCTTGAAAACCCCAAGTTCAATAGTCAAACTTATTTTTCTTGAAAACCTCACGTTTACCAGTGAAACTTTTTTTTCTTGATAACTCCAAGTTTAACAAACAAACTTTTTTCTTGAAAACACCAAGTTTAGTCAAACATTTTTTTCTGGAAAACTCCAAGTTTACCAGTCAAATTTTTTTTGAAAACCGCACGTTTACCGTGCAAACTTTTTTTTCTTGAGAACCCCACGTTTAACTTTCAAACTTTTTTTTTCTTGAAAACCGCACGTTTACCGTTGAAACCTTTTTTTCTTGAAAACACCAATTTTAACAGTCAAACTTTTTTTTTTGAAAACCTTACATTTACCAGCCAAACCTTTTTTTTTCTTGAAAACCGCAAGTTTGACAGTCATACTTTTTTCTTAAAAACCCCAAGTTCAACAGTCAAAAATATTTTTCTTCAAAATCTCACGTTTACCAGTCAAACTTTTTTTTTCTTGAAAACTACAAGTTCAACAGTGAATTTTTATTCTTGAAAACCTCTCGTTTACCAGTGAAACTTTTCTTCTTAGAATACCCCTAGTTTAACTGTCAAACTTTTTTTCTTGAAACCCCCAAAATTAACAGTAAAACTATTTTTTTTGAAAACCCCAAGATTACCAGTCAAACTTTTTTTGAAAACCCTAAGTTTCACGGTGAAACTTTTTTTGAAAACCCTAAGTTTAATGGTCAAACTTTTTTTCTTGAAAACCCCAAGTTTAACAATCAAACTTTTTTTCTTGAAAACCCCAAGATTACCAGTAAAACTTTTTTTTCTTGAAAACCACACGTTTAATAGTCAAACTTTTTTTCATGAAAACCTCACGTTTACCAGTGAAACTTTTTATTCTTGATAACATCAAGTTTAACAAACAAACTTTTTTTTCTTGGAAATACCAAGTATAGTCAAATTTTTTTTCTGGAAAACCCGAAGTTTACCAGTCAAACTTTTTTTTTTAAAACCGCACATTTTCCGTGCAAACTTTTTTTTTCTTGAAAACCCCACATTTAACTTGCAAACTTATTTTTTCTTGAAAACCGCACATTTACCGTTGAAACTTTTTTTCTTGAAAACACCAAGTTCAACAGTCATACTTTTTTTTTAAAACTTCACGTTTACCAGCCAAACCTTTTGTTCTTGAAAACCGCAAGTTTAACAGTCATACTTTTTTTCTTAAAAACCCCAAGTTCAACAGTCAAACTTTTTTTTCTTCAAAATCTCACGTTTACCAGTCAAATTTTTTTTTCTAGAAAACTCCAAGTTGAACAGTGAAACTTTTTTTCTTGAAAACCCCAAGTTTAACTGTCAAACATTTTTTTTTGAAACCCCCAAAATTAATAGTAAAACTTTTTTTCTTGAAAACCCGAAGATTACCAGTCAAACTTTTTTTTTGGAAACCCCAAGCTTAACGGTCAAACTTTTTTTCCTTGAAAACCTCACGTTTACCAGTGAAACCTTTTCTTCTTGATAACCCCAAGTTTAACAAACAAACTTTTTTCTTGAAAACACCAAGTTTAGTCAAAATTTTTTTCTGGAAAACCCCAAGTTTACCAGTCAAACTTTTTTTCTGGAAAACCCCAAGTTTAACAGTCAAACTTTTTTTTTGGAAATTGCACGTTTACCGTGCAAACTTTTTTTTCTTGAAAACCCTACGTTTAACTTTCAAACTTTTTTTTCTTGAAAACAGCAAGTTTACCGTTCAAACTTTTTTTCTTGAAAACACCAAGTCTAACAGTCAAACTTTTTTTTTAAACTTTACGTTTACCAGCCAAACCTTTTGTTTTTGAAAACCGCAAGTTTAACAGTCATACTTTTTTTTCTTAAAAAACCAAAGTTCAACAGTCAAACATTTTTTTCTTCAAAATCTCATGTTCACCAGTCAAACTTTTTTTTCTTGAAAACTCTAAGTTCCACAGTCAAACTTTTTTTTCTTGAAAACCTCATGTTTACCAGTGAAACTTTTTTTTCTTGATAACCCCAAGTTTAACAAACAAACTTTTTTCTTGAAAATACCACGTTTAGTCGAATTTTTTTTTTGGAAAACCCCAAGTTTACCAGTCAAACTGTTTTTTATTAAAACTGCAAGTTGACCAGTCAAACCTTTTTCTTTTTTGTAAACACCAAGTTTAACAGTCAAACTTTTTTTTGAAAACCTCACGTTTACCAGCCAAACCTTTTGTTCTTGAAAACAACAAGTTTAACAGTCATACTTTTTTTTCTTAAAAACCCCAAGTTCAACAGTCAAACTTTCTTTCTTCAAAATATCACGTTTACCAGTCAAACTTTTTTTTCTTGAAAACTCCACGTTTAATAATCAAACTTTTTTCTTGAAAACCTCACATTTACCAGTGAAACTTTTTTTCTTGATAACCCCAAGTTTAACAAACTTTTTTTTTCTTGAAAACACCAAGTTTAGTCAAAAAAAATTTCTGGAAAACCCCAAGTTTACCAGTCAAACTTTTTTTTGAAAACCGCACGTTTTCCGTGCAAGCTTTCTTTTCTTGAAAACCCCACATTTAACTTGCAAACTTATTTTCATGAAAACCGCACGTTTACCGTTCAAACCTTTTTTTCTTGAAAACACTAAGTTCAACAGTCATATTTTTTTTTGAAAACTTCACGTTTACCAGCCAAACCTTTTGTTCTTGAAAAGAACGAGTTTAACAGTCAAACTTTTTTTTCTTAAAAACACTAAGTTCAACTGTCAAACATTTTTTCTTCAAAATCTCATGTTCACCAGTCTAACTTTTTTTCTTGAAAACTCCAAGTTGAACAGTGAAACTTTTTTCTTGAAAACCTCACGTTTACCAGTGAAACTTTTTGTCCTTGAAAACACCAAGATTAACAGTCAAACTTTTTTTTGAAAACCACAAGTTTAACTGTCAAACATTTTTTTCCTGAAAACACCAAATTTAGTCAAAAAAAATTTTCTGGAAAACCCCAAGTTTACCAGTCAAACTTTTTTTTTTGAAAACCGCATGTTTTCTCTGCAACTTTTTTTTCTTGAAAACCACACATTTAACTTTCAATTTTTTTCTTGAAAACAGCGCATTTACCGTTCAAACTTTTTTTCTTGAAAACACCAATTTCAAGTCATACATTTTTTTTGAAAACTTCACATTTACCAGCCATACCTTATGTTCGTGAAAACAACAAGTTTAACAGTCATACTTTTTTTTTTAAAAACCCCAAGTTCAACAGTCAAAGTTTTTTTCTTCAGAATCTCACGTTTACTAGTCAAATTTTTTTTTCTTGAAAACTCCAAAGTTGAACAGTGAAACTTTTTTCTTGAAAACCTCACGTTTACTAGTGAAACTTTTTTCCTTGAAAACACCAAGATTAACAGTCAACCTTTTTTTTGAAAACCCCAAGTTTACCTGTCAAAGATTTTTTTCCTTGAAACCCCAAAAATTAACAGTAAAACTTTTTTTCTTGAAAACCCCAAGATTACCAGTCAAACTTTTTTTGAAAACACCAAGTTTAACGGTCAAACTTTTTTTCCTTGAAAACCCCAAGTTTAATAATCAAACTTTTTTTTCTTGAAAACCCTCATTTTACCTGTCAAACTTTTTTTTCTTGAAAACCCCAAGATGACCAGGCAAACTTTTTGTATTCTTGAAAACCCCAAGATTATCAGTCAAATTTTTTTTTCTTTAAAACCCTAAGATTACCAGTCAAAAATTATTTTTCTTGAAAACCCCAAGATTACCAGTCAAACTTCTTTTTTCTCTAAAACCCCAAGTTTAACAGCCAAACTTTTTTTTCTTGAAAACCCCAAGTTTACCAGTCAAACTTTTTTTAAAACTGCAAGATTACCAGTCAAACTTTTTTTTCTTGAAAACACCAAGATTACCAGTCAAACTTTATTTGAAAACCCAAAGTTTAACAGGCAATTTTTTTTAGAAAAGGAGAGATCATGACAAGCAGAATATCAAATACTGATTGCCTGGGAGATTGACAATGACTCAACTCAATGGGAGGAAGATCTACGATATGTCATACTTTAAAATATCATATCTACATAGAGATCTTATAAACAAAATTACTAAGCTAAAAAATGAAACATGAAAATAAAGATAACTGATAAAATAAATATTTTCCACTAATATGCTGTGTTTAAGATTTGAAATTTTATTCGTGAAATTCCATGGTTTAACAGTCAAACTTTAATGAAATCCCAAGTTTGACTGTCAATGATTTTTTTGCTTGAAAACCCCAAGATTACCAGTCAAACTTTTTTATCTTGAAACCCCAAAGATTACCAAGTCAAACTTTTTACCCTTGAAAACCCCAAGATTACCAGTCAAACTTTTTTCCCATGAAAACCCTAGATTACCAGTCAAACTTTTTTTTCTTGATAACCCCAAGATTACCAGTCAAATTTTTCTTTTCTTGAAAACACCAAGATTACCAGTCAATTTTTTCATATTGAAAACCCCAAGCTTACCAGTCAATCTTTATTTTTCCAAAACCCCAAGATTACCAGTCAAACTTTTTTCTTGAAAACCCCAAGATTACTAGTCAAACTTTTTTTCTCTAAAACCCCTAGATTACCAGTCACATTTTTTTTCTTGAAAACACCACGTTTACCAGTCAAACTTTTTGTTTCTTAAAAACCCCAAGATTACCAGTCACCCTTTTTTTTCTTGAAAACCCCAAGATTACCAGTCAAACTTTTTTTTTCATATTGAAAACCCCAAGCTTACCAGTCAAACTTTTTTTTCTTCAAAACTCCAAGATTACCAGTCAAACTTTTTTCTTGAAACCCCCTAGATTACCAGTCAAACTTTTTTTCCTTGAAAACCCCTAGATTACCAGTCAAACTTTTTTTTCTTGAAAACCTCATGTTTAACAGTGAAACGTTTTTTTTGAAAACCCCAAGTTTAACAGTGAAACTCTTTTTTTTCTTGAAAACCTCTCATTTACCAGTGAAACTTTTTCCTGAAAACCCCAAGTTTAACAGTTAAGCTTTTTTTTCTTGAAAACCTCACGTTTACCAATGAAACATGATTTCTTGAAAACCCCAAGTTTAACAGTCAAACCTTTTTTTTCTTGGAAACCTCACGTTTACCAGTGAAACCTTTTTTTTCTTGATAAACCCAAGTTTAACAGTCAAACTTTTTTTTAAAACAACAAATTTAGTCAAACTTTTTTTTCTTGAAAACCCCAAGTTTACCAGTCAAACTTTTTTTCTTCAAAACCCCAAGTTTAACAGTCAAACTTATTTTTCTAGAAAACCCCAAGTTTACCAGTCAGATTTTTTTCTTGAAAACCTAAGTTTAATAGTCAACCTTTTTTTTTTTGAAAACCTCACGTTTACCAGTGAAACTTTTTTTCTTGATAACCCGAAGTTTAACAAATAAACTTTTTCTTTTGAAAACACCAAGTTTAGTCAAAATTTTTTTCTTGAAAACCCCAAGTTTACTCAAACATTTTTTCTGGAAAACCCCAAGTTTACCAGTCAAACATTTTTTTAAAACCGCACGTTTACCATGCAAACTCTTTTTTCTTGAAAACCCCACTTTTAACTTTCAAACTTTTTTTTCTTGAAAATCACACAATCACCGTTCAAACTTTTTTTCTTGAAAACACCAAGTTTAGTTAAAAAAATTTCTGGAAAACCCCAAGTTTACTCAAACATTTTTTCTGGAAAACCCCAAATTTACCAGTCAAACTTTTTTTGAAAACCTTTCGTTTACCAGCCAAACCTTTTGTTCTTGAAAACCGTAAGTTTAACAGTCATACTTTTTTTTCTTAAAAACCCCAACCTCAACAGTCAAACATTTTTTTCTCCAAAATCTCACATTTACCAGTCAAATTTTTTTTTCTTGGAAATTCCAAGTTCAGCAGTGAATCTTTTATTTTGAAAACCCCACATTTACCAGTCAAACTTTTTTCTTGAAAACCCCTAGATTATCAGTCAATTCTTTTTTTTGAAAACACCACGTTTACCAGTCAAACTTTTTGTTTCTTAAAAACCCCAAGCTTACCAGTCAAACTTTTTTTTTATTCAAAACCCCAAGATTACCAGTCAAACTTTTTTTTCTTGAAAACCCCAAGGTTACCAGTCAAACTTTTTTTCCTTGAAAACCCCTAGGTTACCAGTCAAACTTTTTTTTCTTGAAAACCTCACATTTAACAGTGAAATGTTTTTTTTTGAAAACCCCAAGTTTAACAGTCAAACTCTTTTTTGCCTGATAAACTCACATTTATCAGTGAAACTTTTTCCTGAAAACCCCAAGTTTAACAATTAAGCTTTTTTTTCTTGAAAACCTCACGTTTACCAATGAAACATTTTTTTATTGATAAACCCAAGTTTAACAGTCAAAACTTTTTTTCCTCGAAAACACCACGTTTACCAGTGAAACTTTTTGTATCTTGAAAACCCCAAGATTGCCAGTCACCCTTTTTTTTCTTGAAAACCCCAAGATTACCAGTCAAACTTTTTTCTTGAAAACCCTAAGGTTACCAGTCAAACTTTTTTTTTCTTTGAAAACCCCTAGATTACCAGTCAAAGTATTTTTCTTGAAAACCTCACGTTTGATAGTGAAACTTTTTTTAAAACCCCAAGTTTAACAGCAAAACTTTTTTTTCTTGAAAACCTCACGTTTACCAGTGAAACTTTTTTCCTTGAAAACACCAAGATTAACAATCAAACTTTAATTTCTTGAAAACCCCATGTTTAACTGTCAAACTTTTTTTTCTTGAAACCCCCAAAATTAACAGTAAAACTTTTTTTTTCTTGAAAACCCCAAGATTACCAGTCAAACTTTTTTTTTGAAAACCCCAAGTTTAACAGTCAAACGTATTTTTTTGAAAACCCTAAGTTTAATGGTCAAATTTTTTTTTCTTGAAAACCCAAAGTTTAACAATCAAACCTTTTTTTTCTTGAAAACCCCAAGATTACCAAACAAACTTTTTTTTCTTGAAAACCCCACGTTTAATAGTAAACTTTTTTCTTGAAAACCTAACGTTCACCAGTGAAACTTTTTTTTCTTGATAACCCCAAGTTTAACAATTTTTTTTTCTTGAAAACACCAAGTTTAGTCAAAAAAAATTTCTGGAAAATCCAAAGTTTACTAGTCAAACTTTTTTTGAAAACCGCACATTTTCCGTGCAAACTTTTTTTTCTTGAAAACCCCATAATTACCTTTCAAACATTTTTTTTCTTGAAAACCGCACATTTACCGTTCAAACTTTTATCTTGAAAACACCAAGTTTAACAGTCAAACTTTTTTTTTGAAAACCTTAAGTTAACCAGCCAAACCTTTTGTTCTTGAAAACTGCAAGTTTAACAGTCATACTTTTTTCTGAAAAACCCTAAGTTCAACAATCAAACTTTTTTTTCTTCAAAATCTGACGTTTACCGTTCAAACTATTTTTTCTTGAAAACTCCAAGTTGAACAGTGAAACTTTTTTCTTGAAAACCTCACATTTACCAGTGAAACTTTTTTCCTTAAAAACACCAAGTTTAACAGTCAAACTTTTTTTTTTGAAAACCCCAAGTTTAACTGTCAAACATTTTTTTCCTCGAAACCCCCAAAATTAACAGTAAAACTTTTTTTTCTTGAAAACCCCAAGATTACCAGTCAAACTTTTTTTTTGAAAACACCAAGTTTATTGTTCAAACGTTTTTTCCTTGAAAACCCCAAGTTTAATAATCAAAAATTTTTTTTCTTGAAAACCCTCATTTTACCTGTCAAACTTTTTTCCTTGAAAACCCCAAGATTACCAGGCAAACTTTTTGTATTCTTGAAAACTCCAAGATTATCAGTCAAACTTTTTTCTTGAAAACCCCAAGTTTAACAGTCAAAAATTATTTTTCTTGAAAACCCCAAGATTACCAGTCAAACTTCTTTTTTTCTCTAAAACCCCAATTTTAACAGTCAAACTTTTTTTTTTGAAAACCCGTTGATTACCAGTCAATTATTTTTTAAAACCACAAGATTACCAGTCAAACTTTTTTTTTCTTGAAAACACCAAGATTATCAGTCAGACTTTATTTTAAAAACCCCAAGTTTAACAGGATTTTTTTTTCTTAGAAAAGGAGAGATTATGACAAGCAGAATATCAAATACTGATTGTCAGGGAGATTGACAATGACTCGACTCAATGGGAGGAAGATCTACGATTTGTCATACTTCAAAATATCATATATACATAGAGATCTTATGAACAAAATACCTTAGCTAAAAATGAAACATGAAAATAGAGATAACTGACAAAATAAATATTTTCCACCAATATGCTGAGTTTAAGATTTTAAATTTTACTCGTGAAAATCCATGGTTTAACAGTCAAACTTTAATGAAATCCCCAAGTTTACCTGTCAATATTTTTTTTCTTGAAAACCCTAAGATTACCAGTCAAACTTTTTTATCTTGAAATCTCAAGATTACCAGTCAAACATTTTCCGCTTGAAAACCCCAAGATTACCAGTCAAACTTTTTTCCCATGAAAACCCTAGATTACCAGTCAATCTCTTTTTTCTTGAAAACCCCAAGATTACCAGTCAAATTTTTCTTTTTTTGAAAACCTCAAGATTACCAGTCAAATTTTTCATATTGAAAACCCCAAGCTTACCAGTCAATCTTTTTTTTTCCAAAACCCCAAGATTACCAGTCAAACTTTTTTTCTTGAAAACCCCAAGATTACTAGTTAAACTTTTTTTTCTTGAAAACCCCTAGATTACCAGTCAAATTTTTTTTTCTTGAAAACACCACGTTTACCAGTCAAACTTTTTGTTTCTTAAAAACCCCAAGATTACCAGTCACCTTTTTTTTTCTTGAAAACCCTAAGATTACCAGTCAAACTTTTTTTTCATATTGAAAACCCCAAGCTTACCAGTCAAACTTTCTTTCTTCAAAACCCGAAGATTACCAGTCAAACTTTTTTTCTTGAAAACCCCTAGATTACCAGTGAAACTTTTTTTATTCTTGAAAACCTCACGTTTAACAGTGAAACGTATTTTTTTGAAAACCCCAAGTTTAACTGTGAAACTCTTTTTCTTGACAACTTCTCATTTACCTGTGAAACTTTTTCCTGAAAACCCCAAGTTTAACAGTTAAGCTTTTTTTTATTGAAAACCTCACGTTTACCAATGAAACCTTTTTTTTTCTTGATAAACCCAAGTTTAACAGTCAAACTTTTTTCTTGAAAACACCAAGTTTAGTCAAACTTTTTTTTTTCTCTTGAAAACCCCAAGTTTACCAGTCAAACTTTTTTTCTTCAAAACCCCAAGTTTAACAGTCAAACTTTCTTTTCTTGAAAACCCCAAGTTTACCAGTCAGATTTTTTCTTGAAAACCCCAAGTTTAATAGTAAAATTGTTTTTCTCGAAAACCTCACGTTTACCAGTGAAACTTTTTTCCTTGATAACCCCAAGTTCAACAAACAAACTTTTTTTTCTTGAAAACACCAAGTTTAGTCAAAATTTTTTTCTGGAAAACCCCAAGTTTACTCAAATTTTTTTTTCTGGAAAGCCCCAAATTTACTAGTCAAACTTTTTTTAAAACCGCACGTTTGCCGTGCAAACTCTTTTTTCTTGAAAACCCCACTTTTAACTTTCGAACTTCTTTTTCTTGAAAACCGCACATTTACTGTTCAAACTTTTTTTTCTTGAAAACACCAAGTTTAACAGTCAAACTTTTTTTTGAAAACCTTACGTTTACCAGCCAAACCTTTTGTTCTTGAAAACCGCAAGTTTAAAAGTCATACTTTTTTTCCTTAAAAAACCCCAAGTTCAACAGTCAAGCATTTTTTTCTCCAAAATCTCACGTTCAACAGTGAAACTTTTTTTCTTGAAACCCCAATTTTACCAGTCAAACTTTTTTTCTTGAAAACCCCTAGATTATCAGTCAATTTTTTTTCTTGAAAACACCATGTTTACCAGTCAAACTTTTTGTTTCTTAAAAACACCAAGATTACCAGTCACCCTTTTTTTCTTGAAAACCCAAGATTACCATTCAAAGTTTTTTTCATATTGAAAACCCCAAGCTTACCAGTCAAACTTATTTTTTCTTCAAAACCCCAAGATTACCAGTCAAACTTTTTTTTCTTGAAAACCCCAAGGTTACCAGTCAAACTTTTTTTTCCTTGAAAACCCCAAGATTACCAGTCAAACTTTTTTTCTTGAAAACCTCACATTTAACAGTGAAATATTTTTTTTGAAAACCCCAAGTTTAACAGTAAAACTTTTTTTTCCCTGAAAACCTCACATTTACCAGTGAAACTTTTTCCTGAAAACCCCAAGTTTAACAGTTAAGCTTTTTTTTCTTGAAAACCTCACGTTTACCAATGAAACATTTTTTTCTCGAAAACCCCAAGTTTAACAGTCAAACATTTTTTCTTGGAAACCTCACGTTTACCAGTGAAACCTTTTTTTTCTTGATAAACCCAAATTTAACAGTCAAACATTTTTTTCTTGAAAACAACACGTTTACCAGTCAAACTTTTTGTTTCTTGCAAACCCCAAGATTACCAGTCACCCTTTTTTCCTTGAAAACCCAGAGCTTACCAGTCAAACTTTTTTTTTCTTCAAAACCCCAAGATTATCAGTCAAACTTTTTTTTCTTGAAAACCCCAAGTTTAATAGTAAAATTGTTTTTCTCGAAAACCTCACGTTTACCAGTGAAACTTTTTTTCTTGATAACCCCAAGTTTAACAAACAAACTTTTTTTTTCTTCAAAACCCCAAGATTATCAGTCAAACTTTTTTTTTCTTGAAAACCCTAAGATTACCAGTCAAATTTTTTTTCCTTGAAAACCCCAAGTTTAAGAGTCGAAAATTGATTTCCTTGAAAACCCCAAGATTACCAGTCAAACTTCTTTTTTCTCTAAAACCCCAAGTTTAACAGTCAAACTTTTTTTTCTTGAAAACCCGTTGATTACCAGTCAAAATTTATTTTAAAACCGCAAACTTACCAGTCAAACTTTTTTTCTTGAAAACACCAAGATTACCAGTCAAACTTTTTTTTAAAAACCCTAAGTTTAACAGGCATTTTTTTTTCTTAGAAAAGGAGAGATTATGACAAGCAGAATATCAAATACTGATTGCCTGTGAGATTGACAATGACTCGACTTAATGGGAGGAAGATCTACGATTTCTCATACTTTAAAAAATCATATCTACATAGAGATCTTATAAACAAAATAACTTAGCTAAAAATGAAACATGAAAATAAAGATAACTGACAAAATAAATATTTTCCACCAATATGTTGAGTTTAACATTTGAAATTATATTTGTGAAAATCCATGGTTTAACAGTCAAACTTTAATGAAGTCCCCAAATTTATCTGTCAATCTTTTTTTTCTTGAAAACCCCAAGATTACCAGTCAAACTTTTTTTTCTTGAAACACCCAAGATTACCATTCAAACTTTTTTTTTCTTAAAAACCTCAAGATTACCAGTCAAACTTTTTTCTTGAAAACCCCAAGGTTGGCATTCAAACTTTTTTTCCTTAAAAACCCCTAGATTACCAGTCAAACTTTTTTTCTTGAAAACCTCACGTTTAACAGTGAAACATTTTTTTTTTAAAACGCCAAGTTTAACCATCAAACTTTTTTTTCTCGAAAACCTCATATTTGTAATAGTTAGAATAGTAATATTACATGTTTAAAACAAATGACATAATATGTCATGTTGGTTGGAAGAGCTAACCGTGAGATTTGCTGTAGTCATTCAAATTGTAAGCAGGATGTATAATGCTAAGTTGACATTCTTTCTTAACGTCAACACATTGTCTCTTCGTGTGAAAGTTTGTGACGTCACCGGATGCAGGTGTCTTCCGATTCCGTCACTTGGTTAAATTAAAGCAAGCATACGATATTTGTGATATCGGTAATTTATTCAGTTCATATCTAAACTTCACCAGAATTGGTCGTGTGGACCAACACAGCTTCCTCCAGTGATGGAGATGTTTAACTCAGTTGTTTATTGAAAATAAAACTTAAAAACCATTAAGATGTATTCAGTAAACCATTTAAATACATCTGAAACAACTCATACTCAAATGTGTGCTTAAGACAGTAGCACACCAATAAATGGTGGCAGCGATTAAACTCTAAGACAGCGATTAAACTCTAAGACAGCGATTAAACTCTAAGAATTAGAGAAATATCTTCAAGACTTCAAAATAAATAGCTGTAAAACCAGAGAAATATCTTCAAGACTTCAACATAAAAGCTGTAAAACCAGAGAATGATCTTCAAGACTTCAAAATAAAAGCTGTAATACCTGATAAAGATCTTCAAGAACTCAAAACTATCTACAAGAATCTACAATTTTGACTAAGTCCAACGGACAAGCTAACACCAACATATGTTAGTATACAAATTGAATCTTCAATCAACATCCTAGGAAACCCAAGGACTGGCGTTCAACAATTGCAAGACATATCCAGGAAGAACTACATTCAACAAGAAACTAGAACGAGACATCGCTAACAAAACATCAAGAGAGAGAGAGAGAGAGAGAGGACGTGTCGACTTCATATAAAGCTAAGTACAGAGATTTTGTATTCATTTCAGTTTGGGCAGTGAAGTGTAGTTATCACAAGTCGTTAGTCAATTATTACTGGGGTGAGTGAATTCCTAAACTTTGTTATAAGAAACTCCGAATTCTCATTTAGAATTTTTCTTTCTTTGTGCTAATTCCTTTTTCTTTCATAAACTCTTGGGGGGAAATGTATTGGGATTAGTAACATTGTTGGGGGAATTTTATTATACATATGCGTTTACGCAGTGGGCGTCTGTACTCATATAGATATATTGATAGGATTGAAAGGGGTCAAAGAGATAGAAAAAAAATACAGCAGTCATGGCTCCACCTGTCAGCCCTACCCCTGGACCTAGTGGTGTAGGCCAGGCTAATCCTCCTCCAATTGTGACGCTTGTAAATGCCAGGTCAGCAATCCTTCCTTTTCAAGGCCGTGTCAACGGGTTCTTGCCACAAAATGTGGAGTCATGGATTTCATCCGTTGATGCCCATTTAAATGCCAAACAAATCGTAGATCCTTTTGTACAATTACAAGAAGCTAAAAGTTTTATAGATTTTTCTAAGGGGGATGCGAGTGCGTATTTAAGAGGTGTTTCATTTCAGGAAGCAGTTACTTGGGATGATTTCAAAGTTAGGTTACGCGCGATTTATGGGGGTGAGGAAGCTTTGGATGTAGTGTTAACGTTACGAAATACACTTAATCAAGCCACTATGAATCGGCTTAATGTTGTTGAGAGAGCAGCTCTCATAGCTGATAGGCTTAACGAATATCAGGACATTTTAGGTAATTCCACTTGGGTTACTAACGATAACATCTCCGTGAAAGATTTTTTACGATTAATGTGTTTAACTTGCATGACACTTATGTTGCCTGAAGCTTTAGTGCGGTGCTTTGATAAGAAGTTAATGCCTGCAAGTACGGAATTGGATGTCTATAAACAGATAAAGAAACACATGTCCAAGTGTCCAGATCTCGATCCCGTGTTAACTCAAGTTTTTGCTAAGAATGAAACAAAACCACAAACAGTGAACGTAATTAACAATTCAGTAGCGGGAGTGACGTGTTACAACTGCAAACGTCAAGGTCACATAAGCGCAGACTGTAGAACGAAATTTTGTTCAGTTCACAACACAGCATCACATTCTTATAGTCAATGTTACGCGCGTAAGACACAACAATATCCTAGAAATACACAGTCAATTCCACAGTCAGTTCCATATGGAAATAAAAAGAAAAATCCTCATTTTAACAATAAGAAGAAACAACAAAATGTCAATGCAGTTCAGAGTCCGAAACAAACAAACACTTCTTCAAATATCGCTGAGCCTGGGCCGTCAAACCAGACCTCGCAAAGTCAGCCTAATTTTCAGAATGTGCAGAGCAAAGCAAATACCACATAGTTAACTCTAGAGGGGAAGAGAGTGATGTTGGGTCAAGGTCATTTATGTCAACATCAATAGTATTGAATAATCAATTTAATGTTTTATCAGATAATTGTGAGACAATAGATTTTCCTATGAAACACACGGCCGAATTAAGTAAAACAGTGCATGCTCCCGTAGATTTGCAACGAATTCATACAATAATAAGCCAAAATGAGTTACGGCCAACCATATATGCTGTAAATTTAGAACACAAATCCTTTACGTTATTTTTTGACTCTGGTAGTCCACGTAATATTATGGATTTGAAGACGCATCATTTGTTGTTTTCGAACTTTCCGATTGAAAAATCATGAATTAGGCTTTCAGGTATAGGAAATAATGAATTAAACGTCATAGGCATAACTCATATTCAGTTCAGAGTCGGTAATCGCACGTTTGCCGATACATTTGTTGTTGTGAAAAACATTAATATGTATCCAGCTGTAATTATAGGATACCCATCTATGGGAAATCAAAACATTATCTTAGCTCCTGCCAAGCACGGCGTGTATATCAAAGGGAAATTCTATAAGTCTTCTAATACTTTAAAGTCAGTTTTGGATAAAAAGGAGACGACAAATGTAACCGTAACGTACGTTGAAGAACCAATAACTTGTCTCACTAATAAAGAAATAGTATACGCGACCCAGCAGAATTCTCGTTCACCCGTAATATCATCTTGCACGCAATATATCGAACCAAACATACCTTCGAATTTAATAGTGCAAATAAAGAAAACACTACCGGGATCTGAAATATTAATCCTTTCCGATACTTTGAAAACTAACGGATTGTCTGTCACACAAGCTATTTATACAGTAGGCTCACATCAGCAATGTAATATCGAAGTCTGTAATCATTTAAATAACACTTTAGTAATTCACAAAAATCAACATATCTTGGATGTAGAAGTTTATAAACATCGTATTCTTACCGTTGCTGAAATCAATCACTCTCAATCAGTTGCGGATGAATCCCTTTTGCGATCTATTAAAAATAAAATCAGTAAGGACATTCAAGACGAAGAAATTCAGCAGAAAATTTTTGAACTTTTAAATAATTATACAGATGTCTTTTCCACTACGGATGGATCCTTAGGAAAAACAGATGTGATCGAGCATCAAATAAGGTTAAAAGACAAGAAAAAAATTATATATGTACCCTCGTACAGACTCCCTATGAAATTCCAGAATGAAATAAATGATGAAGTAGGTAAAATGTTAGGGGAAGGAGTCATTAGAAAATCAAATAGCCCTTATAATTTTCCTTTAATAGTTGTACCGAAAAAAGATCGAACATGGCGTATCTGCGTCGACTTTCGTCGTCTAAACGAGGAAACGATCCCTGATCGATTCCCAGTGCCATGTACTGACGATATTTTGTCTTTGTTAGGTCAGAATAAATATTTTACCAGTTTGGACTTACTTAAAGGCTTTCATCAGATATCATTAGAAGAAGATAGTATCCCATACACAGCCTTCAGCACAGCCAGGGGACATTATGAATTTTTACGGATGCCTTTTGGTTTACGTTGTGCTCCTATAACATTTACAAGAATGATTAACATAGTGTTTGGAGACTTGTTAGGGGATATATTGCATGCCTATATGGATGATCTTGTAATCTTTTCCAACACCTTAGAAGAACATCTACGTAAGTTAGAACTAGTACTACAGAGATTAAGACAACATAACTTAAGGGTAAAGATTAGTAAGTGTGAATTTTTCAAAACAGAATTAATATATTTGGGTTTCATGGTGTCAAGCCAAGGTCTTAAAGTAGTCCATGATAAGGTGTCGGCTATACGTAATTTTCCCATACCTACTAATGTCAAGGGAATACAGCAATTTCTGGGTTGTAGTGGATATTACAGGCGTTTTATACGCAACTATTCAATAATAGCCGCTCCTTTAACTGATCTCACGAAGAAGGGCGTAGATTTCATATGGTCTGAGCAACATCAACAGGCGTTTAATACTTTGAAAGATGAACTGTGCAGTTCTCCTATCTTAAAATTTCCTGACTTCGGTAAGGAATTCTTCATTGCAACAGACGCCTCAGACTTAGGAGTAGGAGGGGTATTGCTTCAGCAATATGATAAACAGTTTTTCCCGATAGCTTTCTATTCTCGAAAATTGAGAACTTCCGAAAGTAAGTATGCAGTAATAGACAAGGAAGGGCTAGCTATTGTTAATTCGCCAGTGCATTTTAAGTTCATAATTTACGGTTATCCCGTTAAGGTTCTTACTGACCATAAACCACTAACAGAGTTCTTTAAAGGCTTCAATCACAGCCCTAAACGAACTCGGTGGCATTTAATCATTCAAGATTTTGGCGCAAGAATCGGGTATTTACCTGGGAAAGCAAATATCATTGCGGATGCATTATCACGCAACCCCGTGTCATCTTGTACGGAGTCTTTAGCTGAATTAATAGATATATCAACATCCATGCCTATTGTAAAAACAATATCTGAACAAGAAGATTTAGGATGGAGTGCTGAATTGTTACAGACTGAGCAAAGAAAAGATCAGAAAATAGAAACAATTATAAATGCTTTGAAAGGCAATCATAAAGAAAAAGAATATATAAAGTATAAGCAGCAGAATTATATAATCAAAGATAATATTCTGTGTAGGACTGTGACAAGGAAAACCCGCAATACACCACATGTAACTAACGACCAGGTAGTAGTACCAAACTCACTTATTTCCACTGTCCTGAATTGGTTGCATTCAAATCCATTACATGGACACCCTGGGTTCTCATTAATGTCACAGAAAGCCAAATCATTGTTTTATTGGCATACAATGCTTACAGATATAAAAAGACACATAGCTAATTGTCGCACATATCAGGAAAACAAAGGGCATACGAAAACACCTGTCAGCTTAGGAGCTTATCCTGTTCCCAATCAACCCTTTGAAAGAATACATTTAGATTTGTTAACAGGATTTTACGAGTCAGACAGAGGAAATAAGCACCTCTTAGTAATTATAGATGCTTTAACTCGATATACAGAACTAATAGCGCTTAAAACTAAAACTGCGATTGAATGCGCTAGGAAGTTTTACGAGTGTTACATTTGTAAACATGGAATTCCACACATGATAATCTTAGACTCGGGTGGTGAATTTAATAATCACTTTCTTACCTCATTGTGTGAATTCCTCAACATAAAGAAGATTAATACCATGATATATCACCCAGAGTCGAATGGGCTAGTGGAAAGAGCAAATAGGAAGATATTAAATATATTGAGGGTAACACTAGGGGGATCAGACCCCAACTGGGATATTGCAATACCGGCGGCACTGAGTACTCTGAATCATTCATATCATATATCAATTAAAATGTCACCGCATGAAGCATTGTATGGTACCCCAGTTAGAACACCTTTCCATGTATTAACGCCTACAACTAATCTATCAAATCCTTTAAAAGAATGTATAAATGCAAGTATAAGTCGATATGATATCCTTCGAAAGAATTTAGAAGAATCACAAATCATAATGAAAAGGAATCATGATAAAATAGCGAAACCAACTAAAACATATACCGTGGGTGATAACATCTATATTCAAATCAATGTCAGAAAAGGGCTCAACTATAAACTAACACCTAAGTTTGAAGGCCCATTTAACATTTTAGAAACATTAACGGCCAATAGGTTTAGAATTCAAAACGTAGCCCAACCCACGGATGAGAGAATAGTACCATTGTCTCACATAAGAAATTAAAAAGAAAAGAGAGGAAAAGAAGTGAGGAAAAATTTTATTTTGTGACTAAAAGTTTTCTTTTTAATACAGGAGTAATTACATATATTTTTTCTCGTTACAGGTTTCCAAGATGAATTTTTTGTTGTTGGGAGTGATATTGTTCGCTCAGACATTTTTCTCGTATGGGATGAGTTCTAAGACTAAGAATATTTATTTTAAATATGGCAATATAGTTGAAAGACAAGAAGACATTTTTGTTACATCAACCAACGTAATTGTCGAAGTGCATATGCAAGCAATTTTTCTTCAAGAGAATGATGTCACTAGCTTAAGAACCGCCATTTCAAGGTTTTCTGCATCATTGGATGAGTTGCATAGGAGACATTTTCATTTGACTACTAAGAGTTTGCTTGGATCAACATTAAAAGTTGCAGAGATGCTATCTGATGACTTGAAAAATAAGACTGGCGAGACAGGATCTTTGGCTTATGACCTTTTGATGTGGACTGTAGGACACGAACATAAAGAAAGACGGAATCCGTTCATTTATGCTGCATTAAGCATCTTTGGGTCTGTTGCAAGTTTAGGTTTAGGACTTTCCAATCGTCTTAAAATTAGTAATCAAAATAAGAAAATTGAGTTCTTGACTCATAAAGATGAATTGATTATGTCAGAACTAAGGGATCAGTTAGCTTCAATCAATAAAATTATGGATTTGTTAAATGAACATTCAGATAATATCGTTCAAATTATGGAAGTACAGGATTTGTTGGCAACATTAACGTATTATGATTCAAAGATAGATCACATACATGACAGAATTGCACATTTCATTGAAAATCCAAGGATTATGTAGAAGCTATCACGTTAGCAACTAAAGGTGTATTGTCGCCCCATTTGTTGCCTATACGTTACTTAAAATTAGTTCTGGAGAACGGAAGGGATAAACTAGGCTATGTTCCTTTGTTAGACGAACATAGGTTAGAATTTTATTACAGCCTAATTACAGTAAACGTAGATAATAACAAGATTAGGATTACAATTCCCTTTGATTCTTCTGATGCCTGGCAATCTTACAGGATATCACCATTTCCGACTTTCATGACGAATCACTCAAATCCAGTAATATCCAGTTTGACAGGACACGTATTGATTTCCCCAGACAAGGAAACATATACGGTCATTAAAGACTTAAATCAATTAACTCACTGTTCAGACGCAATGGATAGAAAAATATGTACAGCTGACTCATTTGAATTCCGTAAAAACTTAATGGATTCATGCGAGTTAGGTATAGTGCTAGACGGTGCTCTCTCCCATACAAGTGAAAATTGTCTGGATAAGCTTTATCCCTTTGACAATAAAGAATTCAATTGCAGACTAAATAATGGCTCGTGGATACGATACGACAAGGACGGCTTCAATGTATCATGCCCTGACGGATCCACATCCTTCAACCGCATCTTCGTCGCAGCAGATGGCTGTATCGGGACTTCCCCGAATTCCATGGTGACTGGTCTACGGACAATCATCAGAGAACGAGCTTACTTCGCGAACTTCACGTGGACCTCTACAATGCCCGCACTTCCTCTCCCCTACAACGGAAGTGTGGCAAAGCGGTTGATGAAACTTACCGAAAAGGACCACCTGTCACCGACTTACAAAGAGATTCTTCACCCTATATTACTGGCTAGTTTGTGTGTAACGGTGATAATTTTTATCGCCGTGAACATCCTTGTTTGGCGTAGGTTACGGCACAGCAAGCAGCTACAAAGGAACGAGTTGAATAGCCCTGACAATACCCCCTACCTGATCCAGTTCAAAGCTGTATGAGTGGCCACCTCATTCGCTAAGAGAGTAATTTGTCAGGAAGATGTTTGTATGAAAAGCTGATTAGTACGCTAGTAATATGTAATTAAAGAAATTCTCTACATTTGCATTGTTAAAAATACATTTAAAATAACATTTAAAAAATAAATAAAATAAAAAAGGATATAAATCATCTTTTTCTCTCGGCATCTAATAAAAATATATAAGCCGGAATGTTAAAAAAGAAAAGAGAAAAAAAAAAATATAATAAGATATATAACAGAATCTATGGGCATCTAATAAAATGTATCAGCCCTATATATAAATATATATATATATATATATATATATATATATATATATATATATATATATATATATATATATATATATATATATATATATATATATATATATATATATATATATATATATATATATATATATATATATATATATATATATATATATATATATATATATATATATATATATATATATATATATATGTACGAAACCGTGGTACGTGTACGTACCAGGAATTCGTATTTGTGCACTAAAATTGAGTATCTTGTTTCTGACAAAGGTAACAATTATTCTTTATCAAGTTACCGAATCATTTGTAAGTCAGAATTTATTTTGTTTTTTGGTACCATGTAATCATTTGCTAGCAATGTACCATATATATGATCTTGGTTTTATCATGCATTTTTCTTTTTGCTTTGGTAATATCTTTTTTGTATGCATTATTGTTATTATTTTTTGATGTGCCTATTTGGACATTCGTCCTCAGTTGGTTATAGCTAATGTTAAACAAAGAATAATACGTATGTCCAGTCACACCTAATAACCATGTTTCGGCTTGTTGTTAAATTTTTGGAAAAAAAATTGAGATAGCTGGCCGAGCTAATGTAATAGTTAGAATAGTAATATTACATGTTTAAAACAAATGACGTAATATGTCATGTTGGTTGGAAGAGCTAACCGTGAGATTTGCTGTAGTCATTCAAATTGTAAGCAGGATGTATAATGCTAAGTTGACATTCTTTCTTAACGTCAACACATTGTCTCTTCGTGTGAAAGTTTGTGACGTCACCGGATGCAGGTGTCTTCCGATTCCGTCACTTGGTTAAATTAAAGCAAGCATACGATATTTGTGATATCGGTAATTTATTCAGTTCATATCTAAACTTCACCAGAATTGGTCGTGTGGACCAACACAGCTTCCTCCAGTGATGGAGATTTTTAACTCAGTTGTTTATTGGAAATAAAACTTAAAAACCATTAAGATGTATTCAGTAAACCATTTAAATACATCTGAAACAACTCATACTCAAATGTGTGCTTAAGACAGTAGCACACCAATATATTTACCAGTGAAATTTTTCCTGAAAACCCCAAGTTTAACAGTTAAGCTTTTTTTTTCTTGAAAAACTCACGTTTACCAATGAAACATTTTTTTTCTTGAAAACCCCAAGTTTAACAGTCAAACCTTTTTTTAGGAAACCTCACGTTTACCAGGGAAACCTTTTTTTTCTTGATAAACCCAAGTTTAACAGTCAAACTTTTTTTTCTTGAAAACACCAAGTTTAGTCAAACTTTTTTTTCTAGAAAACCCCAAGTTTACCAGTCAAACTTTTTTCTTCAAAACCCCAAGTTTAAC
This sequence comes from Palaemon carinicauda, assembly GCF_036898095.1. Taxonomy (NCBI): domain Eukaryota; kingdom Metazoa; phylum Arthropoda; class Malacostraca; order Decapoda; family Palaemonidae; genus Palaemon; species Palaemon carinicauda. Next base: position 111,874,037 of record NC_090731.1, on the reverse strand, counting down.
AGTCAAACTTTTTTTCTTGAAAACCCCAAGTTCACCAGTCAGATTTTTTTTTCTTGAAAACCCCAAGTTTAATAATCAAACTTTTTTTTTCTTGAAAACCTCACGTTTACCAATGAAACTTTTTTTTCTTGATAACCCTAAGTTTAACAAACAAACTTTTTTCTTAAAAACACCAACTTTAGTCAAAAATTTTTTCTGGAAAGCCCCAAGTTTACCAGTCAAACTATTTTTTAAAACCGCATGTTTACCGTGCAAACTTTTTTCTTAAAAACCCTACTTTTAACTTTCAAACTTTTCTTTCTTGAAAACCGCACATTTACCTTTCAAACTTTTTTTCTTGAAAACACCAAGTTTAACAGTCAAACTTTTTCTTTGAAAACCTTTCATTTACCAGCCAAACCTTTTGTTCTTGGAAACCGCAAGTTTAACAGTCATACTTTTTTCTTAAAAACCCCAAGTTCAACAGTCAAAAATTTTTTTCTTCAAGATCTTACGTTTACCAGTCAAACTTTTTTTTTCTTGGAAACTCCAAGTTCAACAGTGAAACTTTTTTTTCTTGAAAACCTTACGTTTACCAGTCAAACTTTTTTTTCTTGAAAACCCCTAGATTACCAGTCAAATTTTTTTTTTTGAAAACACCACGTTTACCAGTCAAACATTTTGTTTTTTAAAAAACCCCAAGATTACCAGTCACCCTATTTTTTCTTGAAAACCTCAAGATTACCAGTCAAACTTTTTTTTCATATTGAAAACCCCAAGCTTACCAGTCAAACTTCTTTTTTTTCAATACCCCAAGATTACCATTCAAACTTTTTTCTTGAAATCCCCAAGGTTACCAGTCAAACTTTTTTTTCCTTGAAAACCCCTAGATTACCAGTCAAACTTTTTTTCTTGAAAACCTCACGTTTAACAGTGAAACGTTTTTTAAACCACAAGTTTAACAGTCAAACTTTTTTTTTCTTGAAAACCTTACATGTACCAGTGAAAGTTTTTCCTGAAAACCCCAAGTTTAACAGTTAAGCTATTTTTTTCTTGAAAACTTCACGTTTACCAATTAAACATTTTTTTCTTGAAAACCCAAAGTTTAACAGGCAAACCTTTTTTTGGAAACCTCACGTTTACCAGTGAAATCTTTTATCTCTTGATAAACCCAAGTTTAACAGTCAAACTTTTTTTTCTTGAAAACACCAAGTTTAGTCAAACTTTTTTTTCTTGAAAACCCCAAGTTTACCAGTCAAACTTTTTTGTCTTCAAAACCCCAAGTTTAACAGACAAACTTTTTTTTATCGAAAACCCGAAGTTTACCAGTCAGATTTTTTTCTTGAAAACCCCAAGTTTAATAGTTAAACATTTTTTTTCTTGAAAACCTCACGTTTACCAGTGAAACTTTTTCTTCTTGATAACCCCAAGTTTTACAAACAAAGTTTCTTTCTTGAAAACACCAAGTTTAGTCAAATTTTTTTTTTCTGGAAAACCCCAAGTTTACCAGTCAAACTTTTTTTTAAAACCGCATGTTTACCGTGCAAACTTTTTTTTTCTTGAAAAACCCCACTTTTAACTTTCAAACTTTTTTTTCTTAAAAACCGCACGTTTGCCATTCAAACTTTTTTTACTTGAAAACACCAAATTTAACAGTCAAACTTTTTTTTTGAAAACCTTACGATTACCAGCCAAACCTTTTGTTCTTGAAATCCGCAAGTTTAACAGTCATACTTTTTTTTTTAAAAACCCCAAGTTCAACAGTCAAACATTTTTTTCTTCAAAATCTCACGTTTCCCCGTCAACCTTTTTTTTTGAAAACTCCAAGTTCAACAGTGAAACTTTTTTTCTTGAAAACCCCACGTTTAATAGTCAAACTTTTTTTCTTGAAAACCTCACGTTTACCAGTAAAACTTTTTATTCTTGATAACCCCAAGTTTAACAAACTTTTTTTCTTGAAAACACCAAGTTTAGTCAAATTTTTTTTAAAAACCCTAAGTTTAACGGTCAAACTTTTTCTCTTGAAAACCCCAAGTTTAACAATCAAACTTTTTTTTTCTTGAAAACCCCACGTTTAATAGTCAAACTTTTTTTTCTTGAAAACCTCACGTTTACCAGTAAAACTTTTTATTCTTGATAACCCCAAGTTTAACAAACTTTTTTTCTTGAAAACACCAAGTTTAGTCAAATTTTTTTTAGAAAACCCCAAGTTTAACAGTCAAACTTTCTTTGAAAACTGCATGTTTTCCATGCAAACTTTTTTTTTCTTGAAAACCCCACATTTAACTTTTTTTTCCTTTAAAACCGCATGTTTACCGTTCAAACTTTTTTTTCTTGAAAACACCAAGTTTACCAGCCAAACCTTTTGTTCTTGAAAACCTTACATTTACCAGCCAAACCTTTTGTTCTTGAAAACCGCAAGTTTAAGTCATACTTTTTTTTTTTAAAAACCCCAAGTTCAACAGTCAAACTTTTTTTCTTCAAAATCTCACGTTTACCAGTCAAACTTTTTTTCTTGAAAACTCCAAGTTAAACAGTGAAACTTTTTTCTTGAAAAACTCACGTTTACCAGAGAAACTTTTTTCCTTGAAAACACCAATATTGAAATTCAAACTTTTTTTCTGAAGAACCCCAAGTTTAACTGTCGAACATTTTTTTCCTTAAAACGCCCAAAATTAAAAGTAAAACTTTTTTTCTTGAAAACCCCAAGATTACCAGTCAAACTTTTTTTCCTTGAAAACCCCAACTTTAACAATCAAACTTTTTTTTGAGAACCCAATATTACCAGTCAAACTTATTTCCTTGAAAACCCCAAGATTACCATGTAAACTTTTTTTATTCTTGACAACCCCAAGATTATCAGTCATACTTTTTTTCCTTGAAAACCCCAAGTTTAACAGTCAAAAATTATTTTTCTTGAAAACCCCAAGTCTAACAGTCAAACTTTTTTTACTTGAAAACCCCAAGATTACCAGTCAAACTTTTTTTTAAACCGCAAGATTACCAGTCAAACTTTTTTTTACTTGAAAACCCCAAGATTACTAGTCAAACTTTTTTTTTGAAAACCCCAAGTTTAACAGGCAATTTATTTTCTTAGAAAAGGAGAGATCATGACAAGCAGAATATGAAATACTGATTGCCTGGGAGATTGACAATGACTCGACTCAATGGGAGGAAGATCTACGATTTGTCATACTTTTAAAAATCATATCAATATAGAGATCTTAAAAATAAAATAACTTAGCTAAGAAATGTAACATGGAAATAAAGATAACTGACAAAATAAATATTTTCCACCAATATGCTGAGTTTAACATTTGAAATTTTATTCGTGAAAATCCATGGTATAACAGTCAAACTTTAATGAAATCCCCAAGTTTTCGTGTAAATCTTTTTTTTCTTGAAAACCCCAAGATTACCAGTCAGACTTTTTTTATCTTGAAACCTCCAAGATTACCAGTCAAACTTTTTTTTTCTTAAAAACCCCATGATTACCAGTCAAACTTTTTTTTTATTGAAAACCCCATGATTACCAGTCAAACTTTTGTTTTCTTAAAAACCCCAAGATTACCAGTCAAACTTTTTTCCCTTGAAAACCTAAGATTACCAGTTAAACCTTTTTTTCTTGAAACCCCCAATATTACCAGTTAAATTTTTCTTTTCTTGAAAACCCCAAGATTACCAGTCAAATTTTTTTCATATTGAAAACCCCAAGCTTACTAGTCAATCTTTTTTTTCTTCAAAACCCAAAGTTTACCCGTCAAACTTTTTTTCTTGAAAACCCCAAGATTACCAGTCAAATTTTTTTTTCCTGAAAACCCCTAGATTACCAGTCAAAAATTTTTTTCTTGAAAACACCACGTTTACCAGTCAAACTTTTTGTTTCTTGAAAACCCTAAGATTACCAGTCACCTTTTTTTTTCTTGAAAACCCCAAAATTACCAGTCAAACTTTTTTCTCTTCAAAACCCAAAGATTACCAGTCAAACTTTTTTTTTCTTAAAAACTCTAAGATTACCAGTCAAACTTTTTTCTTGAAAACCCCATGATTATCAGTCAAACTTTTGTTTTCTTAAAAACCCCAAGAATACCAGTCAAACTTTTTCCCTTGATAACCCAAGATTACCAGTCAAACTTTTTTTTGAAAACCCCAAGTTTAACGGTCAAACTTTTTTTTTGAAAACCCTAAGTTTAACGGTCAAACTTTTTTTCTTGAAAACCCCAAGTTTAACAATCAAACTTTTTTTTCTTGAAAACCCCAAGATTACCATCAAACTTTTTTTTCATGAAAACCACACATTTAATAGTCAAACTTTTTTTCTTGAAAACCTCACTCGACTCAATGGGAGGAAGATCTACGATATGTCATACTTTAAAAAATCATATCTACATAGAGATCTTATAAACAAAATAACTTAGCTAAAAATGAAACATGAAAATAAAGATAACTGACAAAATAAATATTTTCCACCAATATGTTGAGTTTAACATTTGAAATTATATTTGTGAAAATCCATGGTTTAACAGTCAAACTTTCATGAAGTCCCCAAGTTTATCTGTCAATCTTTTTTTTCTTGAAAACCCCAAGATTACCATTCAAACTTTTTTTTTCTTAAAAACCCCAAGATTACCAGTGAAACTTTTTTTCTTGAAAACCCCAAGGTTGCCATTCAAACTCTTTTTCCTTAAAAACCCCTAGATTACCAGTCAAACTTTTTTTCTTGAAAACCTCACATTTACCAGTGAAACATTTTCCTGAAAACCCAAAGTTTAACAGTTAAGCTTTTTTTCCTTGAAAACCTCACGTTTACCAATTAAACATTTTATTTCTTGAAAACCCCAAGTTCAACAGTCAAACCTTTTTTTTTTAGAAAACCTCACGTTTACTTGGGAAACCTTTTTTTTCTTGATAAACCCAAGTTTAACAGTCAAACGTTTTTTCTTGAAAACACCAAGTTTAGTCAAACTTTTTTTTCTTGAAAACCCCAAGTTTACCAGTCAAACTTTTTTTCTTCAAAACCCCAAGTTTAACAGTCAAACTTTTTTTTTCTTGAGAACCCCAAGTTCACCGGTCAGATTTTTTTTCTTGAGAACCCCAAGTTCACCGGTCAGATTTTTTTTCTTGAAAACCCCAAGTTTAATAGTCAAACTTTTTTTTCTTGAAAACCTCACGTTTACCAATGAAACTTTTTTTTCTTGATAACCCCAAGTTTAACAAACAAACTTTTTTCTTAAAAACACCAAATTTAGTCAAAATTTTTTTCTGGAAAGCCCCAAGTTTACCGGATAAACTATTTTTTAAAACCGCACGTTTACCGTGCAAACTTTTTTTCTTGAAAACCCCATGTTTAACTTTCAAACTTTTTTTTTCTTGAAAACCGCACATTTACCTTTCAAACTTTTTTTCTTGAAAATACCAAGTTTAATAGTCATACTTTTTCTTTGAAAACCTTACGTTTACCAGCCAAACCTTTTGTTCTTGAAAACCGCAAGTTTAACAGTCATACTTTTTTTCTTAAAAACCCCAAGTTCAACAGTCAAAAATTTTTTTCTTCAAAATCTTACGTTTACCAGTCAAACTTTTTTTTTCTTGGAAACTCCAAGTTCAACAGTGAAACTTTATTTCTTGAAAACCTTACGTTTACCATTCAAACTTTTTTTTCTTGAAAACCCCTAGACTACCAGTCAAATTTTTTTTCTTGAAAACACCACGTTTACCAGTCAAACATTTTGTTTTTTTAAAAACCCCAAGATTACCAGTCACCTTATTTTTTCTTGAAAACCTCAAGATTACCAGTCAAACTTTTTTTTCATATTGAAAACCCCAAGCTTACCAGTCAAACTTCTTTTTTCTTCAATACCCCAAGATTACCATTCAAACTTTTTTTCTTGAAAACCCCAAGGTTACCAGTCAAACTTTTTTTTCCTTGAAACCCCCTAGATTACCAGTCAAACTTTTTTTTTCTTGAAAACCTCACGTTTAACAGTGAAACGTTTTTTTAAAATCACAATTTTAACAGTCAAACTTTTTTTTCTTGAAATCCCCACATCTACCAGTGAAACTTTTTCCTGAAAACCCCAAGTTTAACAGTTAAGCTATTTTTTCTTGAAAACCTCACGTTTACAAATTAAAAATTTTTTTCTTGAAAACCCAAAGTTTAACAGGCAAACCTTTTTTTTTTGGAAACCTCACGTTTACCTGTGAAATCTTTTATCTGTTGATAAACCCAAGTTTAACAGTCAAATTTTTTTTTCTTGAAAACACCAAGTTTAGTCCTAACTTTTTTTTTCTTGAAAACCCCAAGTTTACCATTCAAACTTTTTTGTCTTCAAAACCCCAAGTTTAACAGTCAAACTTTTTTTTTATCGAAAACCCCAAGTTTACTAGTCAGATTTTTTTCTTGAAAACCCCAAGTTTAATAGTTAAAATTTTTTTTCTTGAAAACCTCACGTTTACTAGTGAAACTTTTTCTTCTTGATAACCCCAAGTTTAACAAACAATGTTTCTTTCTTGAAAACACCAAGTATAGTCAAATTTTTTTTCTGGAAAACCCCAAGTTTACCAGTCAAACTTTTTTTTAAAACCGCATGTTTACCGTGCAAACTTTTTTTTTCTTGAAAACCCCACTTTTAACTTTCAAACTTTGTTTTTTCTTGAAAACGGCACGTTTACCATTCAAACTTTTTTTTACTTGAAAACACCAAGTTCAACAGTCAAACTTTTTTTTTTGAAAACCTTACGTTTACCAGCCAAACCTTTTGTTTTTGAAATCCGCAAGTTTAACAGTCATACTTTTTTTCTTAAAAACCACAAGTTCAACAGTCAAACATTTTTTTCTTCAAAATCTCACGTTTCCCAGTCAAACTTTTTTTATCTTGAAAACTTCAAGTTCAACAGTGAAACTTTTTTTCTTGAAAACCTCATGTTTACCAGTGAATCTTTTTTTCCTTGAAAACACCAAGATTAACAGTCAAATTTTTTTCTTGAAAACCCCAAGTTTAACTGTCAAACTTTTTTTTCTTGAAACGCCCAAAATTAACAGTAAAACTTTTTTTTTCTTGAAAACCCTAAGATTACCAGTCAAACTTTTTTTTTGAAAACCCTAAGTTTAACGGTCAAACTTTTTTTTCAAAAACCCTAAGTTTAATGGTCAAATTTTTTTTCTTGAAAACCCCATGTTTAACAATCAAACTTTTTTTTCTTGAAAACCCTACGTTTAATAGTCAAACTTTTTTTCTTGGAAACCTCACGTTTACCAGTGAAACTTTTTATTCTTGATAACCCCAAGTTTAACAAACTTTTTTTGAAAGCACCATGTTTAGTCAAATTTTTTTTGGAAAACCCCAAGTTTAACAGTCAAACTTTTTTTGAAAACCGCACGTTTTCCATGCAAACTTTTTTTTCTTGAAAACCCCACATTTAACTTTAAAACCGCACGTTTACTGTTCAAACTTTTTTCCTTGAAAACACCAAGTTTAACAGACAAACTTTTTTTTGAAAACCTTACAGCCAAACCTTTTGTTCTTGAAAACCGCAAGTTTAAGTCATACTTTTTTTTTTAAAAACCCCAAGTTCAACAGTCAAACTTTTTTTTCTTCAAAATCTCACGTTTACCAGTCAAACTATTTTTTCTCGAAAACTCCAAGTTAAACCGTGAAACTTTTTTCTTGAAAAACTCACGTTTACCAGTGAACCTTTTTTTCCTTGAAAACACCAATATTGAGAGTCAAACCTTTTTTTTGAAGAACCCCAAGTTTAACTGTCAAACATTTTTTTTCCTTGAAACCCCCAAAATAAACAGTAAAATCTTTTTTTCTTGAAAACCCCAAGATTACCAGTCAAACTTTTTTTCCTTGAAAACCCCAAGTTTAACAATCAAACTTTTTTTTGAGAACCCCATTATTACCAGTCAAACTTTTTTCCTTGAAAACCCCAAGATTACCATGCAAACTTTTTTTATTCTTGAAAACCCCATAATTATCAGTCATACTTTTTTTCCTTGAAAACCCCAAGTTTAACAGTCAAAAATTATTTTTCTTGAAAACCCCAAGTCTAACAGTCAAACTTTTTTTACTTGGAAACCCCAAGATTACCAGTCAAACTTTTTTTTAAACCGCAAGATTACCAGTCAAACTTTTTTTTTTACTTGAAAACCCCAAGATTACAAGTCAAACTTTTTTTTGAAAACCTCAAGTGTAACAGGCAATTTATTTTCTTAGAAAAGGAGAGATCATGACAAGCAGAATATGAAATACTGATTGCCTGGGAGATTGACAATGACTCGACTCAATGGGAGGAAGATCTACGATTTGTCATACTTTAAAAAATCATATCAATATAGAAATCTTAAAAATAAAATAACTTAGCTAAGAAATGAAACATAAAAATAAAAATAACTGACAAAATAAATATTTTCCACCAATATGCTGAGTTTAACATTTGAAATTTTATTCATGAAAATCCATGGTTTAACAGTCAAACTTTAATGAAATCCCCAAGTTTTCGTGTCAATCTTTTTTTTCTTGAAAACCCCAAGATTACCAGTCAGACTTTTTTTATCTTGAAACCTCCAAGATTACCAGTCAAACTTTTTTTTCTTAAAAACCCCAAGATTACCAGTCAAACTTTTTTTTATCGAAAACCCCATGATTATCAGTCAAACTTTTGTTTTCTTAAAAACCCCAAGATTACCAGTCAAACTTTTTTCCCTTGAAAACCCAAGATAACTAGTCAAACCTTTTTTTCTTGAAAACCCCAAGATTACCAGTTAAATTTTTCTTTGCTTGAAAACCCCAAGATTGCCAGTTAAATATGTTCATATTGAAAACCCCAAGCTTACTAGTCAATCTTTTTTTTTCTTCAAAACCCCAAGATTACCAGTCAAACTTTTTTTCTTGAAAACCCCAAGATTACCAGTCAAACTTTCTTCCTGAAAACCCCTAGATTACCAGTCAAAAATTTTTTTTTTGAAAAGACCACGTTCACCAGTCAAACTTTTTGTTTCTTGAAAACCCTAAGATTATCAGTCACTTTTTTTTCTTGAAAACCCCAAAATTACCAGTCAAACTTTTTTCTCTTCAAAAAACCAAGATTACCAGGAAAACTTTTTTCTTAAAAACTCCAAGATTACCTGTCAAACTTTTTTTTCTTGAAAACCCCATGATTATCAGTCAAACTTTTGTTTTCTTAAAAACCCCAAGAATACCAGTCAAACTTTTTCTCTTGATAACCCAAGATTAACAGTCAAACTTTTTTTTCTTGAAAACCCCAAGATTACCAGTCAAATTTTTCTTTTCTTGAAAACCCCAAGATTACCAGTCAAATTCTTTTCATATTGAAAATCCCAAGCTTACCAGTCAAACTTTCTTTTTTGAAAACCCCAAGATTCCCAGTCAAAAATTTTTTTTTGAAAACCCCTAGATTACCAGTCAATTTTTATTCTTGAAAACACCACGTTTACCAGTCAAACTTTTTGTTTCTTGAAAACATTACGTTTACCAGTCACCCTTTTTTCCTTGAAAACCCCAAGCTTACCAATCAAACTCTTTTTTTCAAAACGCTAAGATTACCAGTTAAACTTTCTTTTCTTGAAAACCCCAAGGTTACCAGTCAAACTTTGTTTTCCTTGAAAACCCCTGGATTACCAGTCAAACTTTTTTTTCTTGAAAACCTCACGTTTAACAGTGAAACTTTTTTTTTAAAACCCCAAGTTTAACAGTTAAACTTTTTTTCTTGAAAACCTCACGTTTACCAGTGAAACTTTTTTCCTTGAAAACACCATGATTAACAGTCAAACTTTTTTTTGGTGAAAACCCCAAGTTTAACTGTCGATCTTTTTTTCTTGAAACCCCCAAAATTAACAGTAAAACTTTTTTTTCTTGAAAACCCCAAGATTACAAGTCAAACTTTTTTTGAAAAAACACCAAGTTTAACATTCAAACTTTTTTTTTGAAAACCCTGAGTTTAACGGTCAAACTTTTTTTCTTGAAAACACCAAGTTTAACACTCAAACTTTTTTTTCTTGAAAACCCCAAGATTACCAGTCAAACTCTTTTTTCTTGAAAACCCCACGTTTAATAGTCAAACTTTTTTTCTTGAAAACCTCATGTTTACCAGTGAAACTTTTTTTTGTTGATAACCCCAAGTTTAACAAACTTTTTTTTCTTGAAAACACCAAGTTTAGTCAAAAAAATTATCTGGAAAACCCCAAGTTTACCAGTCCAACTTTTTTTTTAAAACCGCACGTTTTACGTGCAAACTTTTTTTTTTTGAAAACCCCATATTTAACTTTCAAACTTTTTTTTCTTGAAAACAGCACGTTTATCGTTCAAACTATTTTTTTCTTGAAAACACCAAGTTAAACAGTCAAACCTTTTTTTTTGAAAACCTTACGTTTACTAGCCAAACCTTTTTTTCTTGAAAACTGCAAGTTTAACAGTCATACTTTTTTCTCAAAAACCCCAAGTTCAACAGTCAAACTTTTTTTTCTTCAAAATCTTACGTTTATAAGTCAAACTTTTTTTTCTTGAAAACTCCAAGTTGAACAGTGAAACTTTTTTTCTTGAAAACCTCACGTTTACCAGTGAAACTTTTTTTCCTCGAAAACACCATGATTAACAGTCAAATGTTTTTTTTTTTGAAAACACCAAGTTTAACTGTCAAACATTTTTTTCCTGAAAACACCATGTTTAGTCAAAAAAAATTTTTCTGGAAAACCCCAAGTTTACCAGTCAAACTTTTTTTTGGAAACCGCACGTTTTCCATGCAAACTTTTTTTTTCTCGAAAACCCCATATTTAATTTTCAAACTTTTTTTTTTGAAAACCGCACATTTACCGTTCAAACTTTTTTTTCTTGAAAACACCAAGTTCAACAGTCATACTTTTTTTTGAAAACCTTACGTTTACCAGCCAAACCTTTTGTTCTTGAAAACCGCAAGTTTAGCAGGCATACTTTTTTTTCTTAAAAACCCCAAGTACAACAGTCAAACTTAATCTTTCTTGAAAACTCTAAGTTGAACAGTGAAACTTTTTTCTTGAAAACCTCATGTTTACCAGTGAAACTTTTTTTTCCTTGAAAACACCAATATTAAGAGTCAAACTTTTTTTTGAAAACCCCAAGTTTAACTGTCAAACATTTATTTTCCTTGAAACAACCAAAATTAACACTAAAACTTTTTTTTCTTGAAAACCCCAAGATCACCAGTCAAACTTTTTTTTTATGAAAACCACAAGTTTAATGGTCAAACTTTTTTTTCCTTGAAAACTCCAAGTTTAACAATCTAAAATTTTTTTCTTGAAACCCCAAGATTACCAGTCAAACTTTTTTCCTTGAAAACCCCAAGTTTAATAGTCAGAAATTATTTTTCTTGAAAACCCCAAGATTACCGGTCAAACTTTTTTCTCTAAAACACGAAGTCTAACAGTCAAACTTTTTTTTACTTGAAAACCCCAAGATTACCAGTCAAACTGATTTTTTAAAACCGCAAGATTACCGGTCAAACTTTTTTTACTTGAAAACCCCAAGATTACCAGTCAAACTTTTTTTATAAAAACCCTAAGTTTAACAGGCCATTTATTTCCTTAGAAAAGGAGATATCATGACAAGCAGAATATCAAATACTGATTGCCTGGGAGATTGACAAGGACTAGACTCAATGGGAGGAAGATCTATGATTTGTTATACTTTAGAAAATCATATCTACATAGAGATCTTAAAAACAAAATAACTTAGCTATAAATGAAACATGAAAATAAAGATAACTGACAAAATAAATATTTTCCACCAATATGCTGAGTTTAAGATTTGAAATTTTTTTTCGTGAAAATCCATGGTTTAACAGTCAAACTTTAATGAAATCCACAAGTTTTCCTGTCAATCTTTTGTTTTCTTGAAAACCCCAAGATTACCAGTCAAAATTTTTTATCTTGAAACCTCCAAGATTACCAGTCAAACTTCTTTTTCTTAAAAACCCCAAGATTACCAGTCAAATTTCTTTTTCTTAAAAACCCCAAGATTACCAGTCAAATTTCTTTTTCTTTAAAACATCATGATTACCAGTCAAACTTTTGTTTTCTTAAAAACCCCAGGATTACCAGTCAAACTTTTTTCCCTTGAAAACCCAAGATTACCAGTCAAACTTTTTTTTTTCTTGAAAACCCAAAGATTACCAATAAAATTATTCTTTTCTTGAAAACCCTAAGATTACCAGTCATTTTTTTTATATTGAAAACCCCAAGCTTACCAGTCAATCTTTTTTTTCTTGAAAACCCCAAGATTACCAGTCAAACTTTTTTATTGAAAACCCCAAGATTACCAGTCAAACTTTTTTTATTGAAAACCCTTAGATTACCAGTCAAATTTTTGTCTTGAAACACTACGTTTACCAGTCAAACTTTTTTTTTCTTGAAAACCTTACGTTTACCAGTCACCCCTTTTTTCTTGAAAACACCAAGATTACCAGTCAAACTTTTTTTTCTCTAAATCCCAAGATTACCAGTCAAACTTTTTTTTCTTGAAAACCCCAAGATTACCAGTCAAACTTTTTTTCTTGAAAACGCCATGATTACCAGTCAAACTTTTGTTTTCTTAAAAACCCCAAGATTACCAGTCAAAATCTTTTCCCTTGAAAACCCAAGATTACCAGTCAAACTTTTTTTTTCCTGAAAACCCCAAGATTACCAGTCAAATTTTTCTTTTCTTGAAAACCCTAAGATTACCAGTCAAATTTTTTCATATTGAAAACCACAAGCTTACCAGTCAATCTTTTTTTTCTTCAAAACCCAAAGATTACCAGTCAAACTCTTTTTCTTGGAAACCCCAAAATTACCAGTCAAACCTTTTTTTTCTTGAAATCCCCTAGATTACCAGTCAAATTTTTTTCTTGAAAACACCACGTTTACAAGTTAAACTTTTTGTTTCTTGAAAACTCAAAGATTACCAGTCACCCTTTTTTTCTTGAAAACCCCCAGATTACAAGTCAAACTTTTTTTCCTCAAAACCACAAGATTACCAGTCAAACTTTTTTTCTTAGAAACCACAAGATTACCAGTCAAACTTTTTTTTATTGAAAACCCCATGATTACCAGTCGAACTTTTGTTTTCCTAAAAACCCTAAGATTACCAGTCAAACTTTTTTTCCTTGAAAACCCAAGATTACCAGTCAAACTTTTTTTTCTTGAAAACCCCAAGATTACCAGCAAATTTTTCTTTGCTTGAAAACCCCAAGATTACCAGTCAAATTTTTTCATATTGAAACCACAAGCTTACCAGTCAATATTTTGTTTTCATCAAAACCCCAAGATTACCAGTCAAACTTTTTTTCTTGAAAACCTCAAGATTACCAGTCAAATTTTTTTTCTTGAAAACCCCTAGATTACCAGTCAAATTTTTTTCTTGAAAACACCATGTTCACCAGTCGAACTTTTTGTTTCTTGAAAACCCCAAGCTTACCAATCAATCTTTTTTTTCTTCAAAACCCCCAGGTTACCAGTCAAACTTTTTTTCTTGAAACCCCCAAATTACCAGTCAAAATGTTTTTTCTGGAAAACCCCTAGATTACCAGTCAAATTTTTTTTCTTGAAAACACAACGTTTACCAGTCAAACTTTTTTTCTTTAAAACCCCAAGATTACCAGTCAAACTTTTTTTCTTGAAAACCTCAAGGTTACCAGTCAAACTTTTTTTCCTTGAAAACCCCTAGATTACCAGTCAAACTTATTTTTCTTGAAAACCTCACGTATAACAGTGAAATTTTTTTTAAAACCCCAAGTTGAACAGTCAAACTTTTTTTTTCTTGAAAACCTCACGTTTACCAGTGAAACTTTTTTTCCTTGAAAACACCAAGATTAACTTTCAAACTTTTTTTTTGAAAACCCCAAGTTTAATTGTCAAACTTTTTTTTTCTTGAAACCCCCAAAATTAACAGTAAAATGTTTTTTCTTGAAAACCCCAAGATTACCAGTCAAACTTTATTTTCAAAACACCAAGTTTAACGGTCAAACTTTTTTTGAAAACACTAAGTTTAACAGTCAAACTTTTTTTTCTTGGAAACCCCAAGTTTAACAATCAAACTTTTTTTCTTGAAACCCCAAGATTTCCAGTCAAATTATTTTTTCTTGAAAACCCCACGTTTAATAGTCTAACTTTTTTTTTGAAAACCATGTTTACTAGTGAAACTTTTTTTCTTGATAACCCCAAGTTTAACAAACTTTTTTTTCTTGAACACATCAAGTTTAGTAAAAAATTTTTTTTTGGAAACCCCAAGTTTAATACTCAAACTTTTTTTTTTAGAAAAACTGCATGTTTTCCGTGCAAATTTTTTTTCTTGAAAACCCCATATCTAACTTTCAAACTTTTTTTTCTTGAAAACTGCACGTTTACCATTCAAACTTTTTTTCTTGAAAACACCAAGTTTAACACTCAAACTTTTTTTTTTGAAATCCTTACGTTTACCAGCCAAACCTTTTGTTTTTGAAAATTGCAAGTTTAACAGTCATACTTTTTTTCTTAAACACCCCAAGTTCAACAGTCAAACTTTCTTTTCTTCAAAATCTCACGTTTACCAGTCATACTTTTTTCTTGGAAGCTCCGAGTTGAACAGTGAAATTTTTTTCTTGAAAACCTCACGTTTACCAGTGAAACTTTTTTTCCTTGATAACACCAAGATTAACATTCAAATTTTTTTTGAAAACCCCAAGTTTAACTGTCAAACATTTTTTTTCTGAAAACACCAAGTTTAGTCAAAAAAAAATTTCTGGAAAACCCCAAGTTTACCAGCCAAACTTTTTGTTTGAAAACCGTACTTTTTCCGTGCAAACTTTTTTTTCTTGAAAACCTTACATTTAACTTCCAAACTTTTTTTTTCTTGAAAACCCCACGTTTAATAGTCAAACTTTTTTCTTGAAAACCTCACGTTTACCAGTGAACCTTTTTATTCTTGATAACCCCAAGTTTAACAAACTTTTTTTCTTGAAAACACCAAGTTTAGTCAAATTTTTTTTGGAAAACCCCAAGTTTAACAGTCAAACTTTTTTTGAAAACCGTACGTTTTCCATGCAAACTTTTTTTTCTTGAAAACCCCACATTTAACTTTCAAACTTTTTTTTCCTTTAAAACTGCACGTTTACCGTTCAAACTTTTTTTCTTGAAAACACCAAGTTTAACAGTCAAATTTTTTTTTGAAAACCTTACATTTACCAGCCAAACCTTTTGTTCTTGAAAACCTTACATTTACCAGCAAAACCTTTTGTTCTTGAAAACCGCAAGTTTAAGTCATACTTTTTTAAAAACCCCAAGTTCAACTGTCAAAATTTTTTTTCTTCAAAATCTCACGTTTACCAGTAAAACTTTTTTTTCTTGAAAACTCCAAGTTAAACCGTGAAACTTTTTTCTTGAAAAACTCACGTTTACCAGTGAACCTTTTTTTCCTTGAAAACACCAATATTGAGAGACAAACTTTTTTTTTGAAGGACCCCAAGTTTAACCTTCGAACATTTTTTCCTTGAAACCCCCAAAATTAACAGAAAAACTTTTTTTCTTGAAAGCCCCAAGATTACCAGTCAAACTTTTTTTCCTTGAAACCCCAAGTTCAACAATCAAACTTTTTTTGAGAACCCCAATATTACCAGTCAAACTTTTTTCCATGAAAACCCCAAGATTACCATGCAAACTTTTTTTTGTTCTTGAAAACCCCAAGATTACCAGTCATACTTTTTTTTCTTGAAAACCCTAAGTTTAACAGTCAAAAATTATTTTTCTTGAAAACCCCAAGTCTAACAGTCAAACTTTTTTTTACTTGAAAACCCCAAGATTACCAGTCAAACTTTTTTTTAAACCGCAAGATTACCAGTCAAACTTTTTTTTACTTAAAAACCCCAAGATTACTAGTCAAACTTTTTTTTGAAAACCCCAAGTTTAACAGGCAATTTATTTTCTTAGAAAAGGACAGATCATGACAAGCAGAATATGAAATACTGATTGCCTGGGAGATTGACAATGACTCGACTCAATAGTAGGAATATCTACGATTTATCATACATAAAAAAATTATATCTACATGGAGATCTTAAGAACCAAATAACTTAGCTAAAATATGAAACATGAAAATAAAGATAACTGACAATATAAATATTAACATTTGAAATTTTATTCGTGAAATTCCATGGTTTAACAGTCAAACTTTAATGAAATCCCCAAGTTTACCTGTCAATCTTTTTTTCTTGAAAACCCCAAGATTACCAGTCAAACTTTTTTATCTTGAAACATCCAAGATTACCCGTCAAACTTTTTTTCTTGAAAACCACAAGATTACCAGTCAAACTTTTTTCCCTTAAAAACCTTAGATTACCAGTCAAACTTCTTTTTTCTTGAAAACCCCAAGATTACCAGTAAAATTTTTCTTTTCTTGAAAACCCCAAGATTACCAGTCAAATTTTTACATATTGAAAACCCCAAGCTTACCAGTCAATCTTTTTTTCTTCAAAACCCCAAGATTACCAGTCAAACTTTTTCTCTTGAAAACCCCAAGATTACCAGTTAAACTTTTTTTTCTTGAAAACCCCTAGATTACAAGTCAATTTTTTTCTTGAAAACACCACGTTTATCAGTCAAACTTTTTGTTTCTTAAAAACCCCAAGATTACCAGTCACCCTTTTTTTCTTGAAAACCCCAAGATTACCAGTCAAAATTTTTTTTCATATTGAAAACCCCAAGCTTACCAGTCAACCTTTTTTTTCTTGAAAACCCCAAGATTACCAGTCAAACTTTTTTTCTTGAAAACCCCAAGGTTACCAGTCAAATTTTTTCCCTCTAAAACCCCTAGATTGCCAGTCAAACTTTTTTTTTCTTGAAAACCTCACGTTTAACAGTGAAAGGTTATTTTTAAAACCCCAAGTTTAACAGTCAAACCCTTTTTTTTATTGAAAACCTCACATTTACCAGTGAAACTTTTTTCCTGAAAACCCCAAGTTTAACAGTTAAGTTTTTTTTCTTGAAAACCTCACGTTTACCAATGAAACATTTTTTCTTGAAAACTCCAAGTTTAACAGTCAAACCTTTTTTTCTTGGAAACCTCACGTTTACCAGTGACACATTTTTTCCTGATAATCACAAGTTTAACAGTCAAACTTTTTTTTTCTTGAAAACACCAAGTTTAGTCAAACTTTTTTTCTTGAAAACCCCAAGTTTACCAGTCAATTTTTTTTCTTGAAAACACCAAGTTTAATAGTCAAACTTTTTTTTCTTGAAATCCTCACATTTACCAGTGAAACTTTCTTCCTGAAAACCCCAAGTTTAACAGTTAAGTTTTTTTTTCATGAAAACCTCACGTTTACCAATGAAACATTTTTTCTTGAAAACTCTAAGTTTAACTGTCAAAACTTTTTTTTCTTGGAAACCTCACGTTTACCAGTGAAACATTTTTTCTTGATAACCCCAAGTTTAACAAACAAACCTTTTTTCTTGAAAACACCAAGTTTAGTCAAAATTGTTTCCTGGAAAACTCCAAGTTTACCAGTCAAACTTTTTTTTTGAAAACCGCACGTTTACCGTGCAAACTTTTTTTCTTGAAAACCCCACGTTTAAATTTCAAACTTTTTTTTCTTGAAAACCGCACGTTTACCGTTCAAACTTTTTTTTTCTTGAAAATACCAAGTTTAACAGTCAAACTTTTTTTTGAAAACCTTACGTTTACCAGCCAAACCGTTTGTTCTTGAAAACCGCAAGTTTAACAGTCATACTTTTTTTTCTTAAAAACCATAAGTTCAACAGTCAAACATTGTTTTCTTCAAAATCTCACGTTTACCAGTCAAACAATTTTTTTTCTTGAAAACCACAAGTTCAGCAGTGAAACTTTTTTTCTTGAAAACCTCACGTTTATCAGTGAAACAATTTTTCCTTGAAAACACCAAGATTAACAGTCGAACTTTTTTTTTCTTGAAAACACCAAGAATAACAGTCAAACTTTTTTTCTTGCAAACTCCAAGTTAAACTGTCAAACATTTATTTCCTTGAAACCACCAAAATTAACAGTAAAACTTCTTTTTCTTGAAAACCCCAAGATTACCAGTCAAACTTTTTTTTGAAAACCCCAAGTTTAACGGGTAAAATTTTGTTTTCCCTGAAAACTTCAAGTTTAACAATCAAACTTTTTTTTCTTGAAACCCCCAAAATTAACAGTAAAACTTTTTTTCTTGAAAACCCCAAGATTACCAGTCAAACTTTTTTTTTTCGAAAACTCCAAGTTTAACGGTCAAACTTTTTTTTGAAAACTCTAAGTTTACCGGTCAAACTTTTTTTTCTTGAAAAGCACAAGTTTAACAATCAAACTTTTTTATCTTGAAACCCCCAAGATTACCAGTCAAACTTTTTTATCTTGAAACATCCAAGATTACCAGTCAAACTTTTTTTCTTGAAAACCCCAAGATTACCAGTCAAACTTTTTTCCCTTAAAAACCTTAAATTACCAGTCAAACTTCTTTTTTCTTGAAAACCCCAAGATTACCAGTCAAATTTTTCTTTTCTTGAAAACCCCAAGATTACCAGTCAAATTTTTTCATATTGAAAACCCCAAGCTTACCAGTCAATCTTTTTTTCTTCAAAACCCCAAGATTACCAGTCAAACTTTTTCTCTTGAAAACCCCAAGATTACCAGTTAAACTTTTTATTCTTGAAAACCCCTAAATTACCAGTCAAATTTTTTTTCTTGAAAACACCACGTTTATCAGTCAAACTTTTTGTTTCTTAAAAACCCCAAGATTACCAGTCACCCTTTTTTCTTGAAAACCCCAAGATTTCCAGTCAAACTTTTTTTCATATTGAAAACCCCAAGCTTACCAGTCAACCTTTTTTTTTCTTCAAAACCCCAAGATTACCAGTCAAACTTTTTTTCTTGAAAACCCCAAGGTTACCAGTCAATATTTTTCCCTTGAAAACCCCTAGATTGCCAGTCAAACTTTTTTTTCTTGAAAACCTCACGTTTAACAGTGAAATGTTATTTTTAAAACCCCAAGTTTAACAGTCAAACCCTTTTTTTATTAAAAACCTCACATTTACCAGTGAAACTTTTTTTCCTGAAAACCCCAAGTTTAATAGTTAAGTTTTTTTTTCTTGAAAACCTCACGTTTACCAATAAAACTTTTTTTCTTGAAAACTCCAAGTTTAACTGTCAAACCTTTTTTTTCTTGGAAACCTCACGTTTACCAGTGAAACATTTTTTTCTTGATAATCACAAGTTTAACAGTCGAACTTTTTTTTTCTTGAAAACACCAAGTTTAGTCGAACTTTTTTTCTTGAAAACCCCAAGTATACCAGTCAATTTTTTTTTCTTGAAAACCCCAAGTTTAATAGTCAAACTTTTTTTCTTGAAATCCTCACATTTACCAGTGAAACTTTTTTCTTGATAACCCCAAGTTTAACAAACAAACTTTTTTTCTTGAAAACACCAAGTTTAGTCAAAATGTTTTCCTGGAAAACCCCAAGTTTACCAGTCAAACTTTTTTTTTAAAACCGCACGTTTAGCGTGCAAACTTTTTTTCTTGAAAACCCCACGTTTAAATTTCAAACTTTTTTTTCTTGAAAACCGCACGTTTACTGTTCAAACTTTTTTTTTCTTGAAAATACCAAGTTTAACATTCAAACTTTTTTTGAAAACCTTACGTTTACCAGCCAAACCGTTTGTTCTTGAAAACCGCAAGTTTAACAGTCATACTTTTTTTTCTTAAAAACCATAAGTTCAACAGTCAAACATTGTTTTCTTCAAAATATCATGTTTACCAGTCAAACATTTTTTTTCTTGAAAACGACAAGTTCAGCAGTGAAACTTTTTTTCTTGAAAACCTCACGTTTACCAGTGAAACAATTTTTCCTTGAAAACACCAAGATTAACAGTCGAACTTTTTTTCTTGAAAACACCAAGATTAACAGTCAAACTTTTTTTTCTTGCAAACCACAAGTTTAACTGTCAAACATTTATTTCCTTGAAACCACCAAAATTAACAGTAAAACTTCTTTTGCTTGAAAACCCCAAGATTACCAGTCAAACTTTTTTTTGAAAACCCCAAGTTTAACGGGTAAATTTTGTTTTCCTTGAAAACTTCAAGTTTAACAATCAAACTTTTTTTCTTGAAACACCCAAAATTAACACTAAAAATTTTTTTCTTTGAAAACCCAAAGATTACCAGTCAAACTTTTTATTCGAAAACTCCAAGTTTAACGGTAAAACTTTTTTTTTGAAAAATCTAAGTTTACTGGTCAAACTTTTTTTTCTTGAAAAACACAAGTTTAACAATCAAACTTTTTTTCTTGAAAACCCCAAGATTACCAGTCAAACTTTTTTATCTTGAAACATCCAAGATTACCAGTCAAACTTTTTTTCTTGAAAACCCCAAGATTACCAGTCAAATTTTTCTTTTCTTGAAAACCCCAAGATTACCAGTCAAACTTTTTTTTTGAAAACCCCACGTTTACCGTGCAAACTTTTTTTCTTGAAAACCCCACGTTTAAATTTCAAACTTTTTTTTCTTGAAAACCGCACGTTTAACGTTCAAACTTTTTATTTCTTGAAAATACCAAGTTCAACAGTCAAACTTTTTTTTAAAACCTTACGTTTACCAGCCAAACCGTTTGTTCTTGAAAACCGCAAGTTTAACAGTCATACTTTTTTTTCTTAAAAACCATAAGTTCAACAGTCAAACATTGTTTTCTTCAAAATCTCACGTTTACCAGTCAAACATTTTTTTTCTTGAAAACCACAAGTTCAGCAGTGAAACTTTTTTTCTTGAAAACCTCACGTTTACCAGTAAAACAATTTTTCCTTGAAAACACCAAGATTAACAGTCAAACTTTTTTTTTCTTGAAACCACCAAGATTAACAGTCAAACTTTTTTTTCTTGCAAACCCCAAGTTTAACTGTCAAACATTTATTTCCTTGAAACCCCCAAAATTGACAGTAAAACTTCTTTTTCTTGAAAACCCCAAGATTACCAGTCAAACTTTTTTTTGAAAACCCCAAGTTTAACTGGTAAATTTTGTTTTCCTTGAAAACTTCAAGTTTAACAATCAAACTTTTTTTTCTTGAAACCCCCAAAATTAACAGTAAAACTTTTTTCCTTGAAAACCCAAAGATTACCGGTCAAACTTTTTTTCGAAAACTCCAAGTTTAACGGTCAAACTTTTTTTTTTGAAAACTCTAAGTTTACCGGTCAAACTTTTTTTTCTTGAAAACCACAAGTTTAACAATCAAACTTTTTTTTCTTGAAAACCCTAGGATTACCAGTCAATTTTTTTCTTGAAAACCCCACGTTTAATAGTCAAAGTTTTTTTTCTTGAAAACCTCACATTTACCAGTGAAACTTTTTTTCTTGATAACCCCAAGTTTAACAAACTTTTTTTCTTGGAAACACCAAGTTTAGTCAAAAAAATTTCTGGAAAACCCAAGTTCACCAGTTAAACTTTTTTTTGAAAACCGCAAGTTTTCCGTGCAAACTTTTTTTTCTTGAAAACCCCACATTTAACTTTTCATCCTTTTTTTTCTTGAAAACCGCAAGTTTACCGTTCAAACTTTTTTTCTTGAAAACACCAAGTTCTACAGTCATCCTTTTTTTTTGAAAACTTCACGTTTACCAGCCAAACCATTTGTTCTTGAAAACCGTAAGTTTAACAGTCATACTTTTTTTTTAAACCCCAAGTTCAACAGTCTTACTTTTTTTCTTAAATACCCCAAGTTTATTAGTCAAACTTTTTTTCTTGAAAACTCCAAGTTGAACAGTGAAACATTTTCCTTGAAAACCGTACGTTTACCATTGAAACGTTTTTTCCTTGAAAACACCAAGATTAACAGTCAAACTTTTTTTTTCTTGAAAACCCCAAGTTTAACTGTCAAACATTTTTTTCCTTGAAACCCCCAAAATTAACAGTAAAACTTTTTTTTCTTGAAAACCCCAAGATTACCAGTCAAACTTTTTTTTTGAAAACCCCAAGTTTAACGGGTAAATTTTTTTTTCTTGAAAACCTCAAGTTTAACAATCAAACTTTTTTTTTCTTGAAAACCCCAATTTTACCAGTCAAAATTTTTCCCTGAAAACCCTAAGATTCTTTTTGTATTTTTGAAAACCCCACGATTATCAGTCAAACTTTTTTTTTTGAAAACCCCAACTTTAACAGTCAAAAATTATTTTTCTAGAAAACCCCAAGATTACCAGTCATACTTCTTTTTTTCTCTAAAACCCGAAGTTTAACAGTCAAACTTTCTTTTTCTTGAAAACCCCAAGCTTACCAGTCAAACTTTTTTTTTTAAAACCTCACAATTCCCAGTCAAACTTTTTTTCTTGAAAACCCCAAGATTAACAGTTAAACTTTTTTTTCTGAAAACCCCAAGTATAACAGGCAATTTATTTTCTTAGAAAAGGAGAGATTATGACAAGCAGAATATCAAATACTGATTGCTTGCGAGATTGACAATGACTCAACTCAATGGGAGGAAGATCTACGATTTGTCATACTTTAAAAAATCATATCTACATAGAGATCTTAAAAACAATATAACTTGGATAAAAAATGAAACAGGAAAATAAAGATAACTGTCAGAATAAATATTTTCCACCAATATGCTGAGTTTAACATTTGAAATTTTATTCGTGAAAATCCATGGTTTAATATTCAAACTTTAATGAAATCCCCAAGTTTACCTGTCAATCTTTTTTTTCTTGAAAACCCCAAGATTACCAGTCAAACTTTTTTATCTTGAAACCCCCAAGATTACAAGTCAAACTTTTTTTTTAAAAACCCCAAGATTACCAGTCAAACTTTTCTTTCTTGAAAACCCCAAGATTACCAGTCAAACTTTTTTCCCTTGAAACCCAAGATTACCAGTCAAACTTTTTTTCCCTGAAAACCCCAAGATCACCAGTCAAACTTTTCTTTTCTTGAAAACCCAAAGATTACCAGTCAAATTTTATCATATTGAAACCCCCAAGCTTACCAGTCAATCTTTTTTTCTTCAAAACCCCAAGATTACCAGTCAAACTTTCTTTCTTGAAAACCCCAAGATTACCAGTCAATTTTTTTTTGAAAACCCCTAGATTACTAGTCAATTTTTTTTCTAGAAAACACCACGTTTACCAGTCAAACCTTTTGTTTCTTAAAAACCCCAAGATTACCAGTCACCCCTTTTTTCCTTGAAAACCCCAAGATAACCAGTCAAACCTTTTTTATATTGAGAAGCCCAAGCTTACTAGTGGAACTTTTTTTTTCTTCAAAACCCCAAGACTGCCAGTCAAAATTTTTTTCTTGAAAACCCCAAGGTTACCAGTCAAACTTTTTTTCCTTGAAAACCCCTAGATTACAAGTCAAACTTTTTTTTTCTTGAAAACCTCACGTTTAACAGTGAAACTTTTTTTGAAAACCCCAAGTTTAACAGTCAAACTCTTTTTTTCTTGAAAACCTCACATTTACCAGTGAAACTTTATTTTCCTGAAAACACCAAGTTTAACTGTTAAGCTTTTCTTTTTCTTGAAAACCTCACGTTAACCAATGAAAATTTTTTTTTGGAAACCTCGAGTTTAACAGTCAAACCTTTTTTTTCTTGAAAACCTCACGTTAACCAGTGAAACTTTTTTTTCCTCAAAAACACCAAGATTAACAGTCAAACTTTTTTTCTTGAAAACCCCAAGTTTAACTGTCAAACATTTTCTTCCCTGAAACCCGCAAAATTAGCAGTAAAACTTTTTTTTCTTGAAAACCCCAAAATTACCAAGCAAACATTTTTTTTGAAAACCCCAAGTTTAATGGTCAAACTTTTTTTCTTTGAAAACCCCAAGTTTAACAATCAAACTTTTTTTCTTGAAAACCCCAAGATTACCAGTCAAAAATTTTTTCCTTGAAAACCCCAAGATAACTTGGCAAACTTTTTTTTTTATTCTTGAAAACCCCAAGATTATCAGTCAAACTTTTTTTCCTCGAAAACTCTAAGTTTAACTTTTTTTGGAAACCCCAAGATTATCAGGCAATTTATTTTCTTAGAAAAGGATAGATCATGACAAGCAGAATATCAAATACTGATTGCCTTGGAGATTGACAATGACTCAACTCAATGGGAGGAAGATCTACGATTTGTCATACTTTAAAAAATCATATCTACAAAGAGATCTTAAAAACAAAATAACTTAGCTAAAAATTGAAACATGATAATAAAGATAACTGACCAAATGAATATTTTCCACCAATATGCTGAGTTTAACATTTGAAATTTTTTTCGTGAAAATCCATGGTTTGACAGTCAAACTTTAATGAAATCCCCAAGTTTACCTGTCAATCTTTTTTTTTTCTTGAAAACCCCAAGATTACCAGTCAAACTTTTTTTATCTTGAAACCTCCAAGATTACCAGTCAAACTTTTTTTCTTGAAAACGCTAAGATTACCAGTCAAACTTTTTTCCCTTAAAAACCTTAGATTACCAGTCAAACTTTTTTTCTTGAAAACCCAAAGATTACCAGTCAAATTTTTCTTTTGAAAACCCCAAGATTACCAAACTTTTTTCAATTGAAAACCTCAAGCTTACCAGTCAATCTTTTTTTCTTCAAGACCCCAAGATTACCAGTCAAACTTTTTTCTTGAAAACCCCAAGATTACCAGTCAAACTTTTTTTTCTTGAAAACCCCTAGATTACCAGTCAATTTTTTTTTCTTCAAAACCCCAAGATTACCAGTCAAACTTTTTGTTTCTTAAAAACCCCAAGATTACCAGTCACTTTTTTTTCTTGAAAACCCCAAGATTACCAGTCAAACTTTTTTTCATATTGAAAACCCCAAGCTTACCAGTCAAACTTTTTTTTTCTTCAAAACCCCCAGATTACCAGTCAAACTTTTTTTTTCTTGAAAACCCCAAGGTTACCAGTCAAACTTTTTTTTCCCTTGAAAACCCCTAGATTACCAGTCAAACTTTTTTTTCTTGAAAACCTCACGTTTAACAGTGAAACGTTTTTTTAATACCCCAAGTTTAACAGTCAAACTCTTTTTTTCTTGAAAACCTAACATTTACCAGTGAAACTTTTTTTCCTGAAAAACCCAAGTTCAACAGTTAAGCTTTTTTTCTTGAAAACCTCACATTTACCAATGAAACATTTTTTTCTTGAAAACTCAAAGTTTAACAGTCAAACATTTTTTTTTCTTGGAAACCTCACGTTTACCAGTGAAACCTTTTTTTCTTGATAATCACAAGTTTAACAGTCAAACTTTTTTTTCTTGAAAACACCAAGTTTAGTCAAACTTTTTTTCTTGAAAACCCCAAGTTTACCAGTCAAATTTTTTTTCTTGAAAACCCCAAGTTTAATAGTCAAACTTTTTTTTCTTGAAAACCTCTCATTTACCAGTGAAACTTTTTTTTGATAACCCCTAGTTCAACAAACAAACTTTTTTGCTTGAAAACACTAAGTTTAGTCAAAATTTTTTCCTGGAAAACCCCAAGTTTACCAGTCAAACTTTTTTTTGAAAACCGCACGTTTACCGTGCAAACTTTTTTTTCTTGAAAACCGCACGTTTACCGTTCAAACTTTTTTTTTCTTGAAAACACCAAGTTCAACAGTCAAACTTTTTTTTTGAAAACCTTACGTTTACCAGCCAAACTGTTTGTTCTTGAAAACCGCAAGTTTAACAGTCATACTTTTTTTTCTTAAAAACCATAAGTTCAACAGTCAAACATTTTTTCTTCAAAATCTCACGTTTACCAGTCAAACATTTTTTTCTTGAAAACCACAAGTTCAACAGTGAAACTTTTTTTTCTTGAAAACCTCACGTTTACCAGTGAAACTTTTTTCCTTGAAAACACCAAGATTAACAGTCAAACTTTTCTTTCTTGAAAACCCCAAGATTACCAGTCAAACTTTTTTCCCTTGAAACCCAAGATTACCAGTCACACTTTTTTTTCCTGAAAACCCCAAGATTACCAGTCAAACTTTTTTTTTCTTGAAAACCCAAAGATTACCAGTCAAATTTTATCATGTTGAAAACCCCAAGCTTACCAGTCAATCTTTTTTTCTTCAATACCCTATGATTACCAGTCAAATTTTTTTTCTTGAAAACCCCAAGATTACCAGTCAATTTTTTTTTCTAGAAAACACCACGTTTACCAGTCAAACCTTTTGTTTCTTAAAAACCCCAAGATTACCAGTCACCCTTTTTTTCCTTGAAAACCTCAAGATAACCAGTCAAACCTTTTTTCATATTGAGAACCCCAAGCTTACTAGTCAAACTTTTTTTTTCTTCAAAACCCCAAGATTACCAGTCAAAATTTTTTTCTTGAAAACCCCAAGGTTACCAGTCAAACTTTTTTTCCTTGAAAACCCCTAGATTACAAGTCAAACTTTTTTATCTTGAAAACCTCACGTTTAACAGTGAAACTTTTTTTTGAAAACCCCAAGTTTAACAGTCAAACTCTTTTTTTCTTGAAAACATCACATTTACCAGTGAAACTTTATTTTCCTGAAAACACCAAGTTTAACAGTTAAGCTTTTCTTTTTCTTGAAAACCTCATGTTTACCAATGAATTTTTTTTGAAAACCCCAAGTTTAACAGTCAAACCTTTTTTTTTCTTGAAAACCTCACGTTAACCAGTGAAACTTTTTTTTCCTCAAAAACACCAAGATTAACAGTCAAACATTTTTTCTTGAAAACCCCAAGTTTAACTGTCAAACATTTTCTTCCCTGAAACCCGCAAAATTAACATTAAAACTTTTTTTTCTTGAAAACCCCAAGATTACCAGTCAAACTTTTTTTTCAAAACCCCAAGTTTAATGGTCGAATTTTTTTTTTTGAAAACCCCAAGTTTCACAACCAAACTTTTTTTCTTGAAAACCCCAAGATTACCAGTCAAAAATTTTTTCCTTGAAAACCCCAAGATAACTAGGCAAACTTTTTTTTATTCTTAAGAACCACAAGATTATCAGTCAAACTTTTTTTCCTTGAGAACTCTAAGTTTAACAGTCAAAAATGATTTTTCTTGAAAACCCCAAGATTACCAGTCAAACTTCTTTTTTCTCCAAAATCCTAAGTCTAACAATCAAACTTTTTTTCTTGAAAACCTCAAGATTACCAGTCAAACTTTTTTTTGAAAACTGCTAGATTACCAGTCAAACTTTTTTTTACTTGAAAATCCCAAGATTACCAGTTAAACTTTTTGAAAACCCCAAGATTATCAGGCAACTTATTTTCTTAGAAAAGGAGAGATCATGACAAGCAGAATATCAAATACTGATTGCCTGGGAGATTGACAATGACTCGACGCAATGGGAGGAAGATCATGATTTGTCATACTTTAAAAAATCATATCTACATAGAGTTCTTAGAAACAAAATAACTTAGCTAAAAAATGAAACATGAAAATAAAAATAACTGACAAAATAAATATTTTCCACCAATATGCTGAGTTTAACATTTGAAATTTTATTCGTGAAAATCCATGGTTTAACAGTCAAACTTTAATGAAATCCCGAAGTTTACCTGTCAATCTTTTTTTTTTTCTTGAAAACCCCAAGATTACCAGTCAAACTTTTTTTTCTTGAAACCTCCAAGATTACCAGTCAAACTTTTTTTCTTGAAAACCCCAAGATTACCAGTCAAACTTTTTTCCCTTAAAAACCTTAGATTACCAGTCAAACTTTTTTTTTCTTGAAAACCCCAAGATTACCAGTCAAACTTTTTTTCTTGAAAACCCCTAGATTACCAGTTAATTTTTTTTCTTCAAAACCTCAAGATTACCAGTCAAACTTTTTGTTTCTTGAAAACCCCAAGATCACCAATCACCTTTTTTTTTCTTGAAAACCCCAAGATTACCAGTCAAACTTTTTTTCATATCGAAAACCCCAAGCTTACCAGTCAAACTTTATTTTCTTGAAAACCCCAAGATTACCAGTCAAACTTTTTTTTCTTGAAAACCCCAAGATTACCAGTCAAATTTTTCTTTTCTTGAAAACCCCAAGAATACCAGTCAAATTTTTTCATATTGAAAACCCCAAGCTTACCATTCAATCTTTTTTTCTTCAAAACCCCAAGATTACCAGTCAAACATTTTTTCTTGAAAACCTCTAGATTACCAGTCAATTTTTTTCTTCAAAACCCCAAGATAAACCAGTCAAACTTTTTGTTACTTAAAAACCCCAAGATTACCAGTCACCCTTTTTTTCTTGAAAACCCCAAGATTACCAGTCAAACTTTTTTTCATATTGAAAACCCCAAGCTTACCAGTCAAACTTTTTTTTCTTCAAAACCCCAAGATTACCAGTCAAACTTTTTTTTTCTTGAAAACCCCAAGGTTAACAGTCAAATTTTTTTCCCTTGAAAACCCCTAGATTACCAGTTAAACTTTTTTTTCTTGAAAACCTCACATTTTACAGTGAAACGTTTTTCTAAAACCCCAAGTTTAACAGTCAAACTCTTTTTTTCTTGAAAACCTCACATTTACCAGTGAAACTTTTTTTCCTGAAAACCCCAAATTCAACAGTTTAGCTTTTTTTCTTGAAAACCTCACATTTACCAATGAAACATTTTTTTCTTGAAAACTTCAAGTTTAACAGTCAAACCTTTTTTTTCTTGGAAACCTCACGTTTACCAGTGAAACCTTTTTTTCTTAATAATCACAAGTTTAACAGTCAAACTTTTTTTTCTTGAAAACACCAAGTTTAGTCAAACTTTTTTTCTTGAAAACCCCAAGTTTACCAGTCAAATTTTTTTTCTTGAAAACCCCAAGTTTAATAGTCAAACTTTTTTTTCTTGAAAACTTCTCATTTACCAGTGAAACTTTTTTTTTGATAACCCCTAGTTCAACAAACAAACTTTTTTGCTTGAAAACACTAAGTTTAGTCAAAATTTTTTCCTGGAAAACCCCAAGTTTACCAGTCAAACTTTTTTTTTGAAAACCGCACGTTTACCGTGCAAACTTTTTTTTCTTGAAAACCGCACGTTTACCGTTCAAACTTTTTTTTAAAACACCAAGTTTAATAGTCAAACTTTTTTTTTCGAAAACCTTACGTTTACCAGCCAAACCGTTTGTTCTTGAAAACCGCAAGTTTAACAGTCATACTTTTTTTTTCTTAAAAACCATAAGTTCAACAGTCAAACATTTTTTCTTCAAAATCTCACGTTTACCAGTCAAACATTTTTTTCTTGAAAATCACAAGTGCAACAGTGAAACTTTTTTTTCTTGAAAACCTCACGTATACCAGTGAAACTTTTTCCCTTGAAAACACCAAGATTACCAGTCAAACTTTTCTTTCATAAAAACCCCAAGATTACCAGTCAAACTTTTTCCCCTTGAAACCCAAGATTACCAGTCAAACTTTTTTTTCCTGAAAACCCCAAGATTACCAGTCAAACTTTTCTTTTCTTGAAAACCCAAAGATTACTAGTCAAATTTTATCATATTGAAAACCCCAAGCTTAACAGTCAATCTTTTTTTCTTCAAAACCCCAAGATTACCAGTCAAACTTTTTTTCTTGAAAACCCCAAGATTACCAGTCAATTTTTTTTCTTGAAAACCCCTAGATTACCAGTCAATTTTTTTTCTAGAAAACACCACGTTTACCAGTCCAACCTTTTGTTTCTTAAAAACCCCAAGATTACCAGTCACCCCTTTTTTCCTTGAAAGTCCTCAAGATAACCAGTCAAACCTTTTTTCATATTGAGAACCCCAAGCTTACTAGTCAAACTTTTTTTTTCTTCTAAACCCCAAGATTACCAGTCAAAATTTTTTTCTTGAAAACCCCAAGGTTACCAGTCAAACTTTTTATTTCTTGAAAACCTCACGTTTAACAGTGAAACTTTTTTTTGAAAACCCCAAGTTTAACAGTCAAACTCTTTTTTTCTTGAAAACCTCACATTTACCAGTGAAACTTTATTTTCCTGAAAACACCAAGTTTAACAGTTAAGCTTTTCTTTTTCTTGAAAACCTCATGTTTACCAATGAAATTTTTTTTGAAAACCCCAAGTTTAACAGTGAAACCTTTTTTTTTCTTGAAAACCTCACATTAACCTGTGAAACTTTTTTTTCCTCAAAAACACCAAGATTAACAGTCAAACTTTTTTTTCTTGAAAACCCCAAGTTTAACTGTCGAACATTTTCTTCCCTGAAACCCGCAAAATTAACAGTAAAACTTTTTTTTCTTTAAAACCCCAAGATTACCAGTCAAACTTTTTTTTTTAAATCCCAATTTTAATGGTCGAACTTTTTTTCTTTGAAAACCCCAAGTTTCACAATCAAACTTTTTTTCTTGAAAACCCCAAGATTACCAGTCAAAAATTTTTTCCTTGAAAACCCCAAGATAACTAGGCAAACTTTTTTTTATTCTTCAGAACCACAAGATTATCAGTCAAACTTTTTTTCCTTGAGAACTCTAGGTTTAACAGTCAAAAATTATTTTTCTTGAAAACCCCAAGATTACCAGTCAAACTTCTTTTTTCTCCAAAACCCCATGTCTAGCAATCAAACTTTTTTTCTTGAAAACCTCAAGATTACCAGTCAAACTTTTTTTTAAAACTGCTAGATTACCAGTCAAACTTTTTTTTTACTTGAAAACCCCAAGATTACCAGTTAAACTTTTTTTGAAAACCCCAAGATTATCAGGCAATTTATTTTCTAAGAAAAGGAGAGATCATGACAAGCAGAATATAAAATACTGATTGCCTGGGAGATTGACAATGACTCGACTCAATGGGAGGAAGATCTACGATTTGTCATACTTTAAAAAATCATATCTATATAGAAATCTTAAAAACAAAATAACTTAGCTAAAAAATGAAACATGAAAATAAAAATAACTGACAAAATAAATATTTTCCACCAATATGCTGAGTTTAACATTTGAAATTTTATTCGTGAAAATCCATGGTTTAACAGTCAAACTTTAATGAAATCCCCAAGTTTACCTGTCAATCTTTTTTTTTTCTTGAAAACCCCAAGATTACCAGTCAAACTTTTTTATCTTGAAACCTCCAATATTACCAGTCAAACTTTTTTTCTTGAAAACCCCTAGATTACCAGTCAAACTTTTTTCCCTTAAAAACCTTAGATTACCAGTCAAACTTTTTTTCTTGAAAACCCCAAGATTACCAGTCAAACTTTTTTTCTTGAAAACCCCAAGATTACCAGTCAATTTTTTTTATTCAAAACCCCAAGATTACCAGTCAAACTTTTTGTTTCGTAAAAACCCTTAGATTACCAGTCACCCTTTTTGTTCTTGAAAACCCCAAGATTACCAGTCAAACTTTTTTTCATATTGAAAACCCCAAGCTTACCAGTCAAACTTTTTTTCTTCAAAACCCCAAGATTACTAGTCAAACTTTTTTTTCTTGAAAACCCCAAGGTTACCAGTCAAACTTTTTTCCCTTGAAAACCCCTAGATTACCAGTCAAACTTTTTTTTCTTGAAAAACTCACGTTTAACAGTGAAACGTTTTTTTTAAAACCCCAAGTTTAACAGTCAAACTCTTTTTTTCTTAAAAACCTCACATTTACCAGTGAAACTTTTTTTCCTGAAAACCCCAAGTTCAACAGTTAAGCTTTTTTTTCTTGAAAACCTCACATTTACCAATGAAACATTTTTTTCTTGAAAACTCCAAGTTCAACAGTCAAACCTTTTTTTTCTTGGAAACCTCACGTTTACCAGTGAAACCTTTTTTTCTTGATAATCACAAGTTTAACAGTCAAACTTTTTTTTTCTTGAAAACACCAAGTTTAGTCAAACTTTTTTTCTTGAAAACCCCAAGTTTACCAGTGAAATTTTTTTTCTTGAAAACCCCAAGTTTAATAGTCAAACTTTTTTTTCTTGAAAACCTCTCATTTACCAGTGAAACTTTTTTTTGATAACCCCTAGTTCAACAAACAAACTTTTTTGCTTGAAAACACTAAGTTTAGTCAAAAATTTTTCCTGGAAAACCCCAAGTTTACCAGTCAAACTTTTTTTTTGAAAACCGCACGTTTACCGTGCAAACTTTTTTTTCTTGAGAACCGCACGTTTACCGTTCAAACTTTTTTTTTCTTGAAAACACCAAGTTCAACAGTCAAACTTTTTTTTGAAAACCTTACGTTTACCAGACAAACCGTTTGTTCTTGAAAACCGCAAGTTTAACAGTCATACTTTTTTTTCTTAAAAACCATAAGTTCAACAGTCAAACATTTTTTTCTTCAAAATCTCACGTTTACCAGTCAATCATTTTTTTCTTGAAAACCACAAGTTCAACAGTGAAACTTTTTTCTTGAAAACCTCACGTTTACCAGTGAAACTTTTTTACCTTGAAAACACCAAGATTAACAGTCAAACTCTTCTTTCTTGAAAACCCCAAGATTACCAGTCAAACTTTTTTCCCTTGAAACCCAAGATTACCAGTCAAACTTTTTTCCTGAAAACCCCAAGATTACCAGTCAAACTTTTCTTTTCTTGAAAACCCAAAGATTACTAGTCAAATTTTATCATATTGAAAACCCCAAGTTTACCAGTCAATCTTTTTTTCTTCAAAACTCCAAGATTACCAGTCAAACTTTTTTTCTTGAAAACCCCAAGATTACCAGTCAATTTTTTTTCTTGAAAACTCCTAGATTACCAGTCAATTTTTTTTCTAGAAAACACCACGTTTACCAGTCAAACCTTTTGTTTCTTAAAAACCCCAAGATTACCAGTCACCCCTTTTTTCCTTGAAAACCTTAAGATAACCAGTCAAACCTTTTTTCATATTGAGAACCCCAAGCTTACTAGTCAAACTTTTTTTTTCTTCAAAACCCCAAGATTACCGGTCAACATTTTTTTCTTGAAAACCCCAAGGTTACCAGTCAAACGTTTTTTCCTTGAAAACCCCTAGATTACAAGTCAAACTTTTTTTTTCTTGAAAACCTCACGTTTAACAGTGAAACTTTTTTTGAAAACCCCAAGTTTAACAGTCAAACTCTTTTTTTCTTGAAAACCTCACATTTACCAGTGAAACTTTATTTTCCTGAAAACACCAAGTTTAACAGTTAAGCTTTTCTTTTTCTTGAAAACCTCATGTTTACCAATGAAATTTTTTTTTGAAAACCCCAAGTTTAACAGTCAAACCTTTTTTTTCTTGAAAACCTCACGTTAACCAGTGAAACTTTTTTTTCCTCAAAAACACCAAGATTAACAGTCAAACTTTTTTTTCTTGAAAACCCCAAGTTTAACTGTCAAACATTTTCTTCCCTGAAACCCGCAAAATTAACAGTAAAACTTTTTTTCTTCAAAACCCCAAGATTACCAGTCAAACTTTTTTTTTGAAAACCCCAAGTTTAATGGTCAAACTTTTTTTTCTTTGAAAACCCCAAGTTTCACAATCAAACTTTTTTTCTTGAAAACCCCAAGATTACCCGTTAAATTTTTTTTCCTTGAAGACCCCAAGATAACTAGGCAAACTTTTTTTAATTCTTGAGAACCACAAGATTATCAGTCAAACTTTTTTTCCTTGAGAACTCTAAGTTTAACAGTCAAAAATTATTTTTCTTGAAAACCCCAAGATTACCAGTCAAACTTCTTTTTTCTCTAAAACCCCAAGGCTAACAATCAAACTTTTTTCCTTGAAAACCTCAAGATTACCAGTCAAACTTTTTTTTTAAAACTGCTAGAACACCAGTCAAACTTTTTTTTTACTTGAAAACCCCAAGATTACCAGTTAAACTTTTTTTGTAAAATCCCCAAGATTATCAGGCAATTTATTTTCTTAGAAAAGGAGAGATCATGACAAGCAGAATATCAAATACTGATTGCCTGGGAGATTGACAATGACTCGACTCAATGGGAGGAAGATCTACGATTTGTCATACTTTAAAAAATCATATCTACATAGAGATCTTAAAAACAAAATAACTTAGCTAAAAAATGAAACATGAAAATAAAAATAACTGACAAAATAAATATTTTCCACCAATATGCTGAGTTTAACATTTGAAATTTTATTCGTGAAAATCCATGGTTTAACAGTTAAACTTTAATGAAATCCCCAAGTTTACCTGTCAATCTTTTTTTTTTCTTGAAAACCCCAAGATTACCAGTCAAACTTTTTTATCTTGAAACCTCCAAGATTACCAGTCAAACTTTTTTTCTTGAAAACCCCTAGATTACCAGTCAAACTTTTTTCCCTTAAAAACCTTAGATTACCAGTCAAACTTTTTTTTCTTGAAAACTACAAGATTACCAGTAAAATTTTTCTTTTCTTGAAAACCCCAAGATTACCAGTCAAACTTTTTCATATTGAAAACCCCAAGCTTACCAGTCAATCTTCTTTTCTTCAAAACCCCAAGATTACCAGTCAAACATTTTTTCTTGAAAACCTCTAGATTACCAGTCAATTTTTTTTCTTCAAAACCCCAAGATAAACAAGTCAAACTTTTTGTTACTTAAAAACCCCAAAATTACCAGTCACCTTTTTTTTCTTGAAAACCCCAAGATTACCAGTCAAACTTTTTTTCATATTGAAAACCCCAAGCTTACCAGTCAAACTTTTTTTTCTTCAAAACCCCAAGATTACCAGTCAAACTTTTTTTTCTTGAAAACCCCAAGGTTAACAGTCAAATTTTTTTCCCTTGAAAACCCTAGATTACCAGTCAAACTTTTTTTTCTTGAAAACCTCACATTTAACAGTGAAACGTTTTTTTAAAACACCAAGTTTAACAGTCAAACTCTTTTTTTCTTGAAAACCTCACATTTACCAGTGAAACTTTTTTTCCTGAAAACCCCAAGTTCAACAGTTTAGCTTTTTTTTCTTGAAAACCTCACATTTACCAATGAAACATTTTTTTCTTGAAAACTCCAAGATTAACAGTCAAACCTTTTTTTTCTTGAAAACCTCATGTTTACCAGTGAAACCTTTTTTTCTTGATAATCACAAGTTTAACAGTCAAACTTTTTTTTTTCTTGAAAACACCAAGTTTAGTCAAACTTTTTTTCTTGAAAACCCCAAGTTCACCAGTCAAAATTTTTTTCTTGAAAACCCCAAGTTTAATAGTCAAACTTTTTTTTCTTGAAAACCTCTCATTTACCAGTGAAAATTTTTTTTTGATAACCCCTAGTTCAACAAACAAACTTTTTTGCTTGAAAACACTAAGTTTAGTCAAAATTTTTTCCTGGAAAACCCCAAGTTTACCAGTCAAACTTTTTTTTGAAAACCGCACGTTTACCGTGCAAACTTTTTTTTCTTGAAAACCGCACGTTTACCGTTCAAACTTTTTTTTTCTTGAAAACACAAAGTTCAACAGTCAAACTTTTTTTGAAAACCTTACGTTTACCAGCCAAACCGTTTGTTCTTGAAAACAGCAAGTTTAACAGTCATACTTTTTTTTCTTAAAAACAGTAAGTTCAACAGTCAAACATTTTTTTCTTCAAAATCTCACGTTTACCAGTCAAACATTTTTTTCTTGAAAACCACAAGTTCAACAGTGAAACTTTTTTTTCTTGAAAACCTCACGTTTACCAGTGAAACTTTTTTCCCTTGAAAACACCAAGATTAACAGTCAAACTTTTCTTTCATGAAAACCCCAAGATTACCAGTCAAACTTTTTTCCCTTGAAACCCAAGATTACCAGTCAAACTTTTTTTTCCTGAAAACCCCAAGATTACCAGTAAAACTTTTCTTTTCTTAAAAACCCAAAGATTACTAGTCAAATTTTATCATATTGAAAACCCCAAGCTTCCCAGTCAATCTTTTTTTCTTCAAAACCCCAAGATTACCAGTCAAACTTTTTTTCTTGAAAACCCCAAGATTACCAGTCAATTTTTTTTCTTGAAAACCCATAGATTACCAGTCAATGTTTTTTCTAGAAAACACCACGTTTACCAGTCAAACCTTTTGTTTCTTAAAAACCCCAAGATTACCAGTCACCCCTTTTTTCCTTGAAAATCCTCAAGATAACCAGTCAAACCTTTTTCCATATTGAGAACCCCAAGCTTACTAGTCAAACTTTTTCTTTCTTCAAAACCCCAAGATTACCAGTCAAAATTTTTTTCTTGAAAACCCCAAGGTTACCAGTCAAACTTTTTTTCCTTTAAAACCCCTAGATTACAAGTGAAACTTTTTTTTCTTGAAAACCTCACGTTTAACAGTGAAACATTTTTTTGAAAACCCCAAGTTTAACAGTCAAACTCTTTTTTTCTTGAAAACCTCACATTTACCAGTGAAACTTTATTTTCCTGAAAACACCAAGTTTAACAGTTAAGCTTTTGTTTTTCTTGAAAACCTCATGTTTACCAATGAAATTTTTTTTGAAAACCCCAAGTTTAACAGTCAAACCTTTTTTTTCTTGAAAACCTCACGTTAACCAGTGAAACTTTTTTTTCCTCAAAAACACCAAGATTAACAGTCAAACTTTTTTTTCTTGAAAACCCCAAGTTTAACTGTCAAACATTTTCTTCCCTGAAACCCGCAAAATTAACAGTAAAACTTTTTTTCTTCAAAACCCCAAGATTACCAGTCAAACTTTTTTTTGAAAACCCCAAGTTTAATGGTCAAACTTTTTTTTCTTTGAAAACCCCAAGTTTCACAATCAAACTTTTTTTCTTGAAAACCCCAAGATTACCCGTCAAAAATTTTTTCCTTGAAGACCCCAAGATAACTAGGCAAACTTTTTTTAATTCTTGAGAACCACAAGATTATCAGTCAAACTTTTTTTCCTTGAGAACTCTAAGTTTAACAGTCAAAAATTATTTTTCTTGAAAACCCCAAGATTACCAGTCAAACTTCTTTTTTCTCTAAAACCCCAAGGCTAACAATCAAACTTTTTTTCTTGAAAACCTCTAGATTACCAGTCAAACTTTTTTTTTAAAACTGCTAGATTACCAGTCAAACTTTTTTTTTTACTTGAAAACCCCAAGATTACCAGTTAAACTTTTTTTGTAAAATCCCCAAGATTATCAGGCAATTTATTTTCTTAGAAAAGGAGAGATCATGACAAGCAGAATATCAAATACTGATTGCCTGGGAGATTGACAATGACTCGACTCAATGGGAGGAAGATCTACGATTTGTCATACTTTAAAAAATCATATCTACATAGAGATCTTAAAAACAAAATAACTTAGCTAAAAAATGAAACATGAAAATAAAAATAACTGACAAAATAAATATTTTCCACCAATATGCTGAGTTTAACATTTGAAATTTTATTCGTGAAAATCCATGGTTTAACAGTTAAACTTTAATGAAATCCCCAAGTTTACCTGTCAATCTTTTTTTTTCTTGAAAACCCCAAGATTACCAGTCAAACTTTTTTATCTTGAAACCTCCAAGATTACCAGTCAAACTTTTTTTCTTGAAAACCCCTAGATTACCAGTCAAACTTTTTTTTCTTGAAAACCTCTCATTTACCAGTGAAAATTTTTTTTTGATAACCCCTAGTTCAACAAACAAACTTTTTTGCTTGAAAACACTAAGTTTAGTCAAAATTTTTTCCTGGAAAACCCCAAGTTTACCAGTCAAACTTTTTTTTGAAAACCGCACGTTTACCGTGCAAACTTTTTTTTCTTGAAAACCGCACGTTTACCGTTCAAACTTTTTTTTTCTTGAAAACACAAAGTTCAACAGTCAAACTTTTTTTGAAAACCTTACGTTTACCAGCCAAACCGTTTGTTCTTGAAAACAGCAAGTTTAACAGTCATACTTTTTTTTCTTAAAAACAGTAAGTTCAACAGTCAAACATTTTTTTCTTCAAAATCTCACGTTTACCAGTCAAACATTTTTTTCTTGAAAACCACAAGTTCAACAGTGAAACTTTTTTTTCTTGAAAACCTCACGTTTACCAGTGAAACTTTTTTCCCTTGAAAACACCAAGATTAACAGTCAAACTTTTCTTTCATGAAAACCCCAAGATTACCAGTCAAACTTTTTTCCCTTGAAACCCAAGATTACCAGTCAAACTTTTTTTTCCTGAAAACCCCAAGATTACCAGTAAAACTTTTCTTTTCTTAAAAACCCAAAGATTACTAGTCAAATTTTATCATATTGAAAACCCCAAGCTTCCCAGTCAATCTTTTTTTCTTCAAAACCCCAAGATTACCAGTCAAACTTTTTTTCTTGAAAACCCCAAGATTACCAGTCAATTTTTTTTCTTGAAAACCCATAGATTACCAGTCAATGTTTTTTCTAGAAAACACCACGTTTACCAGTCAAACCTTTTGTTTCTTAAAAACCCCAAGATTACCAGTCACCCCTTTTTTCCTTGAAAATCCTCAAGATAACCAGTCAAACCTTTTTCCATATTGAGAACCCCAAGCTTACTAGTCAAACTTTTTCTTTCTTCAAAACCCCAAGATTACCAGTCAAAATTTTTTTCTTGAAAACCCCAAGGTTACCAGTCAAACTTTTTTTCCTTTAAAACCCCTAGATTACAAGTGAAACTTTTTTTTCTTGAAAACCTCACGTTTAACAGTGAAACATTTTTTTGAAAACCCCAAGTTTAACAGTCAAACTCTTTTTTTCTTGAAAACCTCACATTTACCAGTGAAACTTTATTTTCCTGAAAACACCAAGTTTAACAGTTAAGCTTTTGTTTTTCTTGAAAACCTCATGTTTACCAATGAAATTTTTTTTGAAAACCCCAAGTTTAACAGTCAAACCTTTTTTTTCTTGAAAACCTCACGTTAACCAGTGAAACTTTTTTTTCCTCAAAAACACCAAGATTAACAGTCAAACTTTTTTTTCTTGAAAACCCCAAGTTTAACTGTCAAACATTTTCTTCCCTGAAACCCGCAAAATTAACAGTAAAACTTTTTTTCTTCAAAACCCCAAGATTACCAGTCAAACTTTTTTTTGAAAACCCCAAGTTTAATGGTCAAACTTTTTTTTCTTTGAAAACCCCAAGTTTCACAATCAAACTTTTTTTCTTGAAAACCCCAAGATTACCCGTCAAAAATTTTTTCCTTGAAGACCCCAAGATAACTAGGCAAACTTTTTTTAATTCTTGAGAACCACAAGATTATCAGTCAAACTTTTTTTCCTTGAGAACTCTAAGTTTAACAGTCAAAAATTATTTTTCTTGAAAACCCCAAGATTACCAGTCAAACTTCTTTTTTCTCTAAAACCCCAAGGCTAACAATCAAACTTTTTTTCTTGAAAACCTCTAGATTACCAGTCAAACTTTTTTTTAAAACTGCTAGATTACCAGTCAAACTTTTTTTTTTACTTGAAAACCCCAAGATTACCAGTTAAACTTTTTTTGTAAAATCCCCAAGATTATCAGGCAATTTATTTTCTTAGAAAAGGAGAGATCATGACAAGCAGAATATCAAATACTGATTGCCTGGGAGATTGACAATGACTCGACTCAATGGGAGGAAGATCTACGATTTGTCATACTTTAAAAAATCATATCTACATAGAGATCTTAAAAACAAAATAACTTAGCTAAAAAATGAAACATGAAAATAAAAATAACTGACAAAATAAATATTTTCCACCAATATGCTGAGTTTAACATTTGAAATTTTATTCGTGAAAATCCATGGTTTAACAGTTAAACTTTAATGAAATCCCCAAGTTTACCTGTCAATCTTTTTTTTTCTTGAAAACCCCAAGATTACCAGTCAAACTTTTTTATCTTGAAACCTCCAAGATTACCAGTCAAACTTTTTTTCTTGAAAACCCCTAGATTACCAGTCAAACTTTTTTCCCTTAAAAACCTTAGATTACCAGTCAAACTTTTTTTTCTTGAAAACTACAAGATTACCAGTCAAATTTTTCTTTTCTTGAAAACCCCAAGATTACCAGTCAAATTTTTTCATATTGAAAACCCCAAGCTTACCAGTCAATCTTCTTTTCTTCAAAACCCCAAGATTACCAGTCAAACATTTTTTCTTGAAAGCCTCTAGATTACCAGTCAATTTTTTTCTTCAAAAACCCAAGATAAACAAGTCAAACTTTTTGTTACTTAAAAACCCCAAGAATACCAGTCACCTTTTTTTTCTTCTTGAAAACCCCAAGATTACCAGTCAAACTTTTTTTCATATTGAAAACCCCAAGCTTACCAGTCAAACTTTTTTTTCTTCAAAACCCCAAGATTACCAGTCAAACTTTTTTTTCTTGAAAACCCCAAGGTTAACAGTCAATTTTTTTTCCCTTGAAAACCCTAGATTACCAGTCAAACTTTTTTTTCTTGAAAACCTCACATTTAACAGTGAAACGTTTTTTTAAAACCCCAAGTTTAACAGCCAAATTCTTTTTTTCTTGAAAACCTCACATTTACCAGTGAAACTTTTTTTCCTGAAAACCCCAAGTTCAACAGTTAAGCTTTTTTTTCCTTGAAAACCTCACATTTACCAATGAAACATTTTTTTCTTGAAAACTCCAAGTTTAACAGTCAAACCTTTTTTTTCTTGAAAACCTCATGTTTACCAGTGAAACCTTTTTTTCTTGATAATCACAAGTTTAACAGTCAAACTTTTTTTTTCTTGAAAACACCAAGTTTAGTCAAACTTTTTTTCTTGAAAACCCCAAGTTTACCAGTCAAAATTTTTTTCTTGAAAACCCCAAGTTTAATAGTCAAACTTTTTTTTCTTGAAAACCTCTCATTTACCAGTGAAAATTTTTTTTTTGATAACCCCTAGTTCAACAAACAAACTTTTTTGCTTGAAAACACTAAGTTTAGTCAAAATTTTTTCCTGGAAAACCCCAAGTTTACCAGTCAAACTTTTTTTTGAAAACCGCACGTTTACCGTGCAAACTTTTTTTTCTTGAAAACCGCACGTTTACCGTTCAAACTTTTTTTTTCTTGAAAACACAAAGTTCAACAGTCAAACTTTTTTTGAAAACCTTACGTTTACCAGCCAAACCGTTTGTTCTTGAAAACAGCAAGTTTAACAGTCATACTTTTTTTTCTTAAAAACAGTAAGTTCAACAGTCAAACATTTTTTTCTTCAAAATCTCACGTTTACCAGTCAAACATTTTTTTCTTGAAAACCACAAGTTCAACAGTGAAACTTTTTTTTCTTGAAAACCTCACGTTTACCAGTGAAACTTTTTTCCCTTGAAAACACCAAGATTAACAGTCAAACTTTTCTTTCATGAAAACCCCAAGATTACCAGTCAAACTTTTTTCCCTTGAAACCCAAGATTACCAGTCAAACTTTTTTTTCCTGAAAACCCCAAGATTACCAGTAAAACTTTTCTTTTCTTGAAAACCCAAAGATTACTAGTCAAATTTTATCATATTGAAAACCCCAAGCTTACCAGTCAATCTTTTTTTCTTCAAAACCCTAAGATTACCAGTCAAACTTTTTTTCTTGAAAACCCCAAGATTACCAGTCAATTTTTTTTTCTTGAAAACCCCTAGATTACCAGTCAATGTTTTTTCTAGAAAACACCACGTTTACCAGTCAAACCTTTTGTTTCTTAAAAACCCCAAGATTACCAGTCACCCCTTTTTTCCTTGAAAATCCTCAAGATAACCAGTCAAACCTTTTTCCATATTGAGAACCACAAGCTTACTAGTCAAACTGTTTCTTTCTTCAAAACCCCAAGATTACCAGTCAAAATTTTTTTCTTGAAAACCCCAAGGTTACCAGTCAAACTTTTTTTCCTTTAAAACCCCTAGATTACAAGTGAAACTTTTTTTTTCTTGAAAACCTCACGTTTAACAGTGAAACATTTTTTTGAAAACCCCAAGTTTAACTGTCAAACTCTTTTTTTCTTGAAAACCTCACATTTACCAGTGAAACTTTATTTTCCTGAAAACACCAAGTTTAACAGTTAAGCTTTTGTTTTTCTTGAAAACCTCATGTTTACCAATGAAATTTTTTCTTGAAAACCCCAAGTTTAACAGTCAAACCTTTTTTTCTTGAAAACCTCACGTTAACCAGTGAAACTTTTTTTTCCTCAAAAACACCAAGATTAACAGTCAAACTTTTTTTTCTTGAAAACCCCAAGTTTAACTGTCAAACATTTTCTTCCATGAAACCCGCAAAATTAACAGTAAAACTTTTTTCTTGAAAACCCCAAGATTACCAGTCAAACTTTTTTTTGAAAACCCCAAGTTTAATGGTCGAACTTTTTTTCTTTGAAAACCCCAAGTTTCACAATCAAACATTTTTTTCTTGAAAACCCCAAGATTACCAGTCAAAAATTTTTTCCTTGAAAACCCCAAGATAACTAGGCAAACTTTTTCTTATTCTTGAGAACCACAAGATTATCAGTCAAACTTTTTTTCCTTGAGAACTCTAAGTTTAACAGTCAAAAATTATTTTTCTTGAAACCCCCTAGATTACCAGTCAAAATTCTTTTTTCCCCAAAACCCCAAGTCTAGCAATCAAACTTTTTTCTTGAAAACCTCAAGATTACCAGTCAAACTTTTTTTTTAAACTGCTAGATTACCAGTCAAACTTTTTTTTACTTGAAAACCCCAAGATTATCAGTTAAACTTTTTTTAAAAACCCCAAGATTATCAGGCAATTTATTTTCTAAGAAAAGGAGAGATCATGACAAGCAGAATATCAAATACTGATTGCATGGGAGATTGACATTGACTCAACTCAATGGGAGGAAGATCTACGATTTGTCATACTTTAAAAAATCATATCTACATAGAGATCTTAAAAACAAAATAACTTAGCTAAAAAATGAAAAATGAAAATAAAAATAACTGACAAAATAAAAATTTTCCACCAATATGCTGAGTTTAACATTTGAAATTTTATTCGTGAAAATCCATGGTTTAACAGTCAAACTTTAATGAAATCCTCAAGTTCACCTGTCAATCTTTTTTTT
Organism: Palaemon carinicauda; assembly: GCF_036898095.1. Lineage (NCBI taxonomy): Eukaryota > Metazoa > Arthropoda > Malacostraca > Decapoda > Palaemonidae > Palaemon > Palaemon carinicauda. The sequence continues at coordinate 111,831,324 of NC_090731.1, read as the reverse complement.
TCTTGAAAACCCCAAGATTACCAGTCAAACTTTTATCTTGAAACCTCCAAGATTACCAGTCAAACTTTTTTTTCTTGAAACCCCCTAGATTACCAGTCAAACTTTTTTCCCTTAAAAACCTTAGATTACCAGTCAAACTTTTTTTTCTTGAAAACCCCAAGATTACCAGTCAAACTTTTTTTCTTGAAAACCCCTAGATTACCAGACAATTTTTTTCTTCAAAACCCCAAGATTACCAGTCAAACTTTTTGTTTCGTAAAAACCCTAAGATTACCAGTCACCCTTTTTGTTCTTGAAAACCCCAAGATTACCAGTCAAACTTTTTTTCATATTGAAAACCCCAAGCTTACCAGTCAAACTTTTTTTCTTCAAAACCCCAAAATTACCAGTCAAACTTTTTTTTTTCGAAAACCCCAAGGTTACCAGTCAAACTTTTTCCCCTTGAAAACCCCTAGATTACCAGTCAAACTTTTTTTCTTGAAAAACTCACGTTTAACAGTGAAACGTTTTTTTAAAACCCCAAGTTTAACACTCAAACTCTTTTTTTCTTGAAAACCTCACATTTACCAATGAAACATTTTTTTCTTGAAAACACCAAGTTTAGTCAAACTTTTTTTCTTGAAAACCCCAAGTTTACCAGTCAAATTTTTTTTTCTTGAAAACCCCAAGTTTAATAGTCAAACTTTTTTTTCTTGAAAACCTCTCATTTACCAGTGAAACTTTTTTTTTGATAACCCCTAGTTCAACAAACAATCTTTTTTGCTTGAAAACACTAAGTTTAGTCAAAAATTTTTAGTGGAAAACACCAAGTTTACCAGTCAAACTTTTTTTTTTGAAAACCGCACGTTTACCGTGCAAACTTTTTTTTTTCTTGAGAACCGCACGTTTACCGTTCAAACTTTTTTTTTCTTGAAAACACCAAGTTCAACAGTCAAACTTTTTTTTGAAAACCTTACGTTTACCAGACAAACCGTTTGTTCTTGAAAACCTCAAGTTTAACAGTCATACTTTTTTTTCTTAAAAACCATAAGTTCAACAGTCAAACATTTTTTTCTTCAAAATCTCACGTTTACCAGTCAATCATTTTTTTCTTGAAAACCACAAGTTCAACAGTGAAACTTTTTTCTTGAAAACCTCTCGTTTACCAGTGAAACTTTTTTTCCTTGAAAACACCAAGATTAACAGTCAAACTCTTCTTTCTTGAAAACCCCAAGCTTACCAGTCAAACTTTTTTCCCTTGAAACCCAAGATTACCAGTCAAACTTTTTTCCTGAAAACCCCAAGATTACCAGTCAAACTTTTCTTTTCTTGAAAACCCAAAGATTACTAGTCAAATTTTATCATATTGAAAACCCCAAGCTTACCAGTCAATCTTTTTTTCTTCAAAACTCCAAGATTACCAGTCAAACTTTTTTTCTTGAAAACCCCAAGATTACCAGTCAATTTTTATTCTTGAAAACTCCTAGATTACCAGTCAATTTTTTTTCTAGAAAACACCACGTTTACCAGTCAAACCTTTTGTTTCTTAAAAACCCCAAGATTACCAGTCACCCCTTTTTTCCTTGAAAACCTCAAGATAACCAGTCAAACCTTTTTCCATATTGAGAACCCCAAGCTTACTAGTCAAACTTTTTTTTTCTTCAAAACCCCAAGATTACCGGTCAACATTTTTTTCTTGAAAACCCCAAGGTTACCAGTCAAACTTTTTTTCCTTGAAAACCCCTAGATTACAAGTCAAACTTTTTTTTTCTTGAAAACCTCACGTTTAACAGTGAAACTTTTTTTGAAAACCCCAAGTTTAACAGTCAAACTCTTTTTTTCTTGAAAACCTCACATTTACCAGTGAAACTTTATTTTCCTGAAAACACCAATTTTAACAGTTAAGCTTTTCTTTTTCTTGAAAACCTCATGTTTACCAATGAAATTTTTTCTTGAAAACCCCAAGTTTAACAGTCAAACCTTTTTTTCTTGAAAACCTCACGTTAACCAGTGAAACTTTTTTTCCCTCAAAAACACCAAGATTAACAGTCAAACTTTTTTTTCTTGAAAACCCCAAGTTTAACTGTCAAACATTTTCTTCCCTGAAACCCGCAAAATTAACAGTAAAACTTTTTTCTTGAAAACCCCAAGATTACCAGTCAAACTTTTTTTTGAAAACCCCAAGTTTAATGGTCGAACTTTTTTTCTTTGAAAACCCCAAGTTTCACAATCAAACATTTTTTTCTTGAAAACCCCAAGATTACCAGTCAAAAATTTTTTCCTTGAAAACCCCAAGATAACTAGGCAAACTTTTTCTTATTCTTGAGAACCACAAGATTATCAGTCAAACTTTTTTTCCTTGAGAACTCTAAGTTTAACAGTCAAAAATTATTTTTCTTGAAACCCCCTAGATTACCAGTCAAAATTCTTTTTTCCCCAAAACCCCAAGTCTAGCAGTCAAACTTTTTTCTTGAAAACCTCAAGATTACCAGTCAAACTTTTTTTTTAAACTGCTAGATTACCAGTCAAACTTTTTTTTACTTGAACACCCCAAGATTATCAGTTAAACTTTTTTTAAAAACCCCAAGATTATCAGGCAATTTATTTTCTAAGAAAAGGAGAGATCATGACAAGCAGAATATCAAATACTGATTGCATGGGAGATTGACATTGACTCAACTCAATGGGAGGAAGATCTACGATTTGTCATACTTTAAAAAATCATATCTACATAGAAATCTTAAAAACAAAATAACTTAGCTAAAAAATGAAACATGAAAATAAAAATAACTGACAAAATAAAAATTTTCCACCAATATGCTGAGTTTAACATTTGAAATTTTATTCGTGAAAATCCATGGTTTAACAGTCAAACTTTAATGAAATCCTCAAGTTCACCTGTCAATCTTTTTTTTTCTTGAAAACCCCAAGATTACCAGTCAAACTTTTATCTTGAAACCTCCAAGATTACCAGTCAAACTTTTTTTCTTGAAAACCCCTAGATTACCAGTCAAACTTTTTTCCCTTAAAAACCTTAGATTACCAGTCAAACTTTTTTTTCTTGAAAACCCCAAGATTACCAGTCAAACTTTTTTTCTTGTAAACCCCTAGATTACCAGTCAATTTTTTTCTTCAAAACCCCAAGATTACCAGTCAAACTTTTTGTTTCGTAAAAACCCTAAGATTACCAGTCACCCTTTTTGTTCTTGAAAATCCCAAGATTACCAGTCAAACTTTTTTCATATTGAAAACCCCAAGCTTACCAGTCAAACTTTTTTTCTTCAAAACCCCAAAATTACCAGTCAAACTTTTTTTTTCGAAAACCCCAAGGTTACCAGTCAAACTTTTTCCCCTTGAAAACCCCTAGATTACCAGTCAAACTTTTTTTCTTGAAAAACTCACGTTTACCAGTGAAACCTTTTTTTAAAACCCCAAGTTTAACACTCAAACTCTTTTTTTCTTGAAAACCTCACATTTACCAATGAAACATTTTTTTCTTGAAAACACCAAGTTTAGTCAAACTTTTTTTCTTGAAAACCCCAAGTTTACCAGTCAAATTTTTTTTCTTGAAAACCCCAAGTTTAATAGTCAAACTTTTTTTTCTTGAAAACCTCTCATTTACCAGTGAAACTTTTTTTTTGATAACCCCTAGTTCAACAAACAATCTTTTTTGCTTGAAAACACTAAGTTTAGTCAAAAATTTTTAGTGGAAAACCCCAAGTTTACCAGTCAAACTTTTTTTTTTGAAAACCGCACGTTTAACGTGCAAACTTTTTTTTCTTGAGAACCGCACGTTTACCGTTCAAACTTTTTTTTCTTGAAAACACCAAGTTCAACAGTCAAACTTTTTTTTTGAAAACCTTACGTTTACCAGACAAACCGTTTGTTCTTGAAAACCGCAAGTTTAACAGTCATACTTTTTTTTCTTAAAAACCATAAGTTCAACAGTCAAACATTTTTTTCTTCAAAATCTCACGTTTACCAGTCAATCATTTTTTTCTTGAAAACCACAAGTTCAACAGTGAAACTTTTTTCTTGAAAACCTCTCGTTTACCAGTGAAACTTTTTTCCTTGAAAACACCAAGATTAACAGTCAAACTCTTCTTTCTTGAAAACCCCAAGATTACCAGTCAAACTTTTTTCCCTTGAAACCCAAGATTACCAGTCAAACTTTTTTCCTGAAAACCCCAAGATTACCAGTCAAACTTTTCTTTTCTTGAAAACCCAAAGATTACTAGTCAAATTTTATCATATTGAAAACCCCAAGCTTACCAGTCAATCTTTTTTTCTTCAAAACTCCAAGATTACCAGTCAAACTTTTTTTCTTGAAAACCCCAAGATTACCAGTCAATTTTTATTCTTGAAAACTCCTAGATTACCAGTCAATTTTTTTTCTAGAAAACACCACGTTTACCAGTCAAACCTTTTGTTTCTTAAAAACCCCAAGATTACCAGTCACCCCTTTTTTCCTTGAAAACCTCAAGATAACCAGTCAAACCTTTTTTCATATTGAGAACCCCAAGCTTACTAGTCAAACTTTTTTTTTCTTCAAAACCCCAAGATTACCGGTCAACATTTTTTTCTTGAAAACCCCAAGGTTACCAGTCAAACTTTTTTTCCTTGAAAACCCCTAGATTACAAGTCAAACTTTTTTTTTCTTGAAAACCTCACGTTTAACAGTGAAACTTTTTTTGAAAACCCCAAGTTTAACAGTCAAACTCTTTTTTTCTTGAAAACCTCACATTTACCAGTGAAACTTTATTTTCCTGAAAACACCAAGTTTAACAGTTAAGCTTTTCTTTTTCTTGAAAACCTCATGTTTACCAATGACATTTTTTTTTGAAAACCCCAAGTTTAACAGTCAAACCTTTTTTTTCTTGAAAACCTCACGTTAACCAGTGAAACTTTTTTTTCCTCAAAAACACCAAGATTAACAGTCAAACTTTTTTTTCTTGAAAACCCCAAGTTTAACTGTCAAACATTTTCTTCCCTGAAACCCGCAAAATTAACAGTAAAACTTTTTTTCTTCAAAACCCCAAGATTACCAGTCAAACTTTTCTTTTGAAAACCCCAAGTTTAATGGTCAAACTTTTTTTTCTTTGAAAACCCCAAGTTTCACAATCAAACTTTTTTTCTTGAAAACCCCAAGATTACCCGTCAAAAATTTTTTCCTTGAAGACCCAAGATAACTAGGCAAACTTTTTTTAATTCTTGAGAACCACAAGATTATCAGTCAAACTCTTTTTCTTGAAAACCTCACATTTACCAGTGAAACTTTATTTTCCTGAAAACACCAAGTTTAACAGTTAAGCTTTTGTTTTTCTTGAAAACCTCATGTTTACCAATGAAATTTTTTTTGAAAACCCCAAGTTTAACAGTCAAACCTTTTTTTTCTTGAAAACCTCACGTTAACCAGTGAAACTTTTTTTTCCTCAAAAACACCAAGATTAACAGTCAAACTTTTTTTTCTTGAAAACCCCAAGTTTAACTGTCAAACATTTTCTTCCCTGAAACCCGCAAAATTAACAGTAAAACTTTTTTTCTTCAAAACCCCAAGATTACCAGTCAAACTTTTTTTTGAAAACCCCAAGTTTAATGGTCAAACTTTTTTTTCTTTGAAAACCCCAAGTTTCACAATCAAACTTTTTTTCTTGAAAACCCCAAGATTACCCGTCAAAAATTTTTTCCTTGAAGACCCCAAGATAACTAGGCAAACTTTTTTTAATTCTTGAGAACCACAAGATTATCAGTCAAACTTTTTTTCCTTGAGAACTCTAAGTTTAACAGTCAAAAATTATTTTTCTTGAAAACCCCAAGATTACCAGTCAAACTTCTTTTTTCTCTAAAACCCCAAGGCTAACAATCAAACTTTTTTTCTTGAAAACCTCTAGATTACCAGTCAAACTTTTTTTTAAAACTGCTAGATTACCAGTCAAACTTTTTTTTTTACTTGAAAACCCCAAGATTACCAGTTAAACTTTTTTGTAAAATCCCCAAGATTATCAGGCAATTTATTTTCTTAGAAAAGAAGAGATCATGACAAGCAGAATATCAAATACTGATTGCCTGGGAGATTGACAATGACTCGACTCAATGGGAGGAAGATCTACGATTTGTCATACTTTAAAAAATCATATCTACATAGAGATCTTAAAAACAAAATAACTTAGCTAAAAAATGAAACATGAAAATAAAAATAACTGACAAAATAAATATTTTCCACCAATATGCTGAGTTTAACATTTGAAATTTTATTCGTGAATATCCATGGTTTAACAGTTAAACTTTAATGAAATCCCCAAGTTTACCTGTCAATCTTTTTTTTTCTTGAAAACCCCAAGATTACCAGTCAAACTTTTTTATCTTGAAACCTCCAAGATTACCAGTCAAACTTTTTTTCTTGAAAACCCCTAGATTACCAGTCAAACTTTTTTCCCTTAAAAACCTTAGATTACCAGTCAAACTTTTTTTTCTTGAAAACTACAAGATTACCAGTCAAATTTTTCTTTTCTTGAAAACCCCAAGATTACCAGTCAAATTTTTTCATATTGAAAACCCCAAGCTTACCAGTCAATCTTCTTTTCTTCAAAACCCCAAGATTACCAGTCAAACATTTTTTCTTGAAAACCTCTAGATTACCAGTCAATTTTTTTCTTCAAAACCCCAAGATAAACAAGTCAAACTTTTTGTTACTTAAAAACCCCAAGATTACCAGTCACCTTTTTTTTTCTTGAAAACCCCAAGATTACCAGTCAAACTTTTTTTCATATTGAAAACCCCAAGCTTACCAGTCAAACTTTTTTTTCTTCAAAACCCCAAGATTACCAGTCAAACTTTTTTTTCTTGAAAACCCCAAGGTTAACAGTCAATTTTTTTCCCTTGAAAACCCTAGATTACCAGTCAAACTTTTTTTCTTGAAAACCTCACATTTAACAGTGAAACGTTTTTTTAAAACCCCAAGTTTAACAGCCAAACTCTTTTTTTCTTGAAAACCTCACATTTACCAGTGAAACTTTTTTTCCTGAAAACCCCAAGTTCAACAGTTAAGCTTTTTTTCCTTGAAAACCTCACATTTACCAATGAAACATTTTTTTCTTGAAAACTCCAAGTTTAACAGTCAAACCTTTTTTTTCTTGAAAACCTCATGTTTACCAGTGAAACCTTTTTTTCTTGATAATCACAAGTTTAACAGTCAAACTTTTTTTTCTTGAAAACACCAAGTTTAGTCAAACTTTTTTTCTTGAAAACCCCAAGTTTACCATTCAAAATTTTTTTCTTGAAAACCCCAAGTTTAATAGTCAAACTTTTTTTTCTTGAAAACCTCTCATTTACCAGTGAAAATTTTTTTTTTGATAACCCCTAGTTCAACAAACAAACTTTTTTGCTTGAAAACACTAAGTTTAGTCAAAATTTTTTCCTGGAAAACCCCAAGTTTACCAGTCAAACTTTTTTTTGAAAACCGCACGTTTACCGTGCAAACTTTTTTTTCTTGAAAACCGCACGTTTACCGTTCAAACTTTTTTTTTCTTGAAAACACAAAGTTCAACAGTCAAACTTTTTTTGAAAACCTTACGTTTACCACCCAAACCGTTTGTTCTTGAAAACAGCAAGTTTAACAGTCATACTTTTTTTTTCTTAAAAACAGTAAGTTCAACAGTCAAACATTTTTTTCTTCAAAATCTCACGTTTACCAGTCAAACATTTTTTTCTTGAAAACCACAAGTTCAATAGTGAAACTTTTTTTTCTTGAAAACCTCACGTTTACCAGTGAAACTTTTTTCCCTTGAAAACACCAAGATTAACAGTCAATCTTTTCTTTCATGAAAACCCCAAGATTACCAGTCAAACTTTTTTCCCTTGAAACCCAAGATTACCAGTCAAACTTTTTTTTCCTGAAAACCCCAAGATTACCAGTCAAACTTTTCTTTTCTTGAAAACCCAAAGATTACTAGTCAAATTTTATCATATTGAAAACCCCAAGCTTACCAGTCAATCTTTTTTTCTTCAAAACCCCAAGATTACCAGTCAAACTTTTTTTCTTGAAAACCCCAAGATTACCAGTCAATTTTTTTTTCTTGAAAACCCCTAGATTACCAGTCAATGTTTTTTCTAGAAAACACCACGTTTACCAGTCAAACCTTTTGTTTCTTAAAAACCCCAAGATTACCAGTCACCCCTTTTTTCCTTGAAAATCCTCAAGATAACCAGTCAAACCTTTTTCCATATTGAGAACCACAAGCTTACTAGTCAAACTGTTTCTTTCTTCAAAACCCCAAGATTACCAGTCAAAATTTTTTTCTTGAAAACCCCAAGGTTACCAGTCAAACTTTTTTTTCCTTTAAAACCCCTAGATTACAAGTGAAACTTTTTTTTTCTTGAAAACCTCACGTTTAACAGTGAAACATTTTTTTGAAAACCCCAAGTTTAACTGTCAAACTCTTTTTTTCTTGAAAACCTCACATTTACCAGTGAAACTTTATTTTCCTGAAAACACCAAGTTTAACAGTTAAGCTTTTGTTTTTCTTGAAAACCTCATGTTTACCAATGAAATTTTTTCTTGAAAACCCCAAGTTTAACAGTCAAACCTTTTTTTCTTGAAAACCTAACGTTAACCAGTGAAACTTTTTTTTCCTCAAAAACACCAAGATTAACAGTCAAACTTTTTTTTTCTTGAAAACCCCAAGTTTAACTGTCAAACATTTTCTTCCATGAAACCCGCAAAATTAACAGTAAAACTTTTTTCTTGAAAACCCCAAGATTACCAGTCAAACTTTTTTTTGAAAACCCCAAGTTTAATGGTCGAACTTTTTTTCTTTGAAAACCCCAAGTTTCACAATCAAACATTTTTTTCTTGAAAACCCCAAGATTACCAGTCAAAATTTTTTCCTTGAAAACCCCAAGATAACTAGGCAAACTTTTTCTTATTCTTGAGAACCACAAGATTATCAGTCAAACTTTTTTTCCTTGAGAACTCTAAGTTTAACAGTCAAAAATTATTTTTCTTGAAACCCCCTAGATTACCAGTCAAAATTCTTTTTTCCCCAAAACCCCAAGTCTAGCAATCAAACTTTTTTCTTGAAAACCTCAAGATTACCAGTCAAACTTTTTTTTAAACTGCTAGATTACCAGTCAAACTTTTTTTTACTTGAAAACCCCAAGATTATCAGTTAAACTTTTTTTAAAAACCCCAAGATTATCAGGCAATTTATTTTCTAAGAAAAGGAGAGATCATGACAAGCAGAATATCAAATACTGATTGCATGGGAGATTGACATTGACTCAACTCAATGGGAGGAAGATCTACGATTTGTCATACTTTAAAAAATCATATCTACATAGAGATCTTAAAAACAAAATAACTTAGCTAAAAAATGAAAAATGAAAATAAAAATAACTGACAAAATAAAAATTTTTCCACCAATATGCTGAGTTTAACATTTGAAATTTTATTCGTGAAAATCCATGGTTTAACAGTCAAACTTTAATGAAATCCTCAAGTTCACCTGTCAATCTTTTTTTTTCTTGAAAACCCCAAGATTACCAGTCAAACTTTTATCTTGAAACCTCCAAGATTACCAGTCAAACTTTTTTTCTTGAAACCCCCTAGATTACCAGTCAAACTTTTTTCCCTTAAAAACCTTAGATTACCAGTCAAACTTTTTTTTCTTGAAAACCCCAAGATTACCAGTATAACTTTTTTTCTTGAAAACCCCTAGATTACCAGACAATTTTTTTCTTCAAAACCCCAAGATTACCAGTCAAACTTTTTGTTTCGTAAAAACCCTAAGATTACCAGTCACCCTTTTTGTTCTTGAAAACCCCAAGATTACCAGTCAAACTTTTTTTCATATTGAAAACCCCAAGCTTACCAGTCAAACTTTTTTTCTTCAAAACCCCAAAATTACCAGTCAAACTTTTTTTTTTCGAAAACCCCAAGGTTACCAGTCAAACTTTTTCCCCTTGAAAACCCCTAGATTACCAGTCAAACTTTTTTTCTTGAAAAACTCACGTTTAACAGTGAAACGTTTTTTTAAAACCCCAAGTTTAACACTCAAACTCTTTTTTTCTTGAAAACCTCACATTTACCAATGAAACATTTTTTTCTTGAAAACACCAAGTTTAGTCAAACTTTTTTCTTGAAAACCCCAAGTTTACCAGTCAAATTTTTTTTCTTGAAAACCCCAAGTTTAATAGTCAAACTTTTTTTTCTTGAAAACCTCTCATTAACCAGTGAAACTTTTTTTTGATAACCCCTAGTTCAACAAACAATCTTTTTTGCTTGAAAACACTAAGTTTAGTCAAAAATTTTTAGTGGAAAACACCAAGTTTACCAGTCAAACTTTTTTTTTTGAAAACCGCACGTTTACCGTGCAAACTTTTTTTTTTCTTGAGAACCGCACGTTTACCGTTCAAACTTTTTTTTTCTTGAAAACACCAAGTTCAACAGTCAAACTTTTTTTTGAAAACCTTACGTTTACCAGACAAACCGTTTGTTCTTGAAAACCGCAAGTTTAACAGTCATACTTTTTTTTCTTAAAAACCATAAGTTCAACAGTCAAACATTTTTTTCTTCAAAATCTCACGTTTACCAGTCAATCATTTTTTTCTTGAAAACCACAAGTTCAACAGTGAAACTTTTTTCTTGAAAACCTCTCGTTTACCAGTGAAACTTTTTTTCCTTGAAAACACCAAGATTAACAGTCAAACTCTTCTTTCTTGAAAACCCCAAGCTTACCAGTCAAACTTTTTTCCCTTGAAACCCAAGATTACCAGTCAAACTTTTTTCCTGAAAACCCCAAGATTACCAGTCAAACTTTTCTTTTCTTGAAAACCCAAAGATTACTAGTCAAATTTTATCATATTGAAAACCCCAAGCTTACCAGTCAATCTTTTTTTCTTCAAAACTCCAAGATTACCAGTCAAACTTTTTTTCTTGAAAACCCCAAGATTACCAGTCAATTTTTATTCTTGAAAACTCCTAGATTACCAGTCAATTTTTTTTCTAGAAAACACCACGTTTACCAGTCAAACCTTTTGTTTCTTAAAAACCCCAAGATTACCAGTCACCCCTTTTTTCCTTGAAAACCTCAAGATAACCAGTCAAACCTTTTTTCATATTGAGAACCCCAAGCTTACTAGTCAAACTTTTTTTTTCTTCAAAACCCCAAGATTACCGGTCAACATTTTTTTCTTGAAAACCCCAAGGTTACCAGTCAAACTTTTTTTTCCTTGAAAACCCCTAGATTACAAGTCAAACTTTTTTTTTCTTGAAAACCTCACGTTTAACAGTGAAACTTTTTTTGAAAACCCCAAGTTTAACAGTCAAACTCTTTTTTTCTTGAAAACCTCACATTTACCAGTGAAACTTTATTTTCCTGAAAACACCAATTTTAACAGTTAAGCTTTTCTTTTTCTTGAAAACCTCATGTTTACCAATGAAATTTTTTCTTGAAAACCCCAAGTTTAACAGTCAAACCTTTTTTTCTTGAAAACCTCACGTTAACCAGTGAAACTTTTTTTTCCTCAAAAACACCAAGATTAACAGTCAAACTTTTTTTTCTTGAAAACCCCAAGTTTAACTGTCAAACATTTTCTTCCATGAAACCCGCAAAATTAACAGTAAAACTTTTTTCTTGAAAACCCCAAGATTACCAGTCAAACTTTTTTTTGAAAACCCCAAGTTTAATGGTCGAACTTTTTTTCTTTGAAAACCCCAAGTTTCACAATCAAACATTTTTTTCTTGAAAACCCCAAGATTACCAGTCAAAAATTTTTTCCTTGAAAACCCCAAGATAACTAGGCAAACTTTTTCTTATTCTTGAGAACCACAAGATTATCAGTCAAACTTTTTTTCCTTGAGAACTCTAAGTTTAACAGTCAAAAATTATTTTTCTTGAAACCCCCTAGATTACCAGTCAAAATTCTTTTTTCCCCAAAACCCCAAGTCTAGCAGTCAAACTTTTTTCTTGAAAACCTCAAAATTACCAGTCAAACTTTTTTTTTGAACTGCTAGATTACCAGTCAAACTTTTTTTTACTTGAACACCCCAAGATTATCAGTTAAACTTTTTTTAAAAACCCCAAGATTATCAGGCAATTTATTTTCTAAGAAAAGGAGAGATCATGACAAGCAGAATATCAAATACTGATTGCATGGGAGATTGACATTGACTCAACTCAATGGGAGGAAGATCTACGATTTGTCATACTTTAAAAAATCATATCTACATAGAAATCTTAAAAACAAAATAACTTAGCTAAAAAATGAAACATGAAAATAAAAATAACTGACAAAATAAAAATTTTCCACCAATATGCTGAGTTTAACATTTGAAATTTTATTCGTGAAAATCCATGGTTTAACAGTCAAACTTTAATGAAATCCTCAAGTTCACCTGTCAATCTTTTTTTTTCTTGAAAACCCCAAGATTACCAGTCAAACTTTTATCTTGAAACCTCCAAGATTACCAGTCAAACTTTTTTTCTTGAAAACCCCTAGATTACCAGTCAAACTTTTTTCCCTTAAAAACCTTAGATTACCAGTCAAACTTTTTTTTCTTGAAAACCCCAAGATTACCAGTCAAACTTTTTTTCTTGTAAACCCCTAGATTACCAGTCAATTTTTTTCTTCAAAACCCCAAGATTACCAGTCAAACTTTTTGTTTCGTAAAAACCCTAAGATTACCGTTCACCCTTTTTGTTCTTGAAAATCCCAAGATTACCAGTCAAACTTTTTTTCATATTGAAAACCCCAAGCTTACCAGTCAAACTTTTTTTCTTCAAAACCCCAAAATTACCAGTCAAACTTTTTTTTTCGAAAACCCCAAGGTTACCAGTCAAACTTTTTCCCCTTGAAAACCCCTAGATTACCAGTCAAACTTTTTTTCTTGAAAAACTCACGTTTACCAGTGAAACCTTTTTTTAAAACCCCAAGTTTAACACTCAAACTCTTTTTTTCTTGAAAACCTCAAATTTACCAATGAAACATTTTTTTCTTGAAAACACCAAGTTTAGTCAAACTTTTTTTCTTGAAAACCCCAAGTTTACCAGTCAAATTTTTTTTCTTGAAAACCCCAAGTTTAATAGTCAAACTTTTTTTTCTTGAAAACCTCTCATTTACCAGTGAAACTTTTTTTTTGATAACCCCTAGTTCAACAAACAATCTTTTTTGCTTGAAAACACTAAGTTTAGTCAAAAATTTTTAGTGGAAAACCCCAAGTTTACCAGTCAAACTTTTTTTTTTGAAAACCGCACGTTTAACGTGCAAACTTTTTTTTTCTTGAGAACCGCACGTTTACCGTTCAAACTTTTTTTTCTTGAAAACACCAAGTTCAACAGTCAAACTTTTTTTTTGAAAACCTTACGTTTACCAGACAAACCGTTTGTTCTTGAAAACCGCAAGTTTAACAGTCATACTTTTTTTCTTAAAAACCATAAGTTCAACAGTCAAACATTTTTTTCTTCAAAATCTCACGTTTACCTGTCAATCATTTTTTTCTTGAAAACCACAAGTTCAACAGTGAAACTTTTTTCTTGAAAACCTCTCGTTTACCAGTGAAACTTTTTTCCTTGAAAACACCAAGATTAACAGTCAAACTCTTCTTTCTTGAAAACCCCAAGATTACCAGTCAAACTTTTTTCCCTTGAAACCCAAGATTACCAGTCAAACTTTTTTCCTGAAAACCCCAAGATTACCAGTCAAACTTTTCTTTTCTTGAAAACCCAAAGATTACTAGTCAAATTTTATCATATTGAAAACCCCAAGCTTACCAGTCAATCTTTTTTTCTTCAAAACTCCAAGATTCCCAGTCAAACTTTTTTTCTTGAAAACCCCAAGATTACCAGTCAATTTTTATTCTTGAAAACTCCTAGATTACCAGTCAATTTTTTTTCTAGAAAACACCACGTTTACCAGTCAAACCTTTTGTTTCTTAAAAACCCCAAGATTACCAGTCACCCCTTTTTTCCTTGAAAACCTCAAGATAACCAGTCAAACCTTTTTTCATATTGAGAACCCCAAGCTTACTAGTCAAACTTTTTTTTTCTTCAAAACCCCAAGATTACCGGTCAACATTTTTTTCTTGAAAACCCCAAGGTTACCAGTCAAACTTTTTTCCTTGAAAACCCCTAGATTACAAGTCAAACTTTTTTTTTCTTGAAAACCTCACGTTTAACAGTGAAACTTTTTTTGAAAACCCCAAGTTTAACAGTCAAACTCTTTTTTTCTTGAAAACCTCACATTTACCAGTGAAACTTTATTTTCCTGAAAACACCAAGTTTAACAGTTAAGCTTTTCTTTTTCTTGAAAACCTCATGTTTACCAATGACATTTTTTTTTAAAACCCCAAGTTTAACAGTCAAACCTTTTTTTTCTTGAAAACCTCACGTTAACCAGTGAAACTTTTTTTTCCTCAAAAACACCAAGATTAACAGTCAAACTTTTTTTTCTTGAAAACCCCAAGTTTAACTGTCAAACATTTTCTTCCCTGAAACCCGCAAAATTAACAGTAAAACTTTTTTTCTTCAAAACCCCAAGATTACCAGTCAAACTTTTTTTTTGAAAACCCCAAGTTTAATGGTCAAACTTTTTTTTCTTTGAAAACCCCAAGTTTCACAATCAAACTTTTTTTCTTGAAAACCCCAAGATTACCCGTCAAAAATTTTTTCCTTGAAGACCCAAGATAACTAGGCAAACTTTTTTTAATTCTTGAAAACCACAAGTTTATCAGTCAAACTTTTTTTCCTTGAGAACTCTAAGTTTAACAGTCAAAAATTATTTTTCTTGAAAACCATAAGATTACCAGTCAAACTTCTTTTTTCTCCAAAACCCCAAGTCTAACAATCAAACTTTTTTTCTTGAAAACCTCAAGATTACCAGTCAAACTTTTTTTTAGAACTGCTAGATTACCAGTCAAACTTTTTTTTTACTTGAAAACCCCAAGATTACCAGTTAAACTTTTTTTGTAAAATCCCCAAGATTATCAGGCAATTTATTTTCTTAGAAAAGGAGAGATCATGACAAGCAGAATATCAAATACTGATTACCTGGGAGATTGACAATGACTCAACTCAATGGGAGGAAGATCTACGATTTGTCATACTTTAAAAAATCATATCTACATAGAGATCTTAAAAACAAAATAACTTAGCTAAAAAATGAAACATGAAAATAAAAATAACTGACAAAATAAATATTTTCCACCAATATGCTGAGTTTAACATTTGAAATTTTATTCGTGAAAATCCATGGTTTAACAGTTAAACTTTAATGAAATCCCCAAGTTTACCTGTCAATCTTTTTTTTTCTTGAAAACCCCAAGATTACCAGTCAAACTTTTTTATCTTGAAACCTCCAAGATTACCAGTCAAACTTTTTTCTTGAAAACCCCTAGATTACCAGTCAAACTTTTTTCCCTTAAAAACCTTAGATTACGATTCAAACTTTTTTTCTTGAAAACTCCAAGATTACCAGTCAAATTTTTCTTTTCTTGAAAACCCCAAGATTACCAGACAAATTTTTTCATATTGAAAACCCCAAGCTTACCAGTCAATCTTCTTTTCTTCAAAACCCCAAGATTACCAGTCAAACATTTTTTTTGAAAACCTCTAGATTACCAGTCAATTTTTTTCTTCAAAACCCCAAGATAAACCAGTCAAACTTTTTGTTACTTAAAAACCCCAAGATTACCAGTCACCCTTTTTTTCTTGAAAACCCCAAGATTACCAGTCAAACTTTTTTTCATATTGAAAACCCCAAGCTTACCAGTCAAACTTTTTTTTCTTCAAAACCCCAAGATTACCAGTCAAACATTTTTTTCTTGAAAACCCCAAGGTTAACAGTCAAATTTTTTCCCTTGAAAACCCTAGATAACCAGTCAAACTTTTTTTTCTTGAAAACCTCACATTTAACAGTGAAACGTTTTTTTAAAACCCCAAGTTTAACAGTCAAACTCTTTTTTTCTTGAAAACCTCACATTTACCAGTGAAACTTTTTTTCCTGAAAACCCCAAGTTCAACAGTTAAGCTTTTTTTTCTTGAAAACCTCACATTTACCTATGAAACATTTTTTTCTTGAAAACTCCAAGTTTAACAGTCAAACCTTTATTTTCTTGAAAACCTCACGTTTACCAGTGAAACCTTTTTTTCTTGATAATCACAAGTTTAACAGTCAAACTTTTTTTTTCTTGAAAACACCAAGTTTAGTCAAACTTTTTTTCTTGAAAACCCCAAGTTTACCAGTCAAAATTTTTTTCTTGAAAACCCCAAGTTTAATAGTCAAACTTTTTTTTTCTTGAAAACCTCTCATTCACCAGTGAAAATTTTTTTTTTTGATAACCCCTAGTTCAACAAACAAACTTTTTTGCTTGAAAACACTAAGTTTAGTCAAAATTTTTTCCTGGAAAACCCCAAGTTTACCAGTCAAACTTTTTTTTGAAAACCGCACGTTTACCGTGCAAACTTTTTTTTTCTTGAAAACCGCACGTTTACCGTTCAAACTTTTTTTTTCTTGAAAACAAAAATTTCAACAGTCAAACTTTTTTTGAAAACCTTACGTTTACCAGACAAACCGTTTGTTCTTGAAAACCGCAAGTTTAACAGTCATACTTTTTTTTCTTAAAAACAGTAAGTTCAACAGTCAAACATTTTTTTCTTCAAAATCTCACGTTTACCAGTCAAACATTTTTTTCTTGAAAACCACAAGTTCAACAGTGAATTTTTTTTTCTTGAAAACCTCACGTTTACCAGTGAAACTTTTTTTCCTTGAAAACACCAAGATTAACAGTCGAACTTTTCTTTCATGAAAACCCCAAGATTACCAGTCAAACTTTTTTCCCTTGAAACCCAAGATTACCAGTCAAACTTTTTTTTCCTGAAAACCCCAAGATTACCAGTAAAACTTTTCTTTTCTTGAAAACCCAAAGATTACCAGTCAAATTTTATCATATTGAAAACCCCAAGCTTACCAGTCAATCTTTTTTTCTTCAAAACCCCAAGATTACCAGTCAAACTTTTTTTCTTGAAAACCCCAAGATTACCAGTCAATTTTTTTTTCTTGAAAACCCCTAGATTACCAGTCAATGTTTTTTCTAGAAAACACCACGTTTACCAGTCAAACCTTTTGTTTCTTAAAAACCCCAAGATTACCAGTCACCCCTTTTGTCCTTGAAAATCCTCAAGATAACCAGTCAAACCTTTTTCCATATTGAGAACCCCAAGCTTACTAGTCAAACTTTTTTTTCTTCAAAACCCCAAGATTACCAGTCAAAATTTTTTTCTTGAAAACCCCAAGGTTACCAGTCAAACTTTTTTTTCCTTTAAAACCCCTAGATTACAAGTGAAACTTTTTTTTTCTTGAAAACCTCACGTTTAACAGTGAAACATTTTTTTGAAAACCCCAAGTTTAACAGTCAAACTCTTTTTTTCTTGAAAACCTCACATTTACCAGTGAAACTTCATTTTCCTGAAAACACCAAGTTTAACAGTTAAGCTTTTGTTTTTCTTGAAAACCTCATGTTTACCAATGAAATTTTTTTTGAAAACCCCAAGTTTAACAGTCAAACCTTTTTTTCTTGAAAACCTCACGTTAACCAGTGAAACTTTTTTTCCTCAAAAACACCAAGATTAACAGTCAATTTTTTTTTCTTGAAAACCCCAAGTTTAACTGTCAAACATTTTCTTCCCTGAAACCCGCAAAATTAACAGTAAAACTTTTTTTCTTGAAAACCCCAAGATTACCAGTCAAACTTTTTTTTGAAAACCCCAAGTTTAATGGTCGAACTTTTTTTCTTTGAAAACCCCAAGTTTCACAGTCAAACTTTTTTTTCTTGAAAACCCCAAGAATACCAGTCAAAAATTTTTTCCTTGAAAACCCCAAGATAACTAGGCAAACTTTTTCTTATTCTTGAGAACCACAAGATTATCAGTCAAACTTTTTTTCCTTGAGAACTCTAAGTTTAACAGTCAAAAATCATTTTTCTTGAAACCCCCTAGATTACCAGTCAAAATTCTTTTTTCTCCAAAACCCCAAGTCTAGCAATCAAACTTTTTTCTTGAAAACCTCAAGATTACCAGTCAAACTTTTTTTTTAAACTGCTAGATTACCAGTCAAACTTTTTTTTACTTGAAAACCCCAAGATTATCAGTTAAACTTTTTTTGAAAACCCCAAGATTATCAGGCAATTTATTTTCTAAGAAAAGGAGAGATCATGACAAGCAGAATATCAAATACTGATTGCATGGGAGATTGACAATGACTCAACTCAATGGGAGGAAGATCTACGATTTGTCATACTTTAAAAAATCATATCTACATAGAGATCTTAAAAACAAAATAACTTAGCTAAAAAATGAAACATGAAAATAAAAATAACTGACAAAATAAATATTTTCCACCAATATGCTGAGTTTAACATTTGAAATTTTATTCGTGAAAATCCATGGTTTAACAGTCAAACTTTAATGAAATCCTCAAGTTTACCTGTCAATCTTTTTTTTTTCTTGAAAACCCCAAGATTACCAGTCAAACTTTTATCCTGAAACCTCCAATATTACCAGTCAAACTTTTTTTCTTGAAAACCCCTAGATTACCAGTCAAACTTTTTTCCCTTAAAAACCTTAGATTACCAGTCAAACTTTTTTTCTTGAAAACCCCAAGATTACCAGTCAAACTTTTTTTCTTGAAAACCCCTAGATTACCAGTCAATTTTTTTTCTTCAAAACCCCAAGATTACCAGTCAAACTTTTTGTTTCGTAAAAACCCTAAGATTACCAGTCACACTTTTTGTTCTTGAAAACCCGAAGATTACCAGTCAAACTTTTTTTCATATTGAAAACCCCAAGCTTACCAGTCAAACTTTTTTTCTTCAAAACCCCAATATTACCAGTCAAACTTTTTTTTCTCGAAAACCCCAAGGTTACCAGTCAAAATTTTTTCCCTTGAAAACCCCTAGATTACCAGTCAAACTTTTTTTCTTGAAAAACTCACGTTTAACAGTGAAACGTTTTTTTAAAACCCCAAATTTAACAGTCAAACTTTTTTTCTTGAAAACCTCACATTTACCAGAGAAACTTTTTTCCTAAAACCCCAAGTTCAACAGTTAAGCTTTTTTTTTCTTGAAAACTTCACATTTACCAATGAAACATTTTTTTCTTGAAAACTCCAAGTTTAATAGTCAAACCTTTTTTTTCTTGGAAACCTCACGTTTACCAGTGAAACCTTTTTTTCTTGATAATCAAAAGTTTAACAGTCAAACTTTTTTTTCTTGAAAACACCAAGTTTAGTCAAACTTTTTTCTTGAAACCCCAAGTTTACCAGTCAATTTTTTTTCTTGAAAACCCCAAGTTTAATAGTCAAACTTTTTTTTCTTGAAAACCTCTCATTTACCAGTGAAACTTTTTTTTTGATAACCCCTAGTTCAACTAACAAACTTTTTTGCTAGAAAACACTAAGTTTAGTCAAATTTTTTCCTGGAAAACCCCAAGTTTACCAGTCAAACTTTTTTTTTGAAAACCGCACGTTTACCGTGCAAACTTTTTTTTGTCTTGAAAACCGCACGTTTACCGTTCAAACTTTTTTTTTCTTGAAAACACCAAGTTCAACAGTCAAACTTTTTTTTTGAAAACCTTACGTTTACCAGACAAACCGTTTGTTCTTGAAAACCGCAAGTTTAACAGTCATACTTTTTTTTCTTAAAAACCATAAGTTCAACAGTCAAACATTTTTTTCTTCAAAATCTCACGTTTACCAGTCAAACATTTTTTCTTTAAAACCACAAGTTCAACAGTGAAACTTTTTTTCTTGAAAACCTCACGTTTACCAGTGAAACTTTTTTTCCTTGAAAACACCAAGATTAACAGTCAAACTTTTCTTTCTTGAAAACCCAAGATTACCAGTCAAACTTTTTTCCCTTGAAACCCAAGATTACCAGTCAAACTTTTTTTCCTGAAAACCCCAAGATTACCAGTCAAATTTTATCATATTGAAAACCCCAAGCTTACCAGTCAATCTTTTTTTCTTCGAAACCCCAAGATTACCAGTGAAACTTTTTTTCTTGAAAACCCCAAGATTACCAATTTTTTTTTCTTGAAAACTCCTAGATTACCAGTCAATTTTTTTTCTAGAAAACACCACGTTTACCAGTCAAACCTTTTGTTTCTTAACCCTTTTACCCCCAAAGGACATACTGGTACGTTTCACAAAACTCACCCCTTTACCCCCATGGACGTACTGGTACGTTCTTGCAAAAAACTGATATTCAAATTTTTTTTTGCATATTTTTGATAATTTTTTGAGAAACTTTAGGCATTTTCCAAGAGAATGAGACCAACCTGAGCTCTCTATGACGAAAATTAAGGCTGTTAGAGCAATTAAAAAAAAATACTGAAAAATGTGCTTGAAAAAAAATTAACCCCTGGAGGTTAAGGGTTGGAAATTTCCAAATAGCCTGGGGGTTAAAGGGTTAAAAACCCCAAGATTACCAGTCACCCCTTTTTTCCTTGAAAACCTCAAGATAACCAGTCAAACCTTTTTTCATATTGAGAACCCCAAGCTTACTAGTCAAACTTTTTTTTTCTTCAAAACCCCAAGATTACCAGTCAAAAATTTTTTTCTTGAAAACCCCAAGGTTACCAGTCAAACTTTTTTTCCTTGAAAACCCCTAGATTACAAGTGAAACTTTTTTTTCTTGAAAACCTCACGTTTAACAGTGAAACATTGTTTTGAAAACCCCAAGTTTAACAGTCAAACTCTTTTTTTCTTGAAAACCTCACATTTACCAGTGAAACATTATTTTCCTGAAAACACCAAGTTTAACAGTTAAGCTTTTCTTTTTCTTGAAAACCTCATGTTTACCAATGAAATTTTTTTTTTGAAAACCCCAAGTTTAACAGTCAAACCTTTTTTTTCTTGAAAACCTCACGTTAACCAGTGAAACTTTTTTTTCCTCAAAAACACCAAGATTAACAGTCAAACTTTTTTTCTTGAAAACCCCAAGTTTAACTGTCAAACATTTTCTTCCCTGAAACCCACAAAATTAACAGTAAAACTTTTTTCTTCAAAACCCCAAGATTACCAGTCAAACTTTTTTTTTGAAAACCCCAAGTTTAATGGTCAAACTTTTTTTTCTTTGAAAACCCCAAGTTTCACAATCAAACTTTTTTTCTTGAAAACCCCAAGATTACCCGTCAAAAATTTTTTCCTTGAAAACCCCAAGATAACTAGGCAAACTTTTTTTTATTCTTGAGAACCACAAGATTATCAGTCAAACTTTTTTTCCTTGAGAACTCTAAGTTTAAAAGTCAAAAATTATTTTTCTTGAAAACCCCTAGATTACCAGTCAAACTTCTTTTTTTCTAAAACCCCAAGTCTAAGAATCAAACTTTTTTTCTTGAAAACCTCAAGATTACCAGTCAAACTTGTTTTTAAAACTGCTAGATTACCAGTCAAACTTTTTTTTTACTTGAAAACCCCAAGATTACCATTTAAACTTTTTTTGTAAAAACCCCAAGATTATCAGGCAATTTATTTTCTTAGAAAAGGAGAGATCATGAGAAGCAGAATATCAAATACTGATTGCCTGGGAGATTGACAATGACTCGACTCAATGGGAGGAAGATCTACGATTTTTATACTTTAAAAAATCATATCTACATAGAGATCTTAAAAACAAAATAACTTAGCTAAAAAATGAAACATGAAAATAAAAATAACTGACAAAATAAATATTTTCCACCAATATGCTGAGTATAACATTTGAAATTTTATTCGTGAAAATCCATGGTTTAACAGTCAAACTTTAATGAAATCCCCAAGTTTACCTGTCAATCTTTTTTTTTCTTGAAAACCCCAAGATTACCAGTCAAACTTTTTTATCTTGAAACCTCCAAGATTACCAGTCAAACTTTTTTTCTTGAAAACCCCTAGATTACCAGTCAAACTTTTTTCCCTTAAAAACCTTAGATTACCAGTCAAACTTTTTTTTCTTGAAAACCCCAAGATTACCAGTCAAACTTTTTTTCTTGAAAACCCCTAGATTACCAGTCAATTTTTTTTCTTCAAAACCCCAAGATTACCAGTCAAACTTTTTGTTTCGTAAAAACCCTAAGATTACCAGTCACACTTTTTGTTCTTGAAAACCCCAAGATTACCAGTCAAACTTTTTTTCATATTGAAAACCCCAAGCTTACTAGTCAAACTTTTTTTTCTTCAAAACCCCAAGATTACCAGTCAAACTTTTTTTCTTGAAAACCCCAAGGTTACCAGTCAAACTTTTTTCCCTTGAAAACCCCTAGATTACCAGTCAAACTTTTTTTTCTTGAAATACTCACGTTTAACAGTGAAACGTTTTTTTAAAACCCCAAGTTTAACAGTCAAACTCTTTTTTCCCTGAAAACCTCACATTTACCAGTGAAACTTTTTTTCCTGAAACCCCAAGTTCAACAGTTAAGCTTTTTTTTCTTGAAAACCTCACATTTACCAATGAAACATTTTTTTCTTGAAAACTCCAAGTTTAACAGTCAAACCTTTTTTTTCTTGGAAACCTCACGTTTACCAGTGAAACCTTTTTTTCTTGATAATCACAAGTTTAACAGTCAAACTTTTTTTTCTTAAAAACACCAAGTTTAGTCAAACTTTTTTTCTTGAAAACCCCAAGTTTACAAGTCAAAATTTTTTTCTTGAAAACCCCAAGTTTAATAGTCAAACTTTTTTTTCTTGAAAACCTCTCATTTACCAGTGAAAATTTTTTTTGATAACCCCTAGTTCAACAAACAAACTTTTTTGCTTGAAAACACTAAGTTTAGTCAAAATTTTTTCCTGGAAAACCCCAAGTTTACCAGTCAAACTTTTTTTTGAAAACCGCACGTTTACCGTGCAAACTTTTTTTTTCTTGAAAACCGCACGTTTACCGTTCACACTTTTTTTTCTTGAAAACACCAAGTTCAACAGTCAAACTTTTTTTTTGAAAACCTTACGTTTACCAGCCAAACCGTTTGTTCTTGAAAACCGCAAGTTTAACAGTCATACTTTTTTTTCTTAAAAACAGTAAGTTCAACAGTCAAACATTTTTTTCTTCAAAATCTCACGTTTACCAGTCAAACATTTTTTTCTTGAAAACCACAAGTTCAACAGTGAAACTTTTTTTCTTGAAAACCTCACGTTTACCAGTGAAACTTTTTTTCCTTGAAAACACCAAGATTAACAGTCAAACTTTTCTTTCATGAAAACCCCAAGATTACCAGTCAAACTTTTTTCCCTTGAAACCCAAGATTACCAGTCAAACTTTTTTTTCCTGAAAACCCCAAGATTACCAGTCAAACTTTTCTTTTCTTGAAAACCCAAAGATTACCAGTCAAATTTTATCATATTGAAAACCCCAAGCTTACCAGTCAATCCTTTTTTCTTCAAAACCCCAAGATTACCAGTCAAACTTTTTTTCTTGAAAACCCCAAGATTACCAGTCAATTTTTTTTCTTGAAAACCCCTAGATTACCAGTCAATTTTTTTCTAGAAAACACCACGTTTACCAGTCAAACCTTTTGTTTCTTAAAAACCCCAAGATTACCAGTCACCCCTTTTTTCCTTGAAAACCTCAAGATAACCAGTCAAACATTTTTTCATATTGAGAACCCCAAGCTTACTAGTCAAACTTTTTTTTTCTTCAAAACCCCAAGATTACCAGTCAAAATTTTTTTCTTGAAAACCCCAAGGTTACCAGTCAAACTTTTTTTCCTTTAAAACCCCTAGATTACAAGTGAAACTTTTTTTTCTTGAAAACCTCACGTTTAACAGTGAAACATTTTTTTGAAAACCCAAAGTTTAACAGTCAAACTCTTTTTTTCTTGAAAACCTCACATTTACCAGTGAAACTTTATTTTCCTGAAAACATCAAGTTTAACAGTTAAGCTTTTGTTTTTCTTGAAAACCTCATGTTTACTAATGAAATTTTTTCTTGAAAACCCCAAGTTTAACAGTCAAACCTTTTTTTCTTGAAAACCTCACGTTAACCAGTGAAACTTTTTTCCTCAAAAACACCAAGATTAACAGTCAAACTTTTTTTTCTTGAAAACCCCAAGTTTAACTGTCAAACATTTTCTTCCCTGAAACCCTTAAAATTAACAGTAAAACTTTTTTCTTGAAAACCCCAAGATTACCAGTCAAACTTTTTTTTTGAAAACCCCAAGTTTAATGGTCGAACTTTTTTTCTTTGAAAACCCCAAGTTTCACAATCAAACTTTTTTTTCTTGAAAACCCCAAGATTACCAGTCAAAAATTTTTTCCTTGAAAACCCCAAGAAAACTAGGCAAACTTTTTTTTTATTCTTGAGAACCACAAGATTATCAGTCAAACTTTTTTTCCTTGAGAACTCTAAGTTTAACAGTCAAAAATTATTTTTTTTGAAAACCCCTAGATTACCAGTCAAAATTCTTTTTTCTCCAAAACCCCAAGTCTAGCAATCAAACTTTTTTCTTGAAAACCTCAAGATTACCAGTCAAACTTTTTTTTAAAACTGCTAGATTACCAGTCAAACTTTTTTTTACTTGAAAACCCCAAGATTACCAGTTAAACTTTTTTTGAAAACCCCAAGATTATCAGGCAATTTATTTCCTAAGAAAAGGAGAGATCATGACAAGCAGAATATCAAATACTGATTGCATGGGAGATTGACAATGACTCAACTCAATGGGAGGAAGATCAACGATTTGTCATACTTTAAAAAATTATATCTACATAGAGATCTTAAAAACAAAATAACTTAGCTAAAAAATGAAACATGAAAATAAAAATAACTGACAAAATAAATATTTTCCTACAATATGCTGAGTTTAACATTTGAAATTTTATTCGTGAAAATCCATGGTTTAACAGTCAAACTTTAATGAAATCCCCAAGTTTACCTGTCAATCTTTTTTTTTTCTTGAAAACCCCAAGATTACCAGTCAAACTTTTATCTTGAAACCTCCAAGATTACCAGTCAAACTTTTTTTCTTGAAAACCCCTAGATTACCAGTCAAACTTTTTTCCCTTAAAAACCTTAGATTACCAGTCAAACTTTTTTTTCTTGAAAACACCAAGATTACCAGTCAAACTTTTTTTCTTGAAAACCCCTAGATTACCAGTCAATTTTTTTTTTCTTCAAAACCCCAAGATTACCAGTCAAACTTTTTGTTTCGTAAAAACCCTAAGATTACCAGTCACCCTTTTTGTTCTTGAAAACCCCAAGATTACCAGTCAAACTTATTTTCATATTGAAAACCCCAAGCTTACCAGTCAAACTTTTTTTTCTTCAAAACCCCAAAATTACCTGTCAAACTTTTTTTTCTTGAAAACCCCAAGGTTACCAGTCAAACTTTTTTCCCTTGAAAACCCCTAGATTACCAGTCAAACTTTTTTTCTTGAAAAACTCACGTTTAACAGTGAAACGTTTTTTTAAAACCCCAAGTTTAACAGTCAAACTCTTTTTTTCTTGAAAACCTCACATTTACCAGTGAAACTTTTTTTCCTGAAAACCCCAAGTTCAACAGTTAAGTTTTTTTTTTCTTGAAAACCTCACATTTACCAATGAAACATTTTTTTCTTGAAAACTCCAAGTTTAATAGTCAAACCTTTTTTTTTCTTGGAAACCTCACGTTTACCAGTGAAACCTTTTTTTCTTGATAATTACAAGTTTAACAGTCAAACTTTTTTTTTCTTGAAAACACCAAGTTTAGTCAAACTTTTTTCTTGAAAACCCCAAGTTTACCAGTCAATTTTTTTTCTTGAAAACCCCAAGTTTATTAGTCAAACTTTTTTTTCTTGAAAACCTCTCATTTACCAGTGAAACTTTTTTTTTGATAACCCCTAGTTCAACAAACAAACTTTTTTGCTTGAAAACACTAAGTTTAGTCAAACTTTTTTCCTGGAAAACCCCAAGTTTACCAGTCAAACTTTTTTTTGAAAACCGCACGTTTACAGTGCAAACTTTTTTTTTTCTTGAAAACCGCACGTTTACCGTTCAAACTTTTTTTTTTCTTGAAAACACCAAGTTCAACAGTCAAACTTTTTTTTTGAAAACCTTACGTTTACCAGATAAACCGTTTGTTCTTGAAAACCGCAAGTTTAACAGTCATACTTTTTTTTTTCTTAAAAACCATAAGTTCAACAGTCAAACATTTTTTTCTTCAAAATCTCACGTTTACCAGTCAAACATTTTTTTCTTGAAAACCACAAGTTCAACAGTGAAACTTTTTTTCTTGAAAACCTCACGTTTACCAGTGAAACATTTTTTCCTTGAAAACACCAAGATTAACAGTCAAACTTTTCTTTCTTGAAAACCCAAGATTACCAGTCAAACTTTTTTCCCTTGAAACCCAAGATTACCAGTCAAAATTTTTTTCCTGAAAACCCCAAGATTACCAGTCAAACATTTCTTTTCTTGAAAACCCAAAGATTACCAGTCAAATTTTATCATATTGAAAACCCCAAGCTTACCAGTCAATCTTTTTTTCTTGAAAACTCCTAGATTACCAGTTAATTTTTTTTCTTGAAAACTCCTAGATTACCAGTTAATTTTTTTTTCTAGAAAACACCACGTTTACCAGTCAAACCTTTTGTTTCTTAAAAACCCCAAGATTACCAGTCACCCCTTTTTTCCTTGAAAACCTCAAGATAACCAGTCAAACATTTTTTCATATTGAGAACCCCAAGCTTACTAGTCAAACTTTTTTTTTCTTCAAAACCCCAAGATTACCAGTCAAAATTTTTTTTTCTTGAAAACCCGAAGGTTACCAGTCAAACTTTTTTTTCCTTGAAAACCCCTAGATTACAAGTGAAACTTTTTTTCTTGAAAACCTCACGTTTAACAGTAAAACATTTTTTTGAAAACCCCAAGTTTAACCGTCAAACTCTTTTTTTCTTGAAAACCTCACATTTACCAGTGAAACTTTATTTTCCTGAAAACACCAAGTTTAACAGTTAAGCTTTTCTTTTTCTTGAAAACCTCATGTTTACCAATGAAATTTTTTTTTGAAAACCCCAAGTTTAACAGTCAAACCTTTTTTTTCTTGAAAACCTCACGTTAACCAGTGAAACTTTTTTTTCCTCAAAAACACCAAGATTAACAGTCAAACTTTTTTTTCTTGAAAACCCCAAGTTTAACTGTCAAACATTTTCTTCCCTGAAACCCACAAAACTAACAGTAAAACTTTTTTTCTTCAAAACCCCAAGATTACCAGTCAAACTTTTTTTTTGAAAACCCCAAGTTTAATGGTCAAACTTTTTTTTCTTTGAAAACCCCAAGTTTCACAATCAAACTTTTTTTCTTGAAAACCCCAAGATTACCCGTCAAAAATTTTTTCCTTGAAAACCCCAAGATAACTAGGCAAACTTTTTCTTATTCTTGAGAACCACAAGATTATCAGTCAAACTTTTTTTCCTTGAGAACTCTAAGTTTAAAAGTAAAAAAAATATTTTTCTTGAAAACCCCTACATTACCAGTCAAACTTCTTTTTTCTCCAAAACCCCAAGTCTAACAATCAAACTTTTTTTCTTGAAAACCTCAAGATTACCAGTCAAACTTTTTCCCCTTGAAAACCCCTAGATTACCAGTCAAACTTTTTTTCTTGAAAAACTCACGTTTAACAGTGAAACGTTTTTTTAAAACCCCAAGTTTAACACTAAAACTTTTTTTCTTGAAAACCTCACATTTACCAATGAAACATTTTTTTCTTGAAAACACCAAGTTTAGTCATACTTTTTTTCTTAAAAACCCCAAGTTTACCAGTCAAATTTTTTTTCTTGAAAACCACAAGTTTAATAGTCAAACTTTTTTTTCTTGAAAACCTCTCATTTACCAGTGAAACTTTTTTTTTGATAACCCCTAGTTCAACAAACAAACTTTTTTGCTTGAAAACACTAAGTTTAGTCAAAAATTTTTCCTGGAAAACCCCAAGTTTACCAGTCAAACTTTTTTTTTGAAAACCGCACGTTTACCGTGCAAACTTTTTTTTTCTTGAGAACCGTACGTTTACCGTTCAAACTTTTTTTTTCTTGAAAACACCAAGTTCAACAGTCAAACTTTTTTTTTGAAAACCTTACGTTTACCAGACAAACCGTTTGTTCTTGAAAACCGCAAGTTTAACAGTCATACTTTTTTTTCTTAAAAACCATAAGTTCAACAGTCAAACATTTTTTTCTTCAAAATCTCACGTTTACCAGTCAATCATTTTTTTCTTGAAAACCACAAGTTCAACAGTGAAACTTTTTTCTTGAAAACCTCTCGTTTGCCAGTGAAACTTTTTTTCCTTGAAAACACCAAGATTAACAGTCAAACTCTTCTTTCTTGAAAACTCCAAGATTACCAGTCAAACTTTTTTCCCTTGAAACCCAAGATTACCAGTCAAACTTTTTTTCCTGAAAACCCCAAGATTACCAGTCAAACTTTTCTTTTCTTGAAAACCCAAAGATTACTAGTCAAATTTTATAATATTGAAAACCCCAAGCTTACCAGTCAATCTTTTTTTCTTCAAAACTCCAAGATTACCAGTCAAACTTTTTTTCTTCAAAACCCCAAGATTACCGGTCAACATTTTTTTCTTGAAAACCCCAAGGTTACCAGTCAAACTTTTTTTCCTTGAAAACCCCTAGATTACAAGTCAAACTTTTTTTTTCTTGAAAACCTCACGTTTAACAGTGAAACTTTTTTTGAAAACCCCAAGTTTAACAGTCAAACTCTTTTTTTCTTGAAAACCTCACATTTACCAGTGAAACTTTATTTTCCTGAAAACACCAATTTTAACAGTTAAGCTTTTCTTTTTCTTGAAAACCTCATGTTTACCAATGAAATTTTTTTTGAAAACCCCAAGTTTAACAGTCAAACCTTTTTTTTCTTGAAAACCTCACGTTAACCAGTGAAACTTTTTTTCCTCAAAAACACCAAGATTAACAGTCAAACTTTTTTTTCTTGAAAACCCCAAGTTTAACTGTCAAACATTTTCTTCCCTGAAACCCGCAAAATTAACAGTAAAACTTTTTTTCTTCAAAACCCCAAGATTACCAGTCAAACTTTTTTTTTGGAAACCCCAAGTTTAATGGTCAAACTTTTTTTTCTTTGAAAACCCCAAGTTTCACAATCAAACTTTTTTTCTTGAAAACCCCAAGATTACCCGTCAAAAATTTTTTCCTTGAAGACCCAAGATAACTAGGCAAACTTTTTTTAATTCTTGAGAACCACAAGATTATCAGTCAAACTTTTTTTCCTTGAGAACTCTAAGTTTAACAGTCAAAAATTATTTTTCTTGAAAACCACAAGATTACCAGTCAAACTTCTTTTTTCTCCAAAACCCCAAGTCTAACAATCAAACTTTTTTTCTTGAAAACGTCAAGATTACCAGTCAAACTTTTTTTTTGAACTGCTAGATTACCAGTCAAACTTTTTTTTTTACTTGAAAACCCCAAGATTACCAGTTAAACTTTTTTTGTAAAATCCCCAAGATTATCAGGCAATTTATTTTCTTAGAAAAGGAGAGATCATGACAAGCAGAATATCAAATACTGATTGCCTGGGAGATTGACAATGACTCAACTCAATGGGAGGAAGATCTACGATTTGTCATACTTTAAAAAATCATATCTACATAGAGATCTTAAAAACAAAATAACTTAGCTAAAAAATGAAACATGAAAATAAAAATAACTGACAAAATAAATATTTTCCACCAATATGCTGAGTTTAACATTTGAAATTTTATTCGTGAAAATCCATGGTTTAACAGTAAAACTTTAATGAAATCCCCAAGTTTACCTGTCAATCTTTTTTTTTCTTGAAAACCCCAAGATTACCAGTCAAACTTTTTTATCTTGAAACCTCCAAGATTACCAGTCAAACTTTTTTCTTGAAAACCCCTAGATTACCAGTCAAACTTTTTTCCCTTAAAAACCTTAGATTACCAGTCAAACTTTTTTTTCTTGAAAACTCCAAGATTACCAGTCAAATTTTTCTTTTCTTGAAAACTCCAAGATTACCAGACAAATTTTTTCATATTGAAAACCCCAAGCTTACCAGTCAATCTTCTTTTCTTCAAAACCCCAAGATTACCAGTCAAACATTTTTTCTTGAAAACCTCTAGATTACCAGTCAATTTTTTCTTCAAAACCCCAAGATAAACCAGTCAAACTTTTTGTTACTTAAAAACCCCAAGATTACCAGTCACCCTTTTTTTTCTTGAAAACCCCAAGATTACCAGTCAAACTTTTTTTCATATTGAAAACCCCAAGCTTACCAGTCAAACTTTTTTTTCTTCAAAACCCCAAGATTACCAGTCAAACTTTTTTTCTTGAAAACCCCAAGGTTAACAGTCAAATTTTTTCCCTTGAAAACCCTAGATAACCAGTCAAACTTTTTTTTTCTTGAAAACCTCACATTTAACAGTGAAACGTTTTTTTAAAACCCCAAGTTTAACAGTCAAACTCTTTTTTTCTTGAAAACCTCACATTTACCAGTGAAACTTTTTTTCCTGAAAACCCCAAGTTCAACAGTTAAGCTTTTTTTTCTTGAAAACCTCACATTTACCTATGAAACATTTTTTTCTTGAAAACTCCAAGTTTAACAGTCAAACCTTTATTTTCTTGAAAACCTCACGTTTACCAGTGAAACCTTTTTTTCTTGATAATCACAAGTTTAACATTCAAACTTTTTTTTTCTTGAAAACACCAAGTTTAGTCAAACTTTTTTTCTTGAAAACCCCAAGTTTACCAGTCAAAATTTTTTTCTTGAAAACCCCAAGTTTAATAGTCAAACTTTTTTTTTCTTGAAAACCTCTCATTTACCAGTGAAAATTTTTTTTTGATAACCCCTAGTTCAACAAACAAACTTTTTTGCTTGAAAACACTAAGTTTAGTCAAAATTTTTTCCTGGAAAACCCCAAGTTTACCAGTCAAACTTTTTTTTGAAAACCGCACGTTTACCGTGCAAACTTTTTTTTCTTGAAAACCGCACGTTTACCGTTCAAACTTTTTTTTTCTTGAAAACACAAAGTTCAACAGTCAAACTTTTTTTGAAAACCTTACGTTTACCAGCCAAACCGTTTGTTCTTGAAAACCGCAAGTTTAACAGTCATACTTTTTTTTCTTAAAAACAGTAAGTTCAACAGTCAAACATTTTTTTCTTCAAAATCTCACGTTTACCAGTCAAACATTTTTTTCTTGAAAACCACAAGTTCAACAGTGAAATTTTTTTTTCTTGAAAACCTCACGTTTACCAGTGAAACTTTTTTTCCTTGAAAACACCAAGATTAACAGTCGAACTTTTCTTTCATGAAAACCCCAAGATTACCAGTCAAACTTTTTTCCCTTGAAACCCAAGATTACCAGTCAAACTTTTTTTTCCTGAAATCCCCAAGATTACCAGTAAAACTTTTCTTTTCTTGAAAACCCAAAGATTACCAGTCAAATTTTATCATATTGAAAACCCCAAGCTTACCAGTCAATCTTTTTTTCTTCAAAACCCCAAGATTACCTGTCAAACTTTTTTTCTTGAAAACCCCAAGATTACCAGTCAATTTTTTTTTCTTGAAAACCCCTAGATTACCAGTCAATGTTTTTTCTAGAAAACACCACGTTTACCAGTCAAACCTTTTGTTTCTTAAAAACCCCAAGATTACCAGTCACCCCTTTTTTCCTTGAAAATCCTCAAGATAACCAGTCAAACCTTTTTCCATATTGAGAACCCCAAGCTTACTAGTCAAACTTTTTTTTCTTCAAAACCCCAAGATTACCAGTCAAAATTTTTTTCTTGAAAACCCCAAGGTTACCAGTCAAACTTTTCTTTTCTTGAAAACCCAAAGATTACTAGTCAAATTTTATCATATTGAAAACCCCAAGCTTACCAGTCAATCTTTTTTTCTTCAAAACTCCAAGATTACCAGTCAAACTTTTTTTCTTCAAAACCCCAAGATTACCGGTCAACATTTTTTTCTTGAAAACCCCAAGGTTACCAGTCAAACTTTTTTTCCTTGAAAACCCCTAGATTACAAGTCAAACTTTTTTTTTCTTGAAAACCTCACGTTTAACAGTGAAACTTTTTTTGAAAACCCCAAGTTTAACAGTCAAACTCTTTTTTTCTTGAAAACCTCACATTTACCAGTGAAACTTTATTTTCCTGAAAACACCAATTTTAACAGTTAAGCTTTTCTTTTTCTTGAAAACCTCATGTTTACCAATGAAATTTTTTTTGAAAACCCCAAGTTTAACAGTCAAACCTTTTTTTTCTTGAAAACCTCACGTTAACCAGTGAAACTTTTTTTTCCTCAAAAACACCAAGATTAACAGTCAAATTTTTTTTCTTGAAAACCCCAAGTTTAACTGTCAAACATTTTCTTCCCTGAAACCCGCAAAATTAACAGTAAAACTTTTTTTCTTCAAAACCCCAAGATTACCAGTCAAACTTTTTTTTTGGAAACCCCAAGTTTAATGGTCAAACTTTTTTTTCTTTGAAAACCCCAAGTTTCACAATCAAACTTTTTTTCTTGAAAACCCCAAGATTACCCGTCAAAAATTTTTTCCTTGAAGACCCAAGATAACTAGGCAAACTTTTTTTAATACTTGAGAACCACAAGATTATCAGTCAAACTTTTTTTCCTTGAGAACTCTAAGTTTAACAGTCAAAAATTATTTTTCTTGAAAACCACAAGATTACCAGTCAAACTTCTTTTTTCTCCAAAACCCCAAGTCTAACAATCAAACTTTTTTTCTTGAAAACGTCAAGATTACCAGTCAAACTTTTTTTTTGAACTGCTAGATTACCAGTCAAACTTTTTTTTTTACTTGAAAACCCCAAGATTACCAGTTAAACTTTTTTTGTAAAATCCCCAAGATTATCAGGCAATTTATTTTCTTAGAAAAGGAGAGATCATGACAAGCAGAATATCAAATACTGATTGCCTGGGAGATTGACAATGACTCAACTCAATGGGAGGAAGATCTACGATTTGTCATACTTTAAAAAATCATATCTACATAGAGATCTTAAAAACAAAATAACTTAGCTAAAAAATGAAACATGAAAATAAAAATAACTGACAAAATAAATATTTTCCACCAATATGCTGAGTTTAACATTTGAAATTTTATTCGTGAAAATCCATGGTTTAACAGTTAAACTTTAATGAAATCCCCAAGTTTACCTGTCAATCTTTTTTTTTCTTGAAAACCCCAAGATTACCAGTCAAACTTTTTTATCTTGAAACCTCCAAGATTACCAGTCAAACTTTTTTCTTGAAAACCCCTAGATTACCAGTCAAACTTTTTTCCCTTAAAAACCTTAGATTACCAGTCAAACTTTTTTTTCTTGAAAACTCCAAGATTACCAGTCAAATTTTTCTTTTCTTGAAAACTCCAAGATTACCAGACAAATTTTTTCATATTGAAAACCCCAAGCTTACCAGTCAATCTTCTTTTCTTCAAAACCCCAATATTACCAGTCAAACATTTTTTCTTGAAAACCTCTAGATTACCAGTCAATTTTTTCTTCAAAACCCCAAGATAAACCAGTCAAACTTTTTGTTACTTAAAAACCCCAAGATTACCAGTCACCCTTTTTTTTCTTGAAAACCCCAAGATTACCAGTCAAACTTTTTTTCATATTGAAAACCCCAAGCTTACCAGTCAAACTTTTTTTTCTTCAAAACCCCAAGATTACCAGTCAAACTTTTTTTTCTTGAAAACCCCAAGGTTAACAGTCAAATTTTTTCCCTTGAAAACCCTAGATAACCAGTCAAACTTTTTTTTTCTTGAAAACCTCACATTTAACAGTGAAACGTTTTTTTAAAAGCCCAAGTTTAACAGTCAAACTCTTTTTTTCTTGAAAACCTCACATTTACCAGTGAAACTTTTTTTCCTGAAAACCCCAAGTTCAACAGTTAAGCTTTTTTTCTTGAAAACCTCACATTTACCTATGAAACATTTTTTTCTTGAAAACTCCAAGTTTAACAGTCAAACCTTTATTTTCTTGAAAACCTCACGTTTACCAGTGAAACCTTTTTTTCTTGATAATCACAAGTTTAACAGTCAAACTTTTTTTTTCTTGAAAACACCAAGTTTAGTCAAACTTTTTTTCTTGAAAACCCCAAGTTTACCAGTCAAAATTTTTTTCTTGAAAACCCCAAGTTTAATAGTCAAACTTTTTTTTTCTTGAAAACCTCTCATTTACCAGTGAAAATTTTTTTTTGATAACCCCTAGTTCAACAAACAAACTTTTTTGCTTGAAAACACTAAGTTTAGTCAAAATTTTTTCCTGGAAAACCCCAAGTTTACCAGTCAAACTTTTTTTTGAAAACCGCACGTTTACCGTGCAAACTTTTTTTTCTTGAAAACCGCACGTTTACCGTTCAAACTTTTTTTCTCTTGAAAACACAAAGTTCAACAGTCAAACTTTTTTTGAAAACCTTACGTTTACCAGCCAAACCGTTTGTTCTTGAAAACCGCAAGTTTAACAGTCATACTTTTTTTTCTTAAAAACAGTAAGTTCAACAGTCAAACATTTTTTTCTTCAAAATCTCACGTTTACCAGTCAAACATTTTTTTCTTGAAAACCACAAGTTCAACAGTGAAATTTTTTTTTCTTGAAAACCTCACGTTTACCAGTGAAACTTTTTTTCCTTGAAAACACCAAGATTAACAGTCGAACTTTTCTTTCATGAAAACCCCAAGATTACCAGTCAAACTTTTTTCCCTTGAAACCCAAGATTACCAGTCAAACTTTTTTTTCCTGAAATCCCCAAGATTACCAGTAAAACTTTTCTTTTCTTGAAAACCCAAAGATTACCAGTCAAATTTTATCATATTGAAAACCCCAAGCTTACCAGTCAATCTTTTTTTCTTCAAAACCCCAAGATTACCTGTCAAACTTTTTTTCTTGAAAACCCCAAGATTACCAGTCAATTTTTTTTTCTTGAAAACCCCTAGATTACCAGTCAATGTTTTTTCTAGAAAACACCACGTTTACCAGTCAAACCTTTTGTTTCTTAAAAACCCCAAGATTACCAGTCACCCCTTTTTTCCTTGAAAATCCTCAAGATAACCAGTCAAACCTTTTTCCATATTGAGAACCCCAAGCTTACTAGTCAAACTTTTTTTTCTTCAAAACCCCAAGATTACCAGTCAAAATTTTTTTCTTGAAAACCCCAAGGTTACCAGTCAAACTTTTTTTCCTTTAAAACCCCTAGATTACAAGTGAAACTTTTTTTTTCTTGAAAACCTCACGTTTAACAGTGAAACATTTTTTTTGAAAACCCCAAGTTTAACAGTCAAACTCTTTTTTTCTTGAAAACCTCACATTTACCAGTGAAACTTTATTTTCCTGAAAACACCAAGTTTAACAGTTAAGCTTTTGTTTTTCTTGAAAACCTCATGTTTACCAATGAAATTTTTTTTTGAAAACCCCAAGTTTAACAGTCAAACCTTTTTTTCTTGAAAACCTCACGTTAACCAGTGAAACTTTTTTTTCCTCAAAAACACCAAGATTAACAGTCAAAATTTTTTTTTCTTGAAAACCCCAAGTTTAACTGTCAAACATTTTCTTCCCTGAAACCCGCAAAATTAACAGTAAAACTTTTTTCTTGAAAACCCCAAGATTACCAGTCAAACTTTTTTTTGAAAACCCCAAGTTTAATGGTCGAACTTTTTTTCTTTGAAAACCCCAAGTTTCACAGTCAAACTTTTTTTTCTTGAAAACCCCAAGATTACCAGTCAAAAATTTTTTCCTTGAAAACCCCAAGATAACTAGGCAAACTTTTTCTTATTCTTGAGAACCACAAGATTATCAGTCAAACTTTTTTTCCTTGAGAACTCTAAGTTTAACAGTCAAAAATCATTTTTCTTGAAACCCCCTAGATTACCAGTCAAAATTCTTTTTTCTCCAAAACCCCAAGTCTAGCAATCAAACTTTTTTCTTGAAAACCTCAAGATTACCAGTCAAACTTTTTTTTTAAACTGCTAGATTACCAGTCAAACTTTTTTTTACTTGAAAACCCCAAGATTATCAGTTAAACTTTTTTTGAAAACCCCAAGATTATCAGGCAATTTATTTTCTAAGAAAAGGAGAGATCATGACAAGCAGAATATCAAATACTGATTGCATGGGAGATTGACAATGACTCAACTCAATGGGAGGAAGATCTACGATTTGTCATACTTTAAAAAATCATATCTACATAGAGATCTTAAAAACAAAATAACTTAGCTAAAAAATGAAACATGAAAATAAAAATAACTGACAAAATAAATATTTTCCACCAATATGCTGAGTTTAACATTTGAAATTTTATTCGTGAAAATCCATGGTTTAACAGTCAAACTTTAATGAAATCCTCAAGTTTAACTGTCAATCTTTTTTTTCTTGAAAACCCCAAGATTACCAGTCAAACTTTTATCCTGAAACCTCCAATATTACCAATCAAACTTTTTTTCTTGAAAACCCCTAGATTACCAGTCAAACTTTTTTCCCTTAAAAACCTTAGATTACCAGTCAAACTTTTTTTCTTGAAAACCCCAAGATTACCAGTCAAACTTTTTTTCTTGAAAACCCCTAGATTACCAGTCAATTTTTTTTCTTCAAAACCCCAAGATTACCAGTCAAACTTTTTGTTTCGTAAAAACCCTAAGATTACCAGTCACCCTTTTTGTTCTTGAAAACCCCAAGATTACCAGTCAAACTTTTTTTCATATTGAAAACCCCAAGCTTACCAGTCAAACTTTTTTTTCTTCAAAACCCCAAAATTACCAGTCAAACTTTTTTTTTCTCGAAAACCCCAAGGTTACCAGTCAAACTTTTTTCCCTTGAAAACCCCCAGATTACCAGTCAAACTTTTTTTCTTGAAAAACTCACGTTTAACAGTGAAACGTTTTTTTAAAACCCCAAGTTTAACAGTCAAACTTTTTTTCTTGAAAACCTCACATTTACCAGAGAAACTTTTTTCCTGAAAACCCCAAGTTCAACAGTTAAGCTTTTTTTTCTTGAAAACTTCACATTTACCAATGAAACATTTTTTTCTTGAAAACTCCAAGTTTAATAGTCAAACCTTTTTTTTCTTGGAAACCTCACGTTTACCAGTGAAACCTTTTTTTCTTGATAATCACAAGTTTAACAGTCAAACTTTTTTTTTCTTGAAAACACCAAGTTTAGTCAAACTTTTTTCTTGAAAACCCCAAGTTTACCAGTCAATTTTTTTTCTTGAAAACCCCAAGTTTAATAGTCAAACTTTTTTTCTTGAAAACCTCTCATTTACCAGTGAAACTTTTTTTTTGATAACCCCTAGTTCAACAAACAAACTTTTTTGCTAGAAAACACTAAGTTTAGTCAAACTTTTTTCCTGGAAAACCCCAAGTTTACCAGTCAAACTTTTTTTTTGAAAACCGCACGTTTACCGTGCAAACTTTTTTTTGTCTTGAAAACCGCACGTTTACCGTTCAAACTTTTTTTTTCTTGAAAACACCAAGTTCAACAGTCAAACTTTTTTTTGAAAACCTTACGTTTACCAGACAAACCGTTTGTTCTTGAAAACCGCAAGTTTAACAGTCATACTTTTTTTTCTTAAAAACCATAAGTTCAACAGTCAAACATTTTTTTCTTCAAAATCTCACGTTTACCAGTCAAACATTTTTTCTTTAAAACCACAAGTTCAACAGTGAAACTTTTTTTCTTGAAAACCTCACGTTTACCAGTGAAACTTTTTTTCCTTGAAAACACCAAGATTAACAGTCAAACTTTTCTTTCTTGAAAACCCAAGATTACCAGTCAAACTTTTTTCCCTTGAAACCCAAGATTTCCAGTCAAACTTTTTTCCTGAAAACCCCAAGATTACCAGTCAAACTTTTCTTTTCTTGAAAACCCAAAGATTACCAGTCAAATTTTATCATATTGAAAACCCCAAGCTTACCAGTCAATCTTTTTTTCTTCGAAACCCCAAGATTACCAGTGAAACTTTTTTTCTTGAAAACCCCAAGATTACCAATTTTTTTTCTTGAAAACTCCTAGATTACCAGTCAATTTTTGTTCTAGAAAACACCACGTTTACCAGTCAAACCTTTTGTTTCTTAAACCTTTTACCCCCAAAGGACATACTGGTACGTTTCACAAAACTCACCCCTTTACCCCCATGGACGTATTGGTACGTTCTTGCAAAAAACTGATATTCAAATTTTTTTTGCATATTTTTGATAATTTTTTGAGAAACTTTAGGCATTTTCCAAGAGAATGAGACCAACCTGAGCTCTCTATGACGAAAATTAAGGCTGTTAGAGCAATTAAAAAAAAATACTGAAAAATGTGCTTGAAAAAAAATTAACCCCTGGAGGTTAAGGGTTGGAAATTTCCAAATAGCCTGGGGGTTAAAGGGTTAAAAACCCCAAGATTACCAGTCACCCCTTTTTTCCTTGAAAACCTCAAGATAACCAGTCAAACCTTTTTTCATATTGAGAACCCCAAGCTTACTAGTCAAACTTTTTTTTTCTTCAAAACCCCAAGATTACCAGTAAAAAAATTTTTTCTTGAAAACCCCAAGGTTACCAGTCAAACTTTTTTTCCTTGAAAACCCCTAGATTACAAGTGAAACTTTTTTTTTTCATGAAAACCTCACGTTTAACAGTGAAACATTGTTTTGAAAACCCCAAGTTTAACAGTCAAACTCTTTTTTTCTTGAAAACCTCACATTTACCAGTGAAACATTATTTTCCTGAAAACATCAAGTTTAACAGTTAAGCTTTTCTTTTTCTTGAAAACCTCATGTTTACCAATGAAATTTTTTTTTGAAAACCCCAAGTTTAACAGTCAAACCTTTTTTTTCTTGAAAAACTCACGTTAACCAGTGAAACTTTTTTTCCTCAAAAACACCAAGATTAACAGTCAAACTTTTTTTTCTTGAAAACCCCAAGTTTAACTGTCAAACATTTTCTTCCCTGAAACCCACAAAATTAACAGTAAAACTTTTTTCTTGAAAACCCCAAGATTACCAGTCAAACTTTTTTTTTGAAAACCCCAAGTTTAATGGTCAAACTTTTTTTTCTTTGAAAACCCCAAGTTTCACAATCAAACTTTTTTTCTTGAAAACCCCAAGATTACCCGTCAAAAATTTTTTCCTTGAAAACCCCAAGATAACTAGGCAAACTTTTTTTTTATTCTTGAGAACCACAAGATTATCAGTGAAACTTTTTTTCCTTGAGAACTCTAAGTTTAAAAGTCAAAAATTATTTTTCTTGAAAACCCCTAGATTACCAGTCAAAATTCTTTTTTCTCTAAAACCCCAAGTCTAAGAATCAAACTTTTTTTCTTGAAAACCTCAAGATTACCAGTCAAACTTGTTTTTAAAACTGCTAGATTACCAGTCAAACTTTTTTTTTACTTGAAAACCCCAAGATTACCAGTTAAACTTTTTTTGTAAAAACCCCAAGATTATCAGGCAATTTATTTTCTTAGAAAAGGAGAGATCATGAGAAGCAGAATATCAAATACTGATTGCCTGGGAGATTGACAATGACTCGACTCAATGGGAGGAAGATCTACGATTTTTATACTTTAAAAAATCATATCTACATAGAGATCTTAAAAACAAAATAACTTAGGTAAAAAATGAAACATGAAAATAAAAATAACTGACAAAATAAATATTTTCCACCAATATGCTGAGTTTAACATATGAAATTTTATTCGTGAAAATCCATGGTTTAACAGTCAAACTTTAATGAAATCCCCAAGTTTACCTGTCAATCTTTTTTTTTCTTGAAAACCCCAAGATTACCAGTCAAACTTTTTTATCTTGAAACCTCCAAAATTACCAGTCAAACTTTTTTTCTTGAAAACCCCTAGATTACCAGTCAAACTTTTTTCCCTTAAAAACCTTAGATTACCAGTCAAACTTTTTTTTCTTGAAAACCCCAAGATTACCAGTCAAACTTTTTTTCTTGAAAACCCCTAGATTACCAGTCAAACTTTTTGTTTCGTAAAAACCCTAAGATTACCAGTCACACTTTTTGTTCTTGAAAACCCCAAGATTACCAGTCAAACTTTTTTTCATATTGAAAACCCCAAGCTTACCAGTCAAACTTTTTTTTCTTCAAAACCCCAAGATTACCAGTCAAACTTTTTTTCTTGAAAACCCCAAGGTTACCAGTCAAACTTTTTTCCCTTGAAAACCCCTAGATTACCAGTCAAACTTTTTTTTCTTGAAATACTCACGTTTAACAGTGAAACGTTTTTTTAAAACCCCAAGTTTAACAGTCAAACACTTTTTTTCTTGAAAACCTCACATTTACCAGTGAAAATTTTTTTTCCTGAAACCCCAAGTTCAACAGTTAAGCTTTTTTTTCTTGAAAACCTCACATTTACCAATGAAACATTTTTTTCTTGAAAACTCCAAGTTTAACAGTCAAACCTTTTTTTTCTTGGAAACCTCACGTTTACCAGTGAAACCTTTTTTTCTTGATAATCACAAGTTTAACAGTCAAACTTTTTTTTCTTAAAAACACCAAGTTTAGTCAAACTTTTTTTCTTGAAAACCCCAAGTTTACCAGTCAAAATTTTTTTCTTGAAAACCCCAAGTTTAATAGTCGAACTTTTTTTTCTTGAAAACCTCTCATTTACCAGTGAAATTTTTTTTTGATAACCCCTAGTTCAACAAACAAACTTTTTTGCTTGAAAACACTAAGTTTAGTCAAATTTTTTTCCTGGAAAACCCCAAGTTTACCAGTCAAACTTTTTTTTGAAAACCGCACGTTTACCGTGCAAACTTTTTTTTCTTGAAAACCGCACGTTTACCGTTCACACTTTTTTTTCTTGAAAACACCAAGTTCAACAGTCAAACTTTTTTTTTGAAAACCTTACGTTTACCAGCCAAACCGTTTGTTCTTGAAAACCGCAAGTTTAACAGTCATATTTTTTTTCTTAAAAACAGTAAGTTCAACAGTCAAACATTTTTTTCTTCAAAATCTCACGTTTACCAGTCAAACATTTTTTTCTTGAAAACCACAAGTTCAACAGTGAAACTTTTTTTCTTGAAAACCTCACGTTTACCAGTGAAACTTTTTTCCTTGAAAACACCAAGATTAACAGTCAAACTTTTCTTTCATGAAAACCCCAAGATTACCAGTCAAACTTTTTTCCCTTGAAACCCAAGATTACCAGTCAAACTTTTTTTTCCTGAAAACCCCAAGATTACCAGTCAAACTTTTCTTTTCTTGAAAACCCAAAGATTACCAGTCAAATTTTATCATATTGAAAACCCCAAGCTTACCAGTCAATCTTTTTTTCTTCAAAACCCCAAGATTACCAGTCAAACTTTTTTTCTTGAAAACCCCAAGATTACCAGTCAATTTTTTTTCTTGAAAACCCCTAGATTACCAGTCAATTTTTTTCTAGAAAACACCACGTTTACCAGTCAAACCTTTTGTTTCTTAAAAACCCCAAGATTACC
Organism: Palaemon carinicauda; assembly: GCF_036898095.1. NCBI lineage: Eukaryota > Metazoa > Arthropoda > Malacostraca > Decapoda > Palaemonidae > Palaemon > Palaemon carinicauda. The sequence goes on along the minus strand of NC_090731.1, from coordinate 111,789,910 downwards.
AGTCACCCCTTTTTTCCTTGAAAACCTCAAGATAACCAGTCAAACATTTTTTCATATTGAGAACCCCAAGCTTACTAGTCAAACTTTTTTTTTCTTCAAAACCCCAAGATTACCAGTCAAAATTTTTTTCTTGAAAACCCCAAGGTTACCAGTCAAACTTTTTTTTCCTTTAAAACCCCTAGATTACAAGTGAAACTTTTTTTTCTTGAAAACCTCACGTTTAACAGTGAAACATTTTTTTTGAAAACCCCAAGTTTAACAGTCAAACTCTTTTTTTCTTGAAAACCTCACATTTACCAGTGAAACTTTATTTTCCTGAAAACACCAAGTTTAACAGTTAAGCTTTTGTTTTTCTTGAAAACCTCATGTTTACCAATGAAATTTTTTCTTGAAAACCCCAAGTTTAACAGTCAAACCTTTTTTTCTTGAAAACCTCACGTTAACCAGTGAAACTTTTTTTTCCTCAAAAACACCAAGATTAACAGTCAAACTTTTTTTTCTTGAAAACCCCAAGTTTAACTGTCAAACATTTTCTTCCCTGAAACCCTTAAAATTAACAGTAAAACTTTTTTCTTGAAAACCCCAAGATTACCAGTTAAACTTTTTTTTGAAAACCCCAAGTTTAATGGTCGAACTTTTTTTCTTTGAAAACCCCAAGTTTCACAATCAAACTTTTTTTTCTTGAAAACCCCAAGATTACCAGTCAAAAATTTTTTCCTTGAAAACCCCAAGAAAACTAGGCAAACTTTTTTTTATTTATGAGAACCTAAAGATTATCAGTCAAACTTTTTTTCCTTGAGAACTCTAAGTTTAACAGTCAAAAATTATTTTTCTTGAAAACCCCTAGATTACCAGTCAAAATTCTTTTTTCTCCAAAACCCCAAGTCTAGCAATCAAACTTTTTTCTTGAAAACCTCAAGATTACCAGTCAAACTTTTTTTTAAAACTGCTAGATTACCAGTCAAACTTTTTTTTTACTTGAAAACCCCAAGATTACCAGTTAAACTTTTTTTGAAAACCCCAAGATTATCAGGCAATTTATTTCCTAAGAAAAAGAGAGATCATGACAAGCAGAATATCAAATACTGATTGCATGGGAGATTGACAATGACTCAACTCAATGGGAGGAAGATCAACGATTTGTCATACTTTAAAAAATTATATCTACATAGAGATCTTAAAAACAAAATAACTTAGCTAAAAAATGAAACATGAAAATAAAAATAACTGACAAAATAAATATTTTCCACCAATATGCTGAGTTTAACATTTGAAATTTTATTCGTGAAAATCCATGGTTTAACAGTCAAACTTTAATGAAATCCCCAAGTTTACCTGTCAATCTTATTTTTTTCTTGAAAACCCCAAGATTACCAGTCAAACTTTTATCTTGAAACCTCCAAGATTACCAGTCAAACTTTTTTTCTTGAAAACCCCTAGATTACCAGTCAAACTTTTTTCCCTTAAAAACCTTAGATTACCAGTCAAACTTTTTTTTCTTGAAAACCCCAAGATTACCAGTCAAACTTTTTTTCTTGAAAACCCCTAGATTACCAGTCAATTTTTTTTTCTTCAAAACCCCAAGATTACCAGTCAAACTTTTTGTTTCGTAAAAACCCTAAGATTACCAGTCACCCTTTTTGTTCTTGAAAACCCCAAGATTACCAGTCAAACTTATTTTCATATTGAAAACCCCAAGCTTACCAGTCAAACTTTTTTTTCTTCAAAACCCCAAAATTACCTGTCAAACTTTTTTTTCTTGAAAACCCCAAGGTTACCAGTCAAACTTTTTTCCCTTGAAAACCCCAAGATTACCAGTCAAACTTTTTTTCTTGAAAACCCCTAGATTACCAGTCAATTTTTTTTCTTCAAAACCCCAAGATTACCAGTCAAACTTTTTGTTTCGTAAAAACCCTAAGATTACCAGTCACCCTTTTTGTTCTTGAAAACCCCAAGATTACCAGTCAAACTTATTTTCATATTGAAAACCCCAAGCTTACCAGTCAAACTTTTTTTTCTTCAAAACCCCAAAATTACCTGTCAAACTTTTTTTTCTTGAAAACCCCAAGGTTACCAGTCAAACTTTTTTCCCTTGAAAACCCCTAGATTACCAGTCAAACTTTTTTTCTTGAAAAACTCACGTTTAACAGTGAAACGTTTTTTTTAAAACCCCAAGTTTAACAGTCAAACTCTTTTTTTCTTGAAAACCTCACATTTACCAGTGAAACTTTTTTTCCTGAAAACCCCAAGTTCAACAGTTAAGCTTTTTTTTTCTTGAAAACCTCACATTTACCAATGAAACATTTTTTTCTTGAAAACTCCAAGTTTAATAGTCAAACCTTTTTTTTTTCTTGGAAACCTCACGTTTACCAGTGAAACCTTTTTTTCTTGATAATTACAAGTTTTACAGTCAAACTTTTTTTCTTGAAAACACCAAGTTTAGTCAAACTTTTTTCTTGAAAACCCCAAGTTTACCAGTCAATTTTTTTTCTTGAAAACCCCAAGTTTAATAGTCAAACTTTTTTTTCCTGAAAACCTCTCATTTACCAGTGAAACTTTTTTTTGATAACCCCTAGTTCAACAAACAAACTTTTTTGCTTGAAAACACTAAGTTTAGTCAAACTTTTTTCCTGGAAAACCCCAAGTTTACCAGTCAAACTTTTTTTTTGAAAACCGCACGTTTACCGTGCAAACTTTTTTTTTCTTGAAAACCGCACGTTTACCGTTCAAACTTTTTTATTCTTGAAAACACCAAGTTCAACAGTCAAACTTTTTTTTTGAAAACCTTACGTTTACCAGATAAACCGTTTGTTCTTGAAAACCGCAAGTTTAACAGTCATACTTTTTTTCTTAAAAACCATAAGTTCAACAGTCAAACATTTTTTTCTTCAAAATCTCACGTTTACCAGTCAAACATTTTTTTCTTGAAAACCACAAGTTCAATAGTGAAACTTTTTTTCTTGAAAACCTCACGTTTACCAGTGAAACATTTTTTCCTTGAAAACACCAAGATTAACAGTCAAACTTTTCTTTCTTGAAAACCCAAGATTACCAGTCAAACTTTTTTCCCTTGAAACCCAAGATTACCAGTCAAAATTTTTTTCCTGAAAACCCCAAGATTACCAGTCAAACATTTCTTTTCTTGAAAACCCAAAGATTACCAGTCAAATTTTATCATATTGAAAACCCCAAGCTTACCAGTCAATCTTTTTTTCTTGAAAACTCCTAGATTACCAGTTAATTTTTTTTTCTTGAAAACTCCTAGATTACCAGTTAATTTTTTTTTCTAGAAAACACCACGTTTACCAGTCAAACCTTTTGTTTCTTAAAAACCCCAAGATTACCAGTCACCCCTTTTTTCCTTGAAAACCTCAAGATAACCAGTCAAACCTTTTTTCATATTGAGAACCCCAATCTTACTAGTCAAACTTTTTTTTTCTTCAAAACCCCAAGATTACCAGTCAAAATTTTTTTTCTTGAAAACCCGAAGGTTACCAGTCAAACTTTTTTTTCCTTGAAAACCCCTAGATTACAAGTGAAACTTTTTTTTCTTGAAAACCTCACGTTTAACAGTAAAAAATTTTTTTTAAAAACCCCAAGTTTAACAGTCAAACTCTTTTTTTCTTGAAAACCTCACATTTACCAGTGAAACTTTATTTTCCTGAAAACACCAAGTTTAACAGTTAAGCTTTTCTTTTTCTTGAAAACCTCATGTTTACCAGTGAAATTTTTTTTGAAAACCCCAAGTTTAACAGTCAAACCTTTTTTTTCTTGAAAACCTCACGTTAACCAGTGAAACTTTTTTTTCCTCAAAAACACCAAGATTAACAGTCAAACTTTTTTTTCTTGAAAACCCCAAGTTTAACTGTCAAACATTTTCTTCCCTGAAACCCACAAAACTAACAGTAAAAGTTTTTTCTTCAAAACCCCAAGATTACCAATCAAACTTTTTTTTTGAAAACCCCAAGTTTAATGGTCAAACTTTTTTTTCTTTGAAAACCCCAAGTTTCACAATCAAACTTTTTTTTCTTGAAAACCCCAAGATTACCCGTCAAAAATTTTTTCCTTGAAAACCCCAAGATAACTAGGCAAACTTTTTTTTATTCTTGAGAACCACAAGATAATCAGTCAAACTTTTTTTCCTTGAGAACTCTAAGTTTAAAAGTAAAAAAAATATTTTTCTTGAAAACCCCTACATTACCAGTCAAACTTCTTTTTTCTCCAAAACCCCAAGTCTAACAATCAAACTTTTTTTCTTAAAAACCTCAAGATTACCAGTCAAACCTTTTTTTTAAAACTGCTAGATTACCAGTCAAACTTTTTTTTTACTTGAAAACCCCAAGATTACCAGTTAAACTTTTTTTGGAAAAACCCCAAGATTATCAGGCAATTTATTTTCTTAGAAAAGGAGAGATCATGACAAGCAGAATATCAAATACTGATTGCCTGGGAGATTGACAATGACTCGACTCAATGGGAGGAAGATCTACGATTTGTCATACTTTAAAAAATCATATCTACATAGAGATCTTAAAAACAAAATAACTTAGCTAAAAAATGAAACATAAAAATAAAAATAACTGACAAAATAAATATTTTCCACCAATATGCTGAGTTTAACATTTGAAATTTTATTCGTGAAAATCCATGGTTTAACAGTCAAACTTTAATGAAATCCCCAAGTTTACCTGTCAATCTTTTTTTTCTTGAAAACCCCAAGATTACCAGTCAAACTTTTTTATCTTGAAACATCCAAGATTACCAGTCAAACTTTTTTTCTTGAAAACCCCTAGATTACCAGTCAAATTTTTTCCCTTAAAAACCTTAGATTATCAGTCAAACTTTTTTTTCTCGAAAACCCCAAGATTACCAGTCAAATTTTTCTTTTCTTGAAAACCCCAAGATTATTAGTCAAATTTTTTCATATTGAAAACCCCAAGCTTACCAGTCAATCTTTTTTTCTTCAAAACCCCAAGATTACCAGTCAAACTTTTTTTCTTGAAAACCCCTAGATTACCAGTCAATTTATTTCTTCAAAACCCCAAGAAAAACCAGTCAAACTTTTTGTTACTTAAAAACCCCAAGATTACCAGTCACCCTTTTTTTTCTTGAAAACCCCAAGATTACCAGTCAAACTTTTTTCATATTGAAAACCCCAAGCTTACCAGTCAAACTTTTTTTTCTTCAAAACCCCAAGATTACCAGTCAAACTTTTTTTTCTTATAAACCCCAAGGTTACCAGTCAATTTTTTTCCCTTGAAAACCCCTAGATTACCAGTCAAACTTTTTTTTCTTGAAAACCTCACGTTTAACAGTGAAACGTTTTTTTAAAACCCCAAGTTTAACAGTCAAACTCTTTTTTTCTTGAAAACCTCACATTTACCAGTGAAACTTTTTTCCTGAAAACCCCAAGTTTAACAGTTAAGCTTTTTTTTCTTGAAAACCTCACATTTACCAATGAAACATTTTTTCTTGAAAACTCCAAGTTTAACAGTCAAACCTTTTTTTTCTTGGAAACCTCACGTTTACTAGTGAAACCTTTTTTTTCTTGATAATCACAAGTTTAACAGTCAAACTTTTTTTTCTTGAAAACACCAAGTTTAGTCAAACTTTTTTTCTTGAAAACCCCAAGTTTACCAGTCAAATTTTTTTTCTTGAAAACCCCAAGTTTAATAGTCAAACTTTTTTTTCTTGAAAACCTCACATTTACCAGTGAAACTTTTTTTCTTGATAACCCCAAGTTCAACAAACAAACTTTTTTTCTTGAAAACACTAAGTTTAGTCAAAATTTTTTCCTGGAAAACCCCAAGTTTACCAGCCAAACTTTTTTTTGAAAACCGCACGTTTACCGTGCATACTTTTTTTTCTTGAAAACCGCACGTTTACCGTTCAAACTTTTTTTTTCTTGAAAACACCAAGTTTAACAGTCAAACTTTTTTTTTGAAAACCTTACGTTTACCAGCCATACCGTTTGTTCTTGAAAACCGCAAGTTTAACAGTCATACTTTTTTTTCTTAAAAACCATAAGTTCAACAGTCAAACGTTTTTCTCTTCAAAATATCACGTTTACCAATCAAACATTTTTTTTTCTTGAAAACCACAAGTTCAACAGTGAAACTTTTTTTCTTGAAAACCTCACGTTTACCAGTGAAACTTTTTTTCCTTGAAAACACCAAGATTAACAGTCAAACTTTTTTTTTCTTGAAAACTCCAAGTTTAACTATCAAACTTTTTTTTCTTGAAACCCCCAAAATTAACAGTAAAACTTTTTTTTCTTGAAAACCCCAAGATTACCAGTCAAACATTTTTTCCTTGAAAACACCAAGATTAACAGTCAAACTTTTTTTTCTTGAAAACCCCAAATTTAACTGTAAAACATTTTTTTCACTTGAAACCCCCAAAATTAACAGTAAAGCTTTTTTATCTTTAAAACCCCAAGATTACCAGCCAAACTTTTTTTTAAAACCCCAAGTTTAACGGGTAGACTTTTTTTCCTTGAAAACCTCAAGTTTAACAATCAAACTTTTTTTCTTGAAAACCCCAATTTTACCAGTCAAACTTTTTCCTTGAAAACCCCAAGATTACCAGGCAAACTTTTTGTATTTTTGAAAACCCCACTAAAATCAGTAAAACTTTTTTTTCTTGAAAACCCTAAGATTACCAGTCAAACTTTTTTCCTTGAAAACCCTAAGTTTAACAGTCAAAAATTATTTTTCTCGAAAACCCCAAGATTACCAGTCAAACTTCTTTTTTTTCTCTAAAACCCCAAGTCAAACAATCAAACTTTTTTCTTGAAAACCCCAAGATTACCAGTCAAATTTTTTTAAAACTGCAGGATTACCAGTCAAACTTTTTTTTCACTTGAAAACCCCAAGATTACCAGTTATACTTTTTTTTGAAAACCTCAAGTTTAACAGGCAATTTATTTTCTTAGAAAAGGAGAGATCATGACAAGCAGAATAACAAATACTGATTGCCTGTGATATTGACAATGACTCGACTCAATGGGAGGAAAATCTACCAGTTGTCATACTTTAAAAAATCATATCTACATAGAGATCTTAAAAACCAAATAACTTAGCTAAAAAATGAAACACGAAAATAAAGATAACTGACAAAATAAATATTTTCCACCAATATGCTGAGTTTAACATTTGAAATTTTATTCGTGAAAATCCATGGTTTAACAGTCAAACTTTGATGAAATCCCCAAGTTTACCTGTCAATCTTTTTTTTCTTGAAAACCCTAAGATTACCAGTCAAACTTTTTTATCTTGAAACTCCCAAGATTACCAGTCAAACTTTTTTTCTTAAAAACCCCAAGATTACCAGTTAAACTTTTCTTTCTTGAAAACCCCAAGATTACCAGTCAAACTTTTTTCCCTTGAAACCCAAGATTACCAAACAAACTTTTTTTTCTTGAAAACCCCAAGATTACCAGTCAAATTTTATCATATTGAAAACCCCAAGCTTGTCAGTCAATCTTTTTTTTTCTTCAATACCCCAAGATTACCAGTCAAACTTTTTTCTTGAAAACCCCAAGATTACCAGTCAAATTTTTTTTTCTTGAAAACCCCTAGATTACCAGTCAATTTTTTTTTCTTGAAAACACCACGTTTACCAGTCAAAATTTTCGTTTCTTAAAAACCCCAAGATTACCGGTCACCCTTTTTTTCCTTGAAAACCCCAAGATAACCAATCAAACCTTTTTTCATATTGAAAACCACAACCTTACAATTCAAACTTTTTTTTCTTCAAAACCCCAAGATTACCAGTCAAACTTTTTTTTCTTGAAAACCCAAAGGTTACCAGTCAAACTTTTTTTCCTTGAAAACCCCTAGATTACCAGTCAAACTTTTTTTCTTGAAAACCTCACGTTTAACAGTGAAACTTTTTTTTGAAAACCCCAAGTTTAACAGTCAAACTCTTTTTTTCTTGAAAACCTCACATTTACCAGTGAAACTTTTTTTCCTGAAAACACCAAGTTTAACAGTTAAGCTTTTCTTTTTCTTGAAAACCTCACGTTTACCAATGAAACATTTTTTTTGAAAACCCCAAGTTTAACAGTCAAACCTTTTTTTTCTTGAAAACCTCACGTTAACCAGTGAAACATTTTTTCTCGAAAACACCAAGATTAACAGTCAAATTTTTTCTCTTGAAAACCCCAAGTTTAACTGTCAAACTTTTTTTTCCTTGAAACCCGCAAAATTAACAGTAAAACTTTTTTTTTTGAAAACCCCAAGTTTAATGGTCAAACTTTTTTTTGAAAACCCCAAGATTACCAGTTAAAATTTTTTTCCTTGAAAACCCCAGGATAACTAGGCAAATTTTTTTTTTTCATGAAAACCCCCAAGATTATCCGTCAAACTTTTTTTTCCTTGAAAACTCTAAGTTTAACAGTCAAAAAATTATTTTTCTTGAAAACCCCAAGATTACCAGTCAAACTTCTTTTTTTTCTCTAAAACCCCAAGATTACCAGTCAAACTTCTTTTTTTTCTCTAAAACCCCAAGTCTAACAACAAACATTTTTCTTGAAAACCCCAAGCTTACCAGTCAAACTTTTTTTTCTAAACTGTAAGATTACCAGTCAAACTTTTTTTTACTTGAAAACCCCAAGATTAGCAGTTAAACTATTTTTTGAAAACCCCAAGATTAACAAGCAATTTATTTTCTTAGAAAAGGTGAGATCATGACAAGCAGAATATCAAATACTGATTGCCTGGGAGATTGAAAATGACTCGACTCAATGGCAGGAAGATATACGATTTGTCATACTTGAAAAAATCATATCTACATAGAGATCTTAAAAACCAAATAACTTAGCTAAAAAATGAAACATGAAAATAAAGATAACTGACAATATAAATATTTTCCACCAATATGCTGAGTTTAACATTTGAAATTTATTCGTGAAAATCCATGGTTTAACAGTCAAACTTTAATGAAATCCCCAAGTTTACCTGTCAATCTTTTTTTTTCTTGAAAACCCCAAGATTACCAGTCAAACTTTTTTATCTTGAAACCTCCAAGATTACCAGTCAAACTTTTTTTCTTGAAAACCCCAAGATTACCAGTCAAACTTTTTTCCCTTAAAAACCTTAGATTACCAGTCAAACTTTTTTTCTTGAAAACCCCAAGATTACCAGTCAAATTTTTCCTTTCTTGAAAACCCCAAAATTACCAGTCAAATTTTTTCATATTGAAAACCCCAAGCTTAAGGTCAATCTTTTTTTCTTCAAAACCACAAGATTACCAGTCAAACTTTTTTTCTTGAAAACCCCAAGATTACCAGTTAAACTTTTTTTTCCTGAAAACCCCTAGATTACAAGTCAATTTTTTTCTTGAAAACACCACGTTTATCAGTCAAAGTTTTTGTTTTTTAAAAACCCCAAGATTACCAGTCACCCTTTTTTTCTTGAAAACCCCAAGATTACCAGTCAAACTTTTTTTCATATTGAAAACCCCAAGCTTACCAGTCAAACTTTTTTTCTTCAAAACGCCAAGATTACCAGTCAAACTTTTTTTTCTTGAAAACCCCAAGGTTACCAGTCAAACTTTTTTTCCCTCTAAAACCCCTCAATTACCAGTCAAACTTTTTTTCTTCTTGAGAACCTCACGTTTAACAGTGAAACGTTATTTTTAAAACCCCAAGTTTAACAGTCAAACTCTTTTTTTTATTGAAAACCTCACATTTACTAGTGAAACTTTTTTCCTGAAAACCCCAAGTTTACCAGTTAAGTTTTTTTCTTGAAAACCTCATGTTTACCAATGAAACATTTTTTCTTGAAAACTCTAAGTTTAACAGTCAAACCTTTTTTTTCTTGGAAACATCACGTTTACCGGTGAAACCGTTTTTTCTTGATAATCACAAGTTTAACAGTCAAACTTTTTTTCTTGAAAACACCAAGTTTAGTCAAACTTTTTTTCTTGAAAACCCCAAGTTTACCAGTCAATTTTTTTTTGAAAACCCCAAGTTTAATAGTCAAACTTTTTTTTTCTTGAAAACCTCACATTTACCAGTGAAACTTTTTTTTCTTGATAACCCCATGTTTAACAAACAAACTTTTTTTCTTGAAAACTCCAAGTGTAGTCAAAATTTTTTCCTGGAAAACCCCAAGTTTACCAGTCGAACTTTTTTTTCTAGGAAACCTCACGTTTACCAGTGAAACCTTTTTTTCTTGATAATCACAAGTTTAACAGTCAAACTTTTTTTTTCTTGAAAACTCCACATTTAACTGTCAAACTTTTTTTTTCTTGAAACCCCCAAAATTAACAGTAAAACTTTTTTTTTCTTGAAAACCCCAAGATTACCAGTCAAACATTTTTTTTTCGAAAACTCCAAGTTTAACAGTCAAAAATTATTTTTCTTGAAAACCCCAAGATTACCAGTCAAACTTCTTTTTTTCTCTAAAACCCCACGTCTAACAACAAACTTTTTTCTTGAAAACCCCAAGTTTACCAGTCAAACTTTTTTTTAAAACTGTAAGATTACCAGTCAAACTTTTTTTTACTTGAAAACCCCAAGATTAGCAGTTAAACTATTTTTTGAAAACCCCAAGATTAACAAGCAATTTATTTTCTTAGAAAAGGTGAGATCATGATAAGCAGAATATCAAATACTGATTGCCTGGGAGATTGACAATGACTCGACTTAATGGGAGGAAGATCTACGATTTGTCATACTTGAAAAAATCATATCTACATGGAGATCATAAAAACCAAATAACTTAGCTAAAAAATGAAACATGAAAATAAAGATAACTGACAATATAAATATTTTCCACCAATATGCTGAGTTTAGCATTTGAAATTTATTCGTGAAAATCCATGGTTTAACAGTCAAACTTTAATGAAATCCCCAAGTTTACCTGTCAATCTTTTTTTTTCTTGAAAACCCCAAGATTACCAGTCAAACTTTTTTATCTTGAAACATCCAAGATTACCAGTCAAACTTTTTTTCTTGAAAACCCCAAGATTACCAGTCAAACTTTTTTCCCTTAAAAACCTTAGATTACCAGTCAAACTTTTTTTTCTTGAAAACCCCAAGATTACCAGTCAAATTTTTCCTTTCGTGAAAACCCCAGAATTACCAGTCAAATTTTTTCATATTGAAAACCCCAAGCTTAAGGTCAATCTTTTTTTCTTCAAAACCACAAGATTACCAGTCAAACTTTTTTTCTTGAAAACCCCAAGATTACCAGTTAAACTTTTTTTCTTGAAAACCCCTAGATTACCAGTCAATTTTTTTTCTTGAAAACACCACGTTTATCAGTCAAAGTTTTTGTTTTTTTGAAAACCCCAAGATTACCAGTCACCCTTTTTTTCTTGAAAACCCCAAGATTACCAGTCAAACTTTTTTCATATTGGAAACCCCAAGCTTACCAGTCAAACTTTTTTTTCTTCAAAACGCCAAGATTACCAGTCAAACTTTTTTTCTTGAAAACCCCAAGGTTACCAGTCAAACTTTTTTTCCCTCTAAAACCCCTCAATTACCAGTCAAACTTTTTTTCTTCTTGAGAACCTCACGTTTAACAGTGAAACGTTATTTTTAAAACCCCAAGTTTAACAGTCAAACTCTTTTTTTATTGAAAACCTCACATTTACCAGTGAAACTTTTTTCCTGAAAACCCCAAGTTTAACAGTTAAGTTTTTTTCTTGAAAACCTCATGTTTACCAATGAAACATTTTTTCTTGAAAACTCCAAGTTTAACAGTCAAACCTTTCTTTTCTTGGAAACCTCACGTTTACCGGTGAAACCTTTTTTTCTTGATAATCACAAGTTTAACAGTCAAACTTTTTTCTTGAAAACACCAAGTTTAGTCAAACTTTTTTTCTTGAAAACCCCAAGTTTACCAGTCAATTTTTTTTGAAAACCCCAAGTTTAATAGTCAAACTTTTTTTTTTCTTGAAAACCTCACGTTTACCAGTGAAACTTTTTTTTCTTGATAACCCCAAGTTTAACAAACAAACTTTTTTTCTTGAAAACTCCAAGTGTAGTCAAAATTTTTTCCTGGAAAACCCCAAGTTTACCAGTCGAACTTTTTTTTCTAGGAAACCTCACGTTTACCAGTGAAACCTTTTTTTCTTGATAATCACAAGTTTAACAGTCAAACTTTTTTTTCTTGAAAACTCCACATTTAACTGTCAAACTTTTTTTTTCTTGAAACCCCCAAAATTAACAGTAAAACTTTTTTTTCTTGAAAACCCCAAGATTACCAGTCAAACATTTTTTTTTTCGAAAACTCCAAGTTTAACAGTCATAAAATTATTTTTCTTGAAAACCCCGAGATTACCAGTCAAACTTCTTTTTTTCTCTAAAACCCCAAGTCTAACAACAAACTTTTTTCTTGAAAACCCCAAGTTTACCAGTCAAACTTTTTTTTTAAAACTGTAAGATTACCAGTCAAACTTTTTTTTTACTTGAAAACCCCAAGATTAGCAGTTAAACTATTTTTTGAAAACCCCAAGATTAACAAGCAATTTATTTTCTTAGAAAAGGTGAGATCATGACAAGCAGAATATCAAATACTGATTGCCTGGGAGATTGACAATGACTCGACTTAATGGGAGGAAGATCTACGATTTGTCATACTTGAAAAAATCATATCTACATGGAGATCATAAAAACCAAATAACTTAGCTAAAAAATGAAACATGAAAATAAAGATAACTGACAATATAAATATTTTCCACCAATATGCTGAGTTTAACATTTGAAATTTATTCGTGAAAATCCATGGTTTAACAGTCAAACTTTAATGAAATCCCCAAGTTTACCTGTCAATCTTTTTTTTTCTTGAAAACCCCAAGATTACCAGTCAAACTTTTTTATCTTGAAACCTCCAAGATTACCAGTCAAACTTTTTTTCTTGAAAACCCCAAGATTACCAGTCCAACTTTTTTCCCTTAAAAACCTTAGATTACCAGTCAAACTTTTTTTTCTTGAAAACCCCAAGATTACCAGTCAAATTTTTTCATATTGAAAACCCCAAGCTTAAGGTCAATCTTTTTTTCTTCAAAACCACAAGATTACCAGTCAAACTTTTTTCTTGAAAACCCCAAGATTACCAGTTAAACTTTTTTTCTTGAAAACCCCTAGATTACCAGTCAATTTTTTTTCTTGAAAACACCACGTTTATCAGTCAAAGTTTTTGTTTTTTTGAAAACCCCAAGATTACCAGTCACCCTTTTTTTCTTGAAAACACCAAGATTACCAGTCACCCTTTTTTTCTTGAAAACCCCAAGTTTAACAGTCAAACTCTTTTTTTTATTGAAAACCTCACATTTACTAGTGAAACTTTTTTCCTGAAAACCCCAAGTTTACCAGTTAAGTTTTTTTCTTGAAAACCTCATGTTTACCAATGAAACATTTTTTCTTGAAAACTCCAAGTTTAACAGTCAAACCTTTTTTTTTCTTGGAAACATCACGTTTACAGGTGAAACTGTTTTTTCTTGATAATCACAAGTTTAACAGTCAAACTTTTTTTCTTGAAAACACCAAGTTTAGTCAAACTTTTTTTCTTGAAAACCCCAAGTTTACCAGTCAATTTTTTTTGAAAACCCCAAGTTTAATAGTCAAACTTTTTTTTTCTTGAAAACCTCACATTTACCAGTGAAACTTTTTTTTCTTGATAACCCCAAGTTTAACAAACAAACTTTTTTTCTTGAAAACCCCTAGATTACCAGTCAATTTTTTTTCTTGAAAACACCACGTTTATCAGTCAAAGTTTTTGTTTTTTTGAAAACCCCAAGATTACCAGTCACCCTTTTTTTCTTGAAAACCCCAAGATTACCAGTCACCCTTTTTTTCTTGAAAACCCCAAGTTTAACAGTCAAACTCTTTTTTTTTTATTGAAAACCTCACATTTACTAGTGAAACTTTTTTCCTGAAAACCCCAAGTTTACCAGTTAAGTTTTTTTCTTGAAAACCTCATGTTTACCAATGAAACATTTTTTCTTGAAAACTCCAAGTTTAACAGTCAAACCTTTTTTTTTCTTGGAAACATCACGTTTACCGGTGAAACTGTTTTTTCTTGATAATCACAAGTTTAACAGTCAAACTTTTTTTCTTGAAAACACCAAGTTTAGTCAAACTTTTTTTCTTGAAAACCCCAAGTTTACCAGTCAATTTTTTTTGAAAACCCCAAGTTTAATAGTCAAACTTTTTTTTCTTGAAAACCTCACATTTACCAGTGAAACTTTTTTTTCTTGATAACCCCAAGTTTAACAAACAAACTTTTTTTCTTGAAAACTCCAAGTGTAGTCAAAATTTTTTCCTGGAAAACCCCAAGTTTACCAGTCGAACTTTTTTTTCTAGGAAACCTCACGTTTACCAGTGAAACCTTTTTTTCTTGATAATCACAAGTTTAACAGTCAAACTTTTTTTTTCTTGAAAACTCCACATTTAACTGTCAAACTTTTTTTTTCTTGAAACCCCCAAAATTAACAGTAAAACTTTTTTTTTCTTGAAAACCCCAAGATTACCAGTCAAACATTTTTTTTTCGAAAACTCCAAGTTTAACAGTCAAAAATTATTTTTCTTGAAAACCCCAAGATTACCAGTCAGACTTCTTTTTTTCTCTAAAACCCCACGTCTAACAACAAACTTTTTTCTTGAAAACCCCAAGTTTACCAGTCAAACTTTTTTTTTAAAACTGTAAGATTACCAGTCAAACTTTTTTTTTACTTGAAAACCCCAAGATTAGCAGTTAAACTATTTTTTGAAAACCCCAAGATTAACAAGCAATTTATTTTCTTAGAAAAGGTGAGATCATGACAAGCAGAATATCAAATACTGATTGCCTGGGAGATTGACAATGACTCGACTTAATGGGAGGAAGATCTACGATTTGTCATACTTGAAAAAATCATATCTACATGGAGATCATTAAAACCAAATAACTTAGCTAAAAAATGAAACATGAAAATAAAGATAACTGACAATATAAATATTTTCCACCAATATGCTGAGTTTAACATTTGAAATTTATTCGTGAAAATCCATGGTTTAACAGTCAAACTTTAATGAAATCCCCAAGTTTACCTGTCAATCTTTTTTTTTTCTTGAAAACCCCAAGATTACCAGTCAAACTTTTTTATCTTGAAACCTCCAAGATTACCAGTCAAACTTTTTTTCTTGAAAACCCCAAGATTACCAGTCAAACTTTTTTCCCTTAAAAACCTTAGATTACCAGTCAAACTTTTTTTTTCTTGAAAACCCCAAGATTACCAGTCAAATTTTTCCTTTCTTGAAAACCCCAAAATTACCAGTCAAATTTTTTCATATTGAAAACCCCAAGCTTAAGGTCAATCTTTTTTTCTTCAAAACCACAAGATTACCAGTCAAACTTTTTTTCTTGAAAACCCCAAGATTACCAGTTAAACTTTTTTTTCTTGAAAACCCCTAGATTACAAGTCAATTTTTTTCTTGAAAACACCACGTTTATCAGTCAAAGTTTTTGTTTTTTAAAAACCCCAAGATTACCAGTCACCCTTTTTTTCTTGAAAACCCCAAGATTACCAGTCAAACTTTTTTTCATATTGAAAACCTCAAGCTTACCAGTCAAACTTTTTTTTCTTCAAAACGCCAAGATTACCAGTCAAACTTTTTTTTCTTGAAAACCCCAAGGTTACCAGTCAAACTTTTTTTCCCTCTAAAACCCCTCAATTACCAGTCAAACTTTTTTTCTTCTTGAGAACCTCACGTTTAACAGTGAAACGTTATTTTTAAAACCCCAAGTTTAACAGTCAAACTCTTTTTTTTTATTGAAAACCTCACATTTACTAGTGAAACTTTTTTCCTGAAAACCCCAAGTTTACCAGTTAAGTTTTTTTCTTGAAAACCTCATGTTTACCAATGAAACATTTTTTCTTGAAAACTCTAAGTTTAACAGTCAAACCTTTTTTTTCTTGGAAACATCACGTTTACCGGTGAAACCGTTTTTTCTTGATAATCACAAGTTTAACAGTCAAACTTTTTTTCTTGAAAACACCAAGTTTAGTCAAACTTCTTTTCTTGAAAACCCCAAGTTTACCAGTCAATTTTTTTTGAAAACTCCAAGTTTAATAGTCAAACTTTTTTTTTTCTTGAAAACCTCACATTTACCAGTGAAACTTTTTTTCTTGATAACCCCATGTTTAACAAACAAACTTTTTTTCTTGAAAACTCCAAGTGTAGTCAAAATTTTTTCCTGGAAAACCCCAAGTTTACCAGTCGAACTTTTTTTTCTAGGAAACCTCACGTTTACCAGTGAAACCTTTTTTTCTTGATAATCACAAGTTTAACAGTCAAACTTTTTTTTTCTTGAAAACTCCACATTTAACTGTCAAACTTTTTTTTTCTTGAAACCCCCAAAATTAACAGTAAAACTTTTTTTTTCTTGAAAACCCCAAGATTACCAGTCAAACATTTTTTTTTCGAAAACTCCAAGTTTAACAGTCAAAAATTATTTTTCTTGAAAACCCCAAGATTACTAGTCAAACTTCTTTTTTTCTCTAAAACCCCACGTCTAACAACAAACTTTTTTCTTGAAAACCCCAAGTTTACCAGTCAAACTTTTTTTTAAAACTGTAAGATTACCAGTCAAACTTTTTTTTTACTTGAAAACCCCAAGATTAGCAGTTAAACTATTTTTTGAAAACCCCAAGATTAACAAGCAATTTATTTTCTTAGAAACGGTAAGATCATGACAAGCAGAATATCAAATACTGATTGCCTGGGAGATTGACAATGACTCGACTTAATGGGAGGAAGATCTACGATTTGTCATACTTGAAAAAATCATATCTACATGGAGATCATAAAAACCAAATAACTTAGCTAAAAAATGAAACATGAAAATAAAGATAACTGACAATATAAATATTTTCCACCAATATGCTGAGTTTAACATTTGAAATTTATTCGTGAAAATCCATGGTTTAACAGTCAAACTTTAATGAAATCCCCAAGTTTACCTGTCAATCTTTTTTTTTCTTGAAAACCCCAAGATTACCAGTCAAACTTTTTTATCTTGAAACATCCAAGATTACCAGTCAAACTGTTTTTCTTGAAAACCCCAAGATTACCAGTCAAACTTTTTTCCCTTAAAAACCTTAGATTACCAGTCAAACTTTTTTTTCTTGAAAACCCCAAGATTACCAGTCAAATTTTTCCTTTCGTGAAAACCCCAAAATTACCAGTCAAATTTTTTCATATTGAAAACCCCAAGCTTAAGGTCAATCTTTTTTTCTTCAAAACCACAAGATTACCAGTCAAACTTTTTTTCTTGAAAACCCCAAGATTACCAGTTAAACTTTTTTTCTTGAAAACCCCTAGATTACCAGTCAATTTTTTTTCTTGAAAACACCACGTTTATCAGTCAAAGTTTTTGTTTTTTTGAAAACCCCAAGATTACCAGTCACCCTTTTTTTCTTGAAAACCCCAAGATTACCAGTCAAACTTTTTTCATATTGAAAACCCCAAGCTTACCAGTCAAACTTTTTTTTCTTCAAAACGCCAAGATTACCAGTCAAACTTTTTTTCTTGAAAACCCCAAGGTTACCAGTCAAACTTTTTTTCCCTCTAAAACCCCTCAATTACCAGTCAAACTTTTTTTCTTCTTGAGAACCTCACGTTTAACAGTGAAACGTTATTTTTAAAACCCCAAGTTTAACAGTCAAACTCTTTTTTTTATTGAAAACCTCACATTTACCAGTGAAACTTTTTTCCTGAAAACCCCAAGTTTAACAGTTAAGTTTTTTTCTTGAAAACCTCATGTTTACCAATGAAACATTTTTCTTGAAAACTCCAAGTTTAACAGTCAAACCTTTCTTTTCTTGGAAACCTCACATTTACCGGTGAAACCTTTTTTTCTTGATAATCACAAGTTTAACAGTTAAACTTTTTTCTTGAAAACACCAAGTTTAGTCAAACTTTTTTTCTTGAAAACCCCAAGTTTACCAGTCAATTTTTTTTGAAAACCCCAAGTTTAATAGTCAAACTTTTTTTTTTCTTGAAAACTTCACGTTTACCAGTGAAACTTTTTTTTCTTGATAACCCCAAGTTTAACAAACAAACTTTTTTTCTTGAAAACTCCAAGTGTAGTCAAAATTTTTTCCTGGAAAACCCCAAGTTTACCAGTCGAACTTTTTTTTCTAGGAAACCTCACGTTTACCAGTGAAACCTTTTTTTCTTGATAATCACAAGTTTAACAGTCAAACTTTTTTTTCTTGAAAACTCCACATTTAACTGTCAAACTTTTTTTTTCTTGAAACCCCCAAAATTAACAGTAAAACTTTTTTTTTCTTGAAAACCCCAAGATTACCAGTCAAACATTTTTTTTCGAAAACTCCAAGTTTAACAGTCAAAAATTATTTTTCTTGAAAACCCCAAGATTACCAGTCAAACTTCCTTTTTTCTCTAAAACCCCAAGTCTAACAACAAACTTTTTTCTTGAAAACCCCAAGTTTACCAGTCAAACTTTTTTTTTAAAACTGTAAGATTACCAGTCAAACTTTTTTTTTACTTGAAAACCCCAAGATTAGCAGTTAAACTATTTTTTGAAAACCCCAAGATTAACAAGCAATTTATTTTCTTAGAAAAGGTGAGATCATGACAAGCAGAATATCAAATACTGATTGCCTGGGAGATTGACAATGACTCGACTTAATGGGAGGAAGATCTACGATTTGTCATACTTGAAAAAATCATATCTACATGGAGATCATAAAAACCAAATAACTTAGCTAAAAAATGAAACATGAAAATAAAGATAACTGACAATATAAATATTTTCCACCAATATGCTGAGTTTAACATTTGAAATTTATTCGTGAAAATCCATGGTTTAACAGTCAAACTTTAATGAAATCCCCAAGTTTACCTGTCAATCTTTTTTTTTTCTTGAAAACACCACGTTTATCAGTCAAAGTTTTTGTTTTTTTGAAAACCCCAAAATTACCAGTCACCTTTTTTTTCTTGAAAACCCCAAGATTACCAGTCACCCTTTTTTTCTTGAAAACCCCAAGTTTAACAGTCAAACTCTTTTTTTTTATTGAAAACCTCACATTTACTAGTGAAACTTTTTTCCTGAAAACCCCAAGTTTACCAGTTAAGTTTTTTTCTTGAAAACCTCATGTTTACCAATGAAACATTTTTTCTTGAGAACTCCAAGTTTAACAGTCAAACCTTTTTTTTCTTGGAAACATCACGTTTACCGGTGAAACTGTTTTTTCTTGATAATCACAAGTTTAACAGTCAATCTTTTTTTCTTGAAAACACCAAGTTTAGTCAAACTTTTTTTCTTGAAAACCCCAAGTTTACCAGTCAATTTTTTTTGAAAACCCCAAGTTTAATAGTCAAACTTTTTTTTTCTTGAAAACTTCACATTTACCAGTGAAACTTTTTTTTCTTGATAACCCCAAGTTTAACAAACAAACTTTTTTTCTTGAAAACTCCAAGTGTAGTCAAAATTTTTTCCTGGAAAACCCCAAGTTTACCAGTCGAACTTTTTTTTCTAGGAAACCTCACGTTTACCAGTGAAACCTTTTTTTCTTGATAATCACAAGTTTAACAGTCAAACTTTTTTTTTCTTGAAAACTCCACATTTAACTGTCAAACTTTTTTTTTCTTGAAACCCCCAAAATTAACAGTAAAACTTTTTTTTTCTTGAAAACCCCAAGATTACCAGTCAAACATTTTTTTTTTCGAAAACTCCAAGTTTAACAGTCAAAAATTATTTTTCTTGAAAACCCCAAGATTACCAGTCAAACTTCTTTTTTTCTCTAAAACCCCACGTCTAACAACAAACTTTTTTCTTGAAAACCCCAAGATTACCAGTCAAACTTTTTTCCCTTAAAAACCTTAGATTACCAGTCAAACTTTTTTTCTTGAAAACCCCAAGATTACCAGTCAAATTTTTCCTTTCTTGAAAACCCCAAAATTACCAGTCAAATTTTTTCATATTGAAAACCCCAAGCTTAAGGTCAATCTTTTTTTCTTCAAAACCACAAGATTACCAGTCAAACTTTTTTTCTTGAAAACCCCTAGATTACCAGTCAATTTTTTTTCTTGAAAACACCACGTTTATCAGTCAAAGTTTTTGTTTTTTTGAAAACCCCAAGATTACCAGTCACCCTTTTTTTCTTGAAAACCCCAAGATTACCAGTCAAACTTTTTTCATATTGAAAACCCCAAGCTTACCAGTCAAACTTTTTTTTCTTCAAAACGCCAAGATTACCAGTCAAACTTTTTTTCTTGAAAACCCCAAGGTTACCAGTCAAACTTTTTTCCCTCTAAAACCCCTCAATTACCAGTCAAACTTTTTTTCTTCTTGAGAACCTCACGTTTAACAGTGAAACGTTATTTTTAAAACCCCAAGTTTAACAGTCAAACTCTTTTTTTTATTGAAAACCTCACATTTACCAGTGAAACTTTTTTCCTGAAAACCCCAAGTTTAACAGTTAAGTTTTTTTCTTGAAAACCTCATGTTTACCAATGAAACATTTTTCTTGAAAACTCCAAGTTTAACAGTCAAACCATTCTTTTCTTGGAAACCTCACGTTTACCGGTGAAACCTTTTTTTCTTGATAATCACAAGTTCAACAGTCAAACTTTTTTCTTGAAAACCCCAAGTTTAGTCAAACTTTTTTTTTTGAAAACCCCAAGATTACCAGTCAATTTTTTTTGAAAACCCCAAGTTTAATAGTCAAACTTTTTTTCTTGAAAACCTCACGTTTACCAGTGAAACTTTTTTTTCTTGATAACCCCAAGTTTAACAAACAAACTTTTTTTCTTGAAAACTCCAAGTGTAGTCAAATTTTTTTCCTGGAAAACCCCAAGTTTACCAGTCGAACTTTTTTTTTCCAGGAAACCTCACGTTTACCAGTGAAACCTTTTTTTCTTGATAATCACAAGTTTAACAGTCAAACTTTTTTTTTTGAAAACTCCACATTTAACTGTCAAACTTTTTTTTCTTGAAACCCCCAAAATTAACAGTAAAACTTTTTTTTTCTTGAAAACTCCAAAATTACCAGTCAAACATTTTTTTTCGAAAACTCCAAGTTTAACGGTCAAATTTTTTTTTTTGAAAACTCTAAGTTTAACGGTCAAACTTTTTTTTCTTGAAAACCCTAAGTTTAACAATCAAACTTTTTTTCTTGAAAACCCCAAGATTACCAGTAATTTTTTTTTGTCTTGAAAACCCCACGTTTAATAGTCAAACTTTTTTTTCTTGAAAACCTCATATTTACCAGTGAAACTTTTTTCTTGATAACACCAAGTTCAACAAACTTTTTTCTTGAAAACACCAAGTTTAGTCAAAAAAAAATTTCTGGAAAACCCAAGTTTACCAGTCAAACTTTTTTTTTGAAAACCGCACGTTTTCCGTGCAAACTTTTTTTCTTGAAAACCTCACATTTAACTTTCAATCTTTTTTTTTCTTGAAAACCTCATGTTTACCGTTTAAACTTTTTTCCTTGAAAACACCAAGTTAAACATCCATACTTTTTTTTGAAAACTTCACGTTTCCCAGCCAAACCATTTGTTCTTGAAAACCGCAAGTTTAACAGTCTTACTTTTTTTTAAAAACCCCAAGTTCAACAGTCATACTTTTTTTCTTAAAAACCCCAAGTTTACCAGTCAAACTTTTTTTTTCTTGAAAACTCCAAGTTGAACAGTGAAACATTTTTCTTGAAAACCTCATGTTTACCATTGAAATGCTTTTCCTTGAAAACACCAAGATTAACAGTCAAACTTTTTTTCTTGAAAACCCCAAATTTAACTGTAAAACATTTTTTTTTACTTGAAATCCACAAAATTAACAGTAAAACTTTTTTTTCTTTAAAACCCTAAGATTACCAGCCAAACTTTTTTTTTGAAAACCCCAAGTTTAACGGGTAGACTTTTTTTTCCTTGAAAACCTCAAGTTTGACAATCAAACTTTTTTTCTTGAAAACCCCAATTTTACCAGGCAAACTTTTTATATTTTTGGAAACCCCACTATTATCAGTAAAACTTTTTTTTCTTGAAAACCCTAAGATTACCAGTTAAACTTTTTTTTCCTTGAAAACCCTAAGTTTAACAGTCAAAAATTATTTTTCTTGAAAACCCCAAGATTACTAGTCAAACTTCTTTTTTTCTCTAAAACCCCAAGTCGAACAATCAAACTTTTTTCTTGAAAACCCCAAGTTTACCAGTCACCCTTTTTTTCTTGAAAACCCCAAGATTACCAATCAAACTTTTTTCATATTGAAAACCCCAAGCTTACCAGTCAAACTTTTTTTTCTTCAAAACGCCAAGATTACCAGTCAAACTTTTTTTCTTGAAAACCCCAAGGTTACCAGTCAAACTTTTTTTCCCTCTAAAACCCCTCAATTACCAGTCAAACTTTTTTTCTTCTTGAGAACCTCACGTTTAACAGTGAAACGTTATTTTTAAAACCCCAAGTTTAACAGTCAAACTCTTTTTTTTTATTGAAAACCTCACATTTACCAGTGAAACTTTTTTCCTGAAAACCCCAAGTTTAACAGTTAAGTTTTTTTCTTGAAAACCTCATGTTTACCAATGAAACATTTTTCTTGAAAACTCCAAGTTTAACAGTCAAACCTTTCTTTACTTGGAAACCTCACGTTTACCGGTGAAACCTTTTTTTCTTGATAATCACAAGTTTAACAGTCAAACTTTTTTCTTGAAAACACCAAGTTTAGTCAAACTTTTTTTCTTGAAAACCCCAAGTTTACCAGTCAATTTTTTTGAAAACCCCAAGTTTAATAGTCAAACTTTTTTTTTCTTGAAAACCTCACGTTTACCAGTGAAACTTTTTTTCTTGATAACCCCAAGTTTAACAAACAAACTTTTTTTCTTGAAAACTCCAAGTGTAGTCAAAATTTTTTCCTGGAAAACCCCAAGTTTACCAGTCGAACTTTTTTTTCTAGGAAACCTCACGTTTACCAGTGAAACCTTTTTTTCTTGATAATCACAAGTTTAACAGTCAAACTTTTTTTTCTTGAAAACTCCACATTTAACTGTCAAACTTTTTTTTTCTTGAAACCCCCAAAATTAACAGTAAAACTTTTTTTTTCTTGAAAACCCCAAGATTACCAGTCAAACATTTTTTTTTCGAAAACTCCAAGTTTAACAGTCAAAAATTATTTTTCTTGAAAACCCCAAGATTACCAGTCAAACTTCTTTTTTTCTCTAAAACCCCAAGTCTAACAACAAACTTTTTTCTTGAAAACCCCAAGTTTACCAGTCAAACTTTTTTTTAAAACTGTAAGATTACCAGTCAAACTTTTTTTTACTTGAAAACCCCAAGATTAGCAGTTAAACTATTTTTTGAAAACCCCAAGATTAACAAGCAATTTATTTTCTTAGAAAAGGTGAGATCATGACAAGCAGAATATCAAATACTGATTGCCTGGGAGATTGACAATGACTCGACTTAATGGGAGGAAGATCTACGATTTGTCATACTTGAAAAAATCATATCTACATGGAGATCATAAAAACCAAATAACTTAGCTAAAAAATGAAACATGAAAATAAAGATAACTGACAATATAAATATTTTCCACCAATATGCTGAGTTTAACATTTGAAATTTTATTCGTGAAAATCCATGGTTTAACAGTCAAACTTTAATGAAATCCCCAAGTTTACCTGTCAATCTTTTTTTTTCTTGAAAACCCCAAGATTACCAGTCAAACTTTTTTATCTTGAAACCTCCAAGATTACAAGTCAAACTTTTTTTCTTGAAAACCCCAAGATTACCAGTCAAACTTTTTTCCCTTAAAAACCATAGATTACCAGTCAAACTTTTTTTCTTGAAAACCCCAAGATTACCAGTCAAATTTTTCCTTTCTTGAAAACCCCAAAATTACCAGTCAAATTTTTTCATATTGAAAACCCCAAGCTTAAGGTCAATCTTTTTTTCTTCAAAACCACAAGATTACCAGTCAAACTTCTTTTTTTGAAAACCCCAAGATTACCAGTTAAACTTTTTTTTCTTGAAAACCCCTAGATTACCAGTCAATTTTTTTTCTTGAAAACACCACGTTTATCAGTCAAAGTTTTTGTTTTTTTGAAAACCCCAAGATTACCAGTCACCCTTTTTTTCTTGAAAACCCCAAGATTACCAGTCAAACTTTTTTCATATTGAAAACCCCAAGCTTACCAGTCAAACTTTTTTTTTCTTCAAAACGCCAAGATTACCAGTCAAACTTTTTTTCTTGAAAACCCCAAGGTTACCAGTCAAACTTTTTTTCCCTCTAAAACCCCTCAATTACCAGTCAAACTTTTTTTCTTCTTGAGAACCTCACGTTTAACAGTGAAACGTTATTTTTAAAACCCCAAGTTCAACAGTCAAACTCTTTTTTTTATTGAAAACCTCACATTTACCAGTGAAACTTTTTTCCTGAAAACCCCAAAGTTAACAGTTAAGTTTTTTTCTTGAAAACCTCATGTTTACCAATGAAACATTTTTCTTGAAAACTCCAAGTTTAACATTCAAACCTTTCTTTTCTTGGAAACCTCACGTTTACCGGTGAAACCTTTTTTTCTTGATAATCACAAGTTTAACAGTCAAACTTTTTTCTTGAAAACACCAAGTTTAGTCAAACTTTTTTTCTTGAAAACCCCAAGTTTACCAGTCAATTTTTTTTTAAAACCCCAAGTTTAATAGTCAAACTTTTTTTCTTGAAAACCTCACGTTTACCAGTAAAACTTTTTTTCTTGATAACCCCAAGTTTAACAAACAAACTTTTTTTCTTGAAAACTCCAAGTGTAGTCAAAATTTTTTCCTGGAAAACCCCAAGTTTACCAGTCGAACTTTTTTTTCTAGGAAACCTCACGTTTACCAGTGAAACCTTTTTTTCTTGATAATCACAAGTTTAACAGTCAAACTTTTTTTTTTGAAAACTCCACATTTAACTGTCAAACTTTTTTTTTCTTGAAACCCCTAAAATTAACAGTAAAACTTTTTTTTTTCTGGAAAACCCCAAAATTACCAGTCAAACATATTTTTTCGAAAACTCCAAGTTTAACGGTCAAACTTTTTTTTTGAAAACTCTAAGTTTAAGGGTCAAACTTTTTTTCTTGAAAACCCTAAGTTTAACAATCAAACTTTTTTTCTTGAAAACCCCAAGATTACCAGTAATTTTTTTTTGTCTTGAAAACCCCACGTTTAATAGTCAAACTTTTTTTTCTTGAAAACCTCATATTTACCAGTGAAACTTTTTTCTTGATAACACCAAGTTCAACAAACTTTTTTCTTGAAAACACCAAGTTTAGTCAAAAAAAAATTTCTGGAAAACCCAAGTTTACCAGTCAAACTTTTTTTTTGAAAACCGCACGTTTTCCGTGCAAACTTTTTTTCTTGAAAACCTCATATTTAACTTTCAATCTTTTTTTTTCTTGAAAACCGCAAGTTTACCGTTTAAACTTTTTTCCTTGAAAACACCAAGTTAAACATCCATATATTTTTTTGAAAACTTCACGTTTCCCAGCCAAACCATTTGTTCTTGAAAACCGCAAGTTTAACAGTCTTACTTTTTTTAAAAAACCCCAAGTTCAACAGTCATACTTTTTTTCTTAAAAACCCCAAGTTTACCAGTCAAACTTTTTTTTTCTTGAAAACTCCAAGTTGAACAGTGAAACATTTTTCTTGAAAACCTCATGTTTACCATTGAAATGCTTTTCCTTGAAAACACCAAGATTAACAGTCAAACTTTTTTCTTGAAAACCCCAAATTTAACTGTAAAACATTTTTTTTACTTAAAATCCACAAAATTAACAGTAAAACTTTTTTTTCTTTAAAACCCTAAGATTACCAGCCAAACTTTTTTTTGAAAACCCCAAGTTTAACGGGTAGACATTTTTTTCCTTGAAAACCTCAAGTTTGACAATCAAACTTTTTTTTCTTGAAAACCCCAATTTTACCAGGCAAACTTTTTGTATTTTTGGAAACCCCATTATTATCAGTAAAACTTTTTTTTCTTGAAAACCCTAAGATTACCAGTTAAACTTTTTTTTCCTTGAAAACCCTAAGTTTAACAGTCAAAAATTATTTTTCTTGAAAACCCCAAGATTACTAGTCAAACTTCTTTTTTTCTCTAAAACCCCAAGTCGAACAATCAAACTTTTTTCTTGAAAACCCCAAGATTACCAATCAATTTTTTTTAAAACTGCAAGATTACCAGTCAAACTTTTTTTCACTTGAAAACCCCAAGATTACCAGTTATACTTTTTTTGAAAACCCCAAGATTAACAGGCAATTTATTTTCTTAGAAAAGGAGAGATCATGACAAGCAGAATAACAAATACTGATTGCCTGTGATATTGACAATGACTCGACTCAATGGGAGGAAGATCTACGATTTGTCATACTTTAAAAAATCATGTCTACATAGAGATCTTAAAAACCAAATAACTTAGCTAAAAAATGAAACACGAAAATAAAGATAACTGACAAAATAAATACATTCCACCAATATGCTGAGTTTAACATTTGAAATTTTATTCGTGAAAATCCATGATTTAACAGTCAAACTTTAATGAGATCCCAAGTTCACCTGTCGATCTTTTTTTTCTTGAAAACCCCAAGATTACCAGTCAAACTTTTTTATCTTGAAACTCCCAAGATTACCAGTCAAAATTTTTTTCTTAAAAACCCCAAAATTACCAGTCAAACTTTTCTTTCTTGAAAACCCCAAGATTACCAGTCAAACTTTTTTCCCATGAAACCCAAGAATACCAGTCAAACTTTTTTTTTTTTGAAAACCCCAAGATTACCCGTCAAACTTTTCTTTTCTGGGAAACCCAAAGATTACCAGTCAAATTTCATCATATTGAAAACCCCAAGCTTGTCAGTCAATCATTTTATTTCTTCAAAACCCCAAGATTACCAGTCAAACTTTTTTTCTTGAAAACCCCAAGATTACCAGTCAATTTTTTTTCTTGAAAACCCCTTGATTACCAGTCATTTTTTTCCTTGAAAACACCACGTTGACCAGTCAAACTTTTTGTTTCTTAAAAACCCCAAGATTACCAGTCACCCTTTTTTTCTTTGAAAATCCCAATATAACCAGTCAAACATTTTTTCATATTGAAAACCACAAGCTTACCAGTCAAACTTTTTTTTCTTCAAAACCCCAAGATTACCAGTCAAACTTTTTTTTTCTTGAAAACCCAAAGGTTACCAGTCAAACTTTTTTCCTTGAAAACCCCTAGATTACCAGTCAAACTTTTTTTTTCTTGAAAACCTCACGTTTAACAGTGAAACTTTTTTTTGAAAACCCCAAGTTTAACAGTCAAACTCTTTTTTTCTTGAAAACCTCACATTTACCAGTGAAACTTTTTTCCTGAAAACACCAAGTTTAACAGTTAAGCTTTTCTTTTTCTTGAAAACCTCACGTTTACCAATGAAACATTTTTTTTTTGAAAACCCCAAGTTTAACAGTCAAACCTTTTTTTTATTGCAAACCTCAGGTTCACCAGTGAAACTTTTTTTCCTCGAAAACACCAAGATTAACAGTCAAATTTTTTCTCTTGAAAACCCCAAGTTTAACTGTCAAACATTTTTTTCCTTGAAACCCGCAATATTAACAGTAAAACTTTTTTTTCTGGAAAACCCCAAGATTACCAGTCAAACTTTTTTTTTTTTGAAAACCTCAAGTTTAATGGTCAAACTTTTTTTTTTGAAAACCCCAAGATTACCAGTCAAAATATTTTTCCTTGGAAACCCCAAGATAACTAGGCAAACTTTTTTTTAATTCATGAAAACCCCAAGATTATCCGTCAAACTTTTTTTTTTTTCTCTAAAACCCCAAGTCTAACAATCAAACTTTTTTTCTTGAAAACCCCAAGTTTACCAATCAAACTTTTTTTTAAACTGTAAGATTACCAGTCAAACGTTTTTTTTTACTTGAAAACCCCAAGATTACCAGTTAAACTATTTTTTGAAAACCCCAAGGTTAACAGGCAATTTATTTTCTTAGAAAAGGTGAGATCATGACAAGCAGAATATCAAATACTGATTGCCTGGGAGATTGATAATGACTCGACTCAATGGGAGGAAGATCTACGATTTGTCATACTTGAAAAAATCATATCTACATGGAGATCTTAAAAACCAAATAACTTAGCTGAAAAATGAAACATGAAAATAAAGATAACTGACAATATAAATATTTTCCACCAATATGCTGAGATTAACATTTGAAATTTATTCGTGAAAATCCATGGTTTAACAGTCAAACTTTAATGAAATCCCCAAGTTTACCTGTCAATCTTTTTTTTCTTGAAAACCCCAAGATTACCAGTCAAACTTTTTTTTATCTTGAAACCTCCAAGAATACCAGTCAAACTTTTTTTCTTGAAAACCCCAAGATTACCAGTCAAACTTTTTTCCCTTAAAAACCTTATATCACCAGTTAAACTTTTTTTTCTTGAAAACCCCAAGATTACCAGTCAAATTTTTCTTTTCTTGAAATCCCCAAGATTACCAGTCAAATTTTTTCATATTGAAAACCCCAAGCTTAAGGTCAATCTTTTTTACTTCAAAACCCCAAGATTACCAGTCAAACTTTTTTTCTTGAAAACCCCAAGATTACCAGTTAAACTTTTTTTCTTGAAAACCCCTAGATTACCAGTCAATTTTTTTCGAAAACACCACGTTTATCAGTCAAACTTTTCGTTTCTTAAAAACCCCAAGATTACCAGTCACCCTTTTTTTCTTGAAAACCCCAAGATTACCAGTCAAACTTTTTTTCATATTGAAAACCCCAAGCTTACCAGTCAAACTTTTTTTTTCTTCAAAACCCCAAGATTACCAGTCAAACTTTTTTTTTGAAAACCCCTAGGTTACCAGTCAAACTTTTTTCCCTCTAAAACCCCTCGATTACCAGTCAAACTTTTTTTCTTCTTGAAAACCTCACGTTTAACAGTGAAACGTTATTTTTAAAACCCAAAGTTTAACAGTCAAACTCCTTTTTTTATTGAAAACCTCACATTTACCAATGAAACTTTTTTCCTGAAAACCCCAAGTTTAACAGTTAAGTTTTTTCTTGAAAACCTCACGTTTACCAATGAAACATTTTTTTTTGATAACTCCAAGTTTAACAGTCAAACCTTTTTTTTCTTGGAAACCTCACGTTTACCAGTGAAACATTTTTTTCTTGATAATCACAAGTTTAACAGTCAAACTTTTTTTCTTGAAAACACCAAGTTTAGTCAAACTTTTTTTCTTGAAAATCCCAAGTTTACCAGTCAATTTTTTTCTTGAAAACCCCAAGTTTAATAGTCAAACTTTTTTTTCTTGAAAACCTCATGTTTACCAGTGAAACTTTTTTTCTTGATAACCCCAAGTTTAAAAAACAAACTTTTTTCTTGAAAACACCAAGTTTAGTCAAAATTTTTTCCTGGAAAACCCCAAGTTTACCAGTCGAACTTTTTTTTTGAAAACCGCATGTTTACCGTGCAAACTTTTTTTAATGAAAACCCCACGTTTAAATTTCAAACTTTTTTTTCTTGAAAACCGCACGTTTACCGTTCAAACTTTTTTTTCTTGCAAATACCAAGTTTAACAGTCAAACTATTTTTTGAAAACCTTACTTTTACCAGCCAAACCGTTTGTTCTTGAAAACCGCAAGTTTAACTGTCATACTTTTTTTTCTTAAAAACCATAAGTTCAACAGTCAAAAAATTTTTTCTTCAAAATCTCACGTTTACCAGTCAAACTTTTTTTTCTTGAAAACCACAAGTTCAGCAGTGAAACTTTTTTTTCTTGAAAACCTCATGTTTACCAGTGAAACATTTTTTCCTTGAAAACACCAAGATTAACAGTCAAACTTTTTTTTCTTGAAAACCCCACGTTTAACTGTCAAACTTTTTTTTCTTGAAACCCCCAAAATTAACAGTAAAACTTTTATTTTCTTGAAAACCCAAAGATTACCAGTCAAACTTTTTTTTTCGAAAACTCCAAGTTTTACGGTCAAACTTTTTTTTTGAAAACTCTAAGTTTACCGGTCAAACTTTTTTTTCTTGAAAACCACAAGTTTAACAATCAACCTTTTTTTCTTGAAAACCCCAGGAATACCAGTCAATTTTTT
Source organism: Palaemon carinicauda (assembly GCF_036898095.1). Taxonomy (NCBI): domain Eukaryota; kingdom Metazoa; phylum Arthropoda; class Malacostraca; order Decapoda; family Palaemonidae; genus Palaemon; species Palaemon carinicauda. The sequence goes on along the minus strand of NC_090731.1, from coordinate 111,759,826 downwards.
TCTTGAAAACCCCACGTTTAATAGTCAAACTTTTTTTTCTTGAAAACCTCACATTTACCAGTGAAACTTTTTTTCTTGATAACCCCAAGTTTAACAAACTTTTTTTCTTTGAAAACACCAAGTTTAGTCAAAAAAAATTTTCTGGAAAACCCAAGTTTACCAGTCAAACTTTTTTTGAAAACCGCACGTTTTCCGTGCAAACTTTTTTTTTCTTGAAAACCCCACATTTAACTTTTATTTTTTCTTGATAACCGCAAGTTTACCGTTCAAACTTTTTTCTTGAAAACACCAAGTTCAACAGTCAAAAATTATTTTTCTTGAAAACCCCAAGATTACCAGTCAAACTTCTTTTTTTCTCTAAAACCCCACGTCTAACAACAAACTTTTTTCTTGAAAACCCCAAGTTTACCAGTCAAACTTTTTTTTAAAACTGTAAGATTACCAGTCAAACTTTTTTTTACTTGAAAATCCCAAAATTAGCAGTTAAACTATTTTTTGAAAACCCCAAGATTAACGAGCAATTTATTTTCTTAGAAAAGGTGAGATCATGACAAGCAGAATATCAAATACTGATTGCCTGGGAGATTGACAATGACTCGACTCAATGGGAGGAAGATCTACGATTTGTCATACTTGAAAAAATCATATCTACATGGAGATCATAAAAACCAAATAACTTAGCTAAAAAATGAAACATGAAAATAGAGATAACTGACAATATAAATATTTTCCACCAATATGCTGAGTTTAACATTTGAAATTTATTCGTGAAAATCCATGGTTTAACATTCAAACTTTAATGAAATCCCCAAGTTTACCTGTCAATCCTTTTTTTTCTTGAAAACCCCAAGATTACCAGTCAAACTTTTTTATCTTGAAACCTCCAAGATTACCAGTCAAACTTTTTTTCTTGAAAACCCCAAGATTACCAGTCAAACTTTTTTCCCTTAAAAACCTTAGATTACCAGTCAAACTTTTTTTTCTTGAAAACCCCAAGATTACCAGTCAAATTTTTCCTTTCTTGAAAACCCCAAAATTACCAGTCAAATTTTTTCATATTGAAAACCCCAAGCTTAAGGTCAATCTTTTTTTCTTCAAAACCACAAGATTACCAGTCAAACTTTTTTTCTTGAAAACCCCAAGATTACCAGTTAAACTTTTTTTCTTGAAAACCCCTAGATTACCAGTCAATTTTTTTTTCTTGAAAACACCACGTTTATCAGTCAAAGTTTTTGTTTTTTTGAAAACCCCAAGATTACCAGTCACCCTTTTTTTCTTGAAAACCCCAAGATTACCAGTCAAACTTTTTTCATATTGAAAACCCCAAGCTTACCAGTCAAACTTTTTTTTCTTCAAAACGCCAAGATTACCAGTCAAACTTTTTTTCTTGAAAACCCCAAGGTTACCAGTCAAACTTTTTTTCCCTCTAAAACCCCTCAATTACCAGTCAAACTTTTTTTCTTCTTGAGAACCTCACGTTTAACAGTGAAACGTTATTTTTAAAACCCCAAGTTTAACAGTCAAACTCTTTTTTTTATTGAAAACCTCACATTTACCAGTGAAACTTTTTTCCTGAAAACCCCAAGTTTAACAGTTAAGTTTTTTTCTTGAAAACCTCATGTTTACCAATGAAACATTTTTCTTGAAAACTCCAAGTTTAACAGTCAAACCTTTCTTTTCTTGGAAACCTCAATTTTACCGGTGAAACCTTTTTTTCTTGATAATCACAAGTTTAACAGTCAAACTTTTTTCTTGAAAACACCAAGTTTAGTCAAACTTTTTTTCTTGAAAACCCCAAGTTTACCAGTCAATTTTTTTTGAAAACCCTAAGTTTAATAGTCAAACTTTTTTTCTTGAAAACCTCCCGTTTACCAGTGAAACTTTTTTTCTTGATAACCCCAAGTTTAACAAACAAACTTTTTATCTTGAAAAGTCCAAGTGTAGTCAAAATTTTTTCCTGGAAAACCCCAAGTTTACCAGTCGAACTTTTTTTTTCTAGGAAACCTCACGTTTACCAGTGAAACCTTTTTTTCTTGATAATCACAAGTTTAACAGTCAAACTTTTTTTTTTGAAAACTCCACATTTAACTGTCAAACTTTTTTTTTCTTGAAACCCCCAAAATTAACAGTAAAACTTTTTTTTTCTTGAAAACCCCAAAATTACCAGTCAAACATTTTTTTTCGAAAACTCCAAGTTTAACGGTCAAACTTTTTTTTTTTTGAAAACTCTAAGTTTAAGGGTCAAACTTTTTTTTTCTTGAAAACCCTAAGTTTAACAATCAAACTTTTTTTCTTGAAAACCCCAAGATTACCAGTAATTTTTTTTTGTCTTGAAAACCCCACGTTTAATAGTCAAACTTTTTTTTCTTGAAAACCTCATATTTACCAGTGAAACTTTTTTCTTGATAACATTAAGTTCAACAAACTTTTTTCTTGAAAACACCAAGTTTAGTCAAAAAAAATTTCTGGAAAACCCAAGTTTACCAGTCAAACTTTTTTTTTGAAAACCGCACGTTTTCCGTGCAAACTTTTTTTCTTGAAAATCTCACATTTAACTTTCAATCTTTTTTTTTCTTGAAAACCGCAAGTTTACCGTTTAAACTTTTTTCCTTGAAAACACCAAGTTAAACATCCATACTTTTTTTTGAAAACTTCACGTTTCCCAGCCAAACCATTTGTTCTTGAAAACCGCAAGTTTAACAGTCTTACTTTTTTTTAAAAACCCCAAGTTCAACAGTCATACTTTTTTTTTTAAAAACCCCAAGTTTACCAGTCAAACTTTTTTTTTCTTGAAAACTCCAAATTGAACAGTGAAACATTTTTCTTGAAAACCTCATGTTTACCATTGAAATGCTTTTCCTTGAAAACACCAAGATTAACAGTCAAACTTTTTTTCTTGAAAACCCCAAATTTAACTGTAAAACATTTTTTTACTTGAAACCCACAAAATTAACAGTAAAACTTTTTTCTTTAAAACCCTAAGATTACCAGCCAAACTTTTTTTTTGAAAACCCCAAGTTTAACGGGTAGACTTTTTTTTCCTTGAAAACCTCAAGTTTGACAATCAAACTTTTTTTTTCTTGAAAACCCCAATTTTACCAGGCAAACTTTTTGTATTTTTGGAAACCCCACTATTATCAGTAAAACTTTTTTTTCTTGAAAACCCTAAGATTACCAGTTAAATTTGTTTTCCTTGAAAACCCTAAGTTTAACAGTCAAAAATTATTTTTCTTGAAAACCCCAAGATTACTAGTCAAACTTCTTTTTTTCTCTAAAACCCCAAGTCGAACAATCAAACTTTTTTCTTGAAAACCCCAAGATTACCAATCAAATTTTTTTTAAAACTGCAAGATTACCAGTCAAACTTTTTTTCACTTGAAAATCCCAAGATTACCAGTTATACTTTTTTTGAAAACCCCAAGATTAACAGGCAATTTATTTTCTTACAAAAGGAGAGATCATGACAAGCAGAATAACAAATACTGATTGCCTGTGATATTGACAATGACTCGACTCAATGGGAGGAAGATCTACGTTTTGTCATACTTTAAAAAATCATGTCTACATAGAGATCTTAAAAACCAAATAACTTAGCTAAAAAATGAAACACGAAAATAAAGATAACTGACAAAATAAATATATTCCACCAATATGCTGAGTTTAACATTTGAAATTTTATTCGTGAAAATAGATGATTTAACAGTCAAACTTTAATGAGATCCCCAAGTTCACCTGTCGATCTTTTTTTTCTTGAAAACCCCAAGATTACCAGTCAAACTTTTTTATCTTGAAACCCCCAAGATTACCAGTCAAACTTTTTTTCTTAAAAACCCCAAAATTACCAGTCAAACTTTTCTTTCTTGAAAACCCCAAGATTACCAGTCAAACTTTTTTCCCATGAAACCCAAGAATACCAGTCAAACTTTTTTTTCTTGAAAACCCCAAGATTACCAGTCAAACTTTTCTTTTCTGGAAAACCCAAAAATTACCAGTCAAATTTCATCATATTGAAAACCCCAAGCTTTTCAGTCAATCATTTTATTTCTTCAAAACCCCAAGATTACCAGTCAAACTTTTTTCTTGAAAACCCCAAGATTACCAGTCAATTTTTTTTCTTGAAAACACCACGTTGACCAGTCAAACTTTTTGTTTCTTAAAAACCCCAAGATTACCAGTCACCCTTTTTTTCTTTGAAAATCCCAGGATAACCAGTCAAACATTTTTTCATATTGAAAACCACAAGCTTACCAGTCAAACTTTTTTTTCTTCAAAACCCCAAGATTACCAGTCAAACTTTTTTTTTCTTGAAAACCCAAAGGTTACCAGTCAAACTTTTTTCCTTGAAAACCCCTAGATTACCAGTCAAACTTTTTTTTTCTTGAAAACCTCACGTTTAACAGTGAAACTTTTTTTTTGAAAACCCCAAGTTTAACAGTCAAACTCTTTTTTTCTTGAAAACCTCACATTTACCAGTGAAACTTTTTTCCTGAAAACACCAAGTTTAACAGTTAAGCTTTTCTTTTTCTTGAAAACCTCACGTTTACCAATGAAACATTTTTTTTTGAAAACCCCAAGTTTAACAGTCAAACCTTTTTTTTTATTGCAAACCTCAGGTTCACCAGTGAAACTTTTTTTCCTCGAAAACACCATGATTAACAGTCAAATTTTTTCTCTTGAAAACCCCAAGTTTAACTGTCAAACATTTTTTTCCTTGAAACCCGCAATATTAACAGTAAAACTTTTTTTTTCTGGAAAACCCCAAGATTACCAGTCAAACTTTTTTTTTGAAAACCTCAAGTTTAATGGTCAAACTTTTTTTTTTGAAAACCCCAAGATTACCAGTCAAAATATTTTTCCTTGGAAACCCCAAGATAACTAGGCAAACTTTTTTTTTAATTCATGAAAACCCCAAGATTATCCGTCAAACTTTTTTTTCCTTGAAAACTCTAAGTTTAACAGTCAAAAATTATTTTTCTTGAAAACCCCAAGATTACCAGTCAAACTTCTTTTTTTCTCTAAAACCCCAAGTCTAACAATCAAACTTTTTTTCTTGAAAACCCCAAGTTTACCAGTCAAACTTTTTTTTAAACTGTAAGATTACCAGTCAAACTTTTTTTTTTACTTGAAAACCCCAAGATTACCAGTTAAACTATTTTTTGAAAACCCCAAGATTAACAGGCAATTTATTTTCTTAGAAAAGGTGAGATCATGACAAGCAGAATATCAAATACTGATTGCCTGGGAGATTGATAATGACTCGACTCAATGGGAGGAAGATCTACGATTTGTCATACTTGAAAAAATCATATCTACATGGAGATCTTAAAAACCAAATAACTTAGCTGAAAAATGAAACATGAAAATGAAGATAACTGACAATATAAATATTTTCCACCAATATGCTGAGATTAACATTTGAAATTTATTCGTGAAAATCCATGGTTTAACAGTCAAACTTTAATGAAATCCCCAAGTTTACCTGTCAATCTTTTTTTTCTTGAAAACCCCAAGATTACCAGTCAAACTTTTTTTATCTTGAAACCTCTAAGAATACCAGTCAAACTTTTTTTCTTGAAAACCCCAAGAATACCAGTCAAACTTTTTTCCCTTAAAAACCTTATATCACCAGTTAAACTTTTTTTTCTTGAAAACCCCAAGATTACCAGTCAAATTTTTCTTTTCTTGAAATCCCCAAGATTACCAGTCAAATTTTTTCATATTGAAAACCCCAAGCTTAAGGTCAATCTTTTTTTCTTCAAAACCCCAAGATTACCAGTCAAACTTTTTTTCTTGAAAACCCCAAGATTACCAGTTAAACTTTTTTTCTTGAAAACCCCGAGATTACCAGTCAATTTTTTTTGAAAACACCACGTTTATCAGTCAAACTTTTCGTTTCTTAAAAACCCCAAGATTACCAGTCACCCTTTTTTTCTTGAAAACCCCAAGATTACCAGTCAAACTTTTTTTCATATTGAAAACCCCAAGCTTACCAGTCAAACTTTTTTTTTCTTCAAAACCCCAAGATTACCAGTCAAACTTTTTTTTTGAAAACCCCAAGGTTACCAGTCAAACTTTTTTCCCTCTAAAACCCCTCGATTACCAGTCAAACTTTTTTTCTTCTTGAAAACCTCACGTTTAACAGTGAAACGTTATTTTAAAAACCCAAAGTTTAACAGTCAAACTCCTTTTTTTATTGAAAACCTCACATTTACCAATGAAACTTTTTTCTTGAAAACCCCAAGTTTAACAGTTATGTTTTTTTTCTTGAAAACCTCACGTTTACCAATGAAACATTTTTTTTTGATAACTCCAAGTTTAACAGTCAAACCTTTTTTTTCTTGGAAACCTCACGTTTACCATTGAAACATTTTTTTCTTGATAATCACAAGTTTAACAGTCAAACTTTTTTTCTTGAAAACACCAAGTTTAGTCAAACTTTTTTTCTTGAAAATCCCAAGTTTACCAGTCATTTTTTTTCTTGAAAACCCCAAGTTTAATAGTCAAACTTTTTTTTCTTGAAAACCTCATGTTTACCAGTGAAACTTTTTTCTTGATAACCCCAAGTTTACAAAACAAACTTTTTTTCTTGAAAACACCAAGTTTAGTCAAAATTTTTTCCTGGAAAACCCCAAGTTTACCAGTCGAACTTTTTTTGAAAACCGCATGTTTACCGTGCAAACTTTTTTTAATGAAAACCCCACGTTTAAATTTCAAACTTTTTTTTCTTGAAAACCGCACGTTTACCATTCAAACTTTTTTTTTCTTGCAAATACCAAGTTCAACAGTCAAACTATTTTTTGAAAACCTTACTTTTACCAGCCAAACCGTTTGTTCTTGAAAACTGCAAGTTTAACTGTCATACTTTTTTTTTCTTAAAAACCATAAGTTCAACAGTCAAACATTTTTTTCTTCAAAATCTCACGTTTACTAGTCAAACTTTTTTTTCTTGAAAACCACAAGTTCAGCAGTGAAACTTTTTTTTCTTGAAAACCTCATGTTTACCAGTGAAACATTTTTCCCTTGAAAACACCAAGATTAACAGTCAAACTTTTTTTTCTTGAAAACCCCACGTTTAACTGTCAAACTTTTTTTCTTGAAACCCCCAAAATTAACAGTAAAACTTTTATTTTCTTGAAAACCCAAAGATTACCAGTCAAACTTTTTTTTCGAAAACTCCAAGTTTTACGGTCAAACTTTTTTTTTGAAAACTCTAAGTTTACCGGTCAAACTTTTTTTTCTTGAAAACCACAAGTTTAACAATCAACCTTTTTTTCTTGAAAACCCCAGGAATACCAGTCAATTTTTTTCTTGAAAACCCCACGTTTAATAGTCAAACTTTTTTTCTTGAAAACCTCACATTTACCAGTGAAACTTTTTTTCTTGATAACCCCAAGTTTAACAAACTTTTTTTCTTGAAAACACCAAGTTTAGTCAAAAAAAATTTTCTGGAAAACCCAAGTTTACCAGTCAAACTTTTTTTGAAAACCGTACGTTTTCCGTGCAAACTTTTTTTTTCTTGAAAACCCCACATTTAACTTTTATCTTTTTTTTTCTTGAAAACCGCAAGTTTACCGTTCAAACTTTTTTCTTGAAAACACCAAGTTCAACAGTCATACTTTTTTTTGAAAACTTCACGTTTACCAGCCAAACCATTTGTTCTTGAAAACCGTAAGTTTAACAGTCATACTTTTTTTTAAAAACCCCAAGTTCAAGTCATACTTTTTTTTTCTTAAATACCCCAAGTTTACCAGTCAAACTTTTTTTCTTGAATACTTCAAGTTGAACAGTGAAACATTTTTCTTGAAAACCTTACGTTTACCATTGAAACGTTTTTTCCTTGAAAACACCAAGATTAACAGTCAAACTTTTTTTACTTGAAAACCCCAAGTTTAACTGTCAAACATTTTTTCCTAAAAACACCCAAAATTAACAGTAAAACTTTTATTTCTTGAAAACCCCAAGATTACCAGTCAAACTTTTTTTTGAAAACGCCAAGTTTAACGGGTAGACTTTTTTTCCTTGAAAACCTCAAGTTTAACGATCAAACTTTATTTTTTCTTGAAAACCCCAATTTCACCAGTCAAACTTTTTCCTTGAAAACCCTAAGATTACCAGGCAAACTTTTTGTATTTTTGAAAACCCCAAGATTATCAGTCAAACTTTTTTTTTCTTGAAAACCCTAAGATTACCAGTCAAACTTTTTTCCTTGAAAACCCCAACTTTAACATTCAAAAATTATTTTTCTAGAAAACCCCAAGACTCCCACTCAAACTTCTTTTTTTCTCTTAAACCCTGAGTTTAGCAGTCAAACTTTTTTTTCTTGAAAACCCCAAGCTTACTAGTCAAACTTTTTTTTTAAAACCACAAGATTCCCAGTCAAACTTTTTTTCTTGAAAACCCCAAGATTAACAGTTAAACTTTTTTTTGAAAACCCCAAGTTTAACAGGCAATTTATTTTCTTAGAAAATGAGAGATCATGACAAGTAGAATATCAAATACTGATTGCATGGGAGATTGACAAAGACTCAACTCAATGGGAGGAAGATCTACGATTTATCATACTTTAAAAAATTATATCTACATAGAGATCTTAAAAAACAATATAACTTAGCTAAAAAATTAAACATGATAATAAAGATAACTGACAAAATAAATATTTTCCACCAATATGCTGAGTTTAACATTTGAAATTTTATTCGTGAAAATCCAAGGTTCAACATTCAAACTTTAATGAAATCCCCAAGTTTACCTGTCAATCTTTTTTTTCTTGAAAACCCCAAGATTACCAGTCAAACTTTTTTATCTTGAACCCCCAAAATTACCAGTCAAACTTTTTTTCTTTAAAACCCCAAAATTACCAGTCAAACTTTTCTTTCTTGAAAACCCCAAAGTTACCAGTCAAACTTTTTTCCCTTGAAACCCAAGATTACCAGTCAAACTTTTTTTTCCTGAAAACCCCAAGATTACCAGTCAAACTTTTCTTTTCTTGAAAACCCAAAGATTACCAGTCAACTTTTATCATATTGGAAACCCTAAGCTTACCAGTCAATCTTTTTTTTTCTTCAAAACCCCAAGATTACCAGTCAAACTTTTTTTTCTTGAAAACCCCAAAATTACCAGTCAATTTTTTTTCTTGAAAACCCCTAGATTACCAGTCAATTTTTTTTCTAGAAAACACCACGTTTACCAGTCAAACTTTTTGTTTCTTAAAAACCCCAAGATTACCAGTCACCCTTTTTTTCCTTGAAAACCCCAAGATAACCAGTCAAACCTTTTTTTCATATTGAAAACCCCAAGCTTACCAGTCAAACTTTTTTTTTCTTCAGGGCACCAGCCACCCGTTGAGATACTACCGCTCGAGAGTTAGGGGGTCCATTGACTGGCCAGACAGTACCATTTTGGATCCTTCTCTCTGGTTACGGTTCTTTCCCTTTGCCTACACAGACACCGAATAGTCTGGCCTATTCTTTACAGATATTCCTCTGTCCTCATACACCTGACAACACTGAGATTACTAAACAATTCTTCTTCGCCCAAGGGGTTAACTACGGCAATGTAATTGTTCAGTGGCTACTTTCCTCTTGGTAAGGGTAGAAGAGACTCTTTAGCTATGGTAAGCAGCTCTTCTAGGAGAAGGACACTCCAAAATCAAACTATTGTTCTCTAGTCTTGGGTAGTGCTATAGCCTCTGTACCATGGCCTTCCTCTGTCTTGGGTTAGAGTTCTCTTGCTTGAGGGTACACTCAGGCACACTGTTATATCTAGTTTCTCTTTCTCTTGTTTAGTTGAAGTTTTTATTGTTTATATAAGAAATGTTTATTTAAATGTTACTATTCTTAAAATATTTTATTTTTCCTTGCTTCCTTTCCTCACTGAGCTATTTTCCCTGTTGGGGCCCCTGGGCTTATAGCATCCTGCTTTTCCAACTAGGGTTGTAGCTTAGCATTTAATAATAATAATAATAATACCAGTCAAACTTTTTTTTTCTTGAAAACCCAAAGGTTACCAGTCAAACTTTTTTTCCTTGAAAACCCGTAGATTAGCAGTCAAACTTTTTTTCTTGAAAACCTCACGTTTAACAGTGAAAGTTTTTTTTGAAAACCCCAAGTTTAACAGTCAAACTCTTTTTTTCTTGAAAACCTTACATTTACCAGTGAAATTTTTTTCCTGAAAACACCAAGTTTAACAGTTAAACTTTTCTTTTTCTTGAAAAAATCACGTTTACCAATGAAACATTTTTTTTGAAAACCCCAAGTTTAACAGTCAAACCTTTATTTTCTTGAAAACCTCACGTTATCCAGTGAAACTTTTTTTCCTCGAAAACACCAAGATTAACAGTCAAATTTTTTCTCTTGAAAACCCCAAGTTTAACTGTCAAATATTTTTTTCCTTGAAACCCGCAAAATTAACAGGTACACTTTTTTTCTTGAAAACCCCAAGATTACCAGTCAAACTTTTTTTTTTGAAAACCCCAAGTATAATGGTCAAACTTTTTTTTTTTGAAAACCCCAAGTTTAACAATCAAACTTTTTTTTCTTGAAAACCCCAAGATTACCAGTCAAAAATCTTTTCCTTGAAAACCCCAAGATAACTAGGCAAACTTTTTTTTTTATTCTTGAAAACACCAAGATTATCCGACAAACTTGTTCTTCCTTGAACACTCTAAGTTTAACAGTCAAAAATTATTTTTCTTGAAAACACCAAGATTACCAGTCAAACTTCTTTTTTTCTCTAAAACCCCAAGTCTAACAATCAAACTTTTTTCTTGAAAACCCAAAGATTACCATTCAAATTTTTTTTAAAACTGCAATATTACCAGTCAAACTTTTTTTTACTTGAAAACCCCAAGATTACCAGTCAAACTTTTTTTCTTGAAAACCCCAAGATTACCAGTTAAACTTTTTTTCTTGAAAACCCCTAGATTACCAGTCAATTTTTTTTGAAAACACCACGTTTTCCAGTCAAACTTTTTGTTTCTTAGAAACCCCAAGATTACCAGTCACCCTTTTTTTCTTGAAAACTTCAAGATTACCAGTCAAACTTTTTTTCATATTGAAAACACCAAGCTTACCAGTCAAACTTTTTTTTTCAAAACCCCAAGATTACCAGTCAAACTTTTTTTCCTGAAAACCCCAAGGTTACCAGTCAAATTTTTTCCCTTGAAAACCCGTAGATTACCATTCAAACTTTTTTTTCTTGAAAACCTCACGTTTAACATTGAAATGTTTTTTGAAAACCCCAAGTTTAACAGTAAAACTCTTTTTTTCTTGAAAACCTCACGTATACCAGTGAAACTTTTTTCCTGAAAACCCCAAGTTTAACAGTTAAGTTTTTTTTAATGAAAACCTCACGTTTACCAATGAAACATTTTTTCCTTGAAAACTCCAAGTTTAACAGTCAAACCTTTTTTTTCTTGGAAACCTCACGTTTATCAGTGAAACCTTTTTTCTCGATAATCACAAGTTTAACAGTCAAACTTTTTTTCTTGAAAACACCAAGTTTAGTAGTCAAACTTTTTTTTGAAAACCCCAAGTTCCAAGTTTCCCAGTCAAATTTTTTTTCTTGAAAACCCCAAGTTTAATAGTCAAACTTTTTTTTCTTGAAAACCCCAAGTTTAATAGTCAAACTTTTTTTTCTTGAAAACTTCACGTTTACCAGTGAAACTTTTTATTCTTGATAATCCCAAGTTTAACAAACAAACTATTTTTTCTTGAAAACATCAAGTTTAGTCAAATTTTTTTTCTGCAAAACCCCAAGTTTTCCAGTCAAACTTCTTTTTTGAAAACCGCACGTTCACCGTGCAAACTTTTTTCTTGAAAACCCCACGCTTAAATTTCAAACTTTTTTTTTCTTTAAAACCGCACGTTTACCGTTCAAATTTTTTTTTCTTGAAAACACCAAGCTTAACAGTCAAACTTTTTTTTTAAAAACCGTACGTTCACCAGCCAGACCGTTTGTTCTTGAAAACCGCAAGATTAACATTCATACTTTTTTCTTAAAAACCATAAGTTCAACAGTCAAACTTTTTTTTCTTCAAAATCTCACGTTTAACAGTCAAACTTTTTTTTTTTGAAAACCACAAGTTCAACAGTGAAACTTTTTTTCTTGAAAACCTCACGTTTACCAGTGAAACTTTTTTCCTTGAAAACATCAAGATTAACAGTCCAACTTATTTTTTCTTGAAAACCCCATGTTTAACTGTCAAACTTTTTTTTTCTTGAAACCCCGAAAATTAACAGTAAAACTTTTTTTTCTTGAAAACCCCAAGATTACCAGTCAATTTTCTTTCTTGAAAACCCCAAGTTTAATAGTCAAAAATTTTTCTTAAAAACCTCATGTTTACCAGTGAAACTTTTTTTCTTGATAACCCTAAGTTTAACAAAAAAAAATTTCTTGAAAACACCAAGTTTAGTCAAGAAATATTCCTGGAAAACCCAAGTTTACCAGTCAAACTTTTTGTTTTTGAAAACCGTACGTTTTCCGTGCAAACTTTTTTTTCTTGAAAACCCCACATTTAACTTTCAATCTTTTTTTTCTTGAAAACCGCAAGTTTACTGTTCAAACTTTTTTTCTTGAAAACAACAAGTTCAACAGTCATACTTTTTTTTTGAAAACTTCACGTTTACCAGCCAAACTATTTGTTCTTGAAAACCGCAAGTTTAACAGTCATACTTTTTTTTAAAAAACCCCAAGTTCAACAGTCATACTATTTTTTTCTTAAAAACCCCAAGTTTACCAGTCAAATTTTTTTTCTTGAAAACTCCAAGTTGAACAGTGAAACATTTTTTTTGAAAACCTCACGTTTACCATTTAAAATTTTTTTCCTTGAAAACACCAAGATTATCAGTCAAACTTTTTTTCTTGAAAACCCCAAGTTTAACTGTCAAACATTTTTTTCCTTGAAACCCCCAAAATTAACACAAAACTTTTTTCTCTTGAAAACCCTAAGATTACCAGTCAAACTTTTTTTTGAAAACCCCAAGTTTAATGGGTAAACTTTTTTTCCTTGAAAACCTCAAGTTTAACAATCAAACTTTTTTTTCCTTGAAAACCCCAAGATTACCAGTCAAACATTTTTCCATTAAAAACCTTAGATTACCAGTCAAACTTTTTTTTTCTTGGAAACCCCAAGATTACCAGTCATATTTTTCTTTTCTTGAAAACCCCAAGATTACCAGTCAATTTTTTTTCATATTGAAAACCTAAGGTTACCAGTCAATCTTTTTTTCTTCAAAACCCCAAGAATACCAGTCAAACTTTTTTTCTTGAAAACCCCAAGATTACCAGTCAAACTTTTTTTCTTGAAAACCCCTAGATTACCTGTATAATTTTTTTTCCTGAAAACACTACGTTTACCAGTCAAACTTTTTGTTTCTTAAAAACCCCAAGATTACCAGTCACCCCTTTTTTTCTTGAAAACCCCAAGATTACCAGTCAAACTTTTTTTCATATTGAAAACCCCAAGCTTACCAGTCAAACTTTTTTTTCTTCAAAACCACAAGATTACCAGTCAAACTTTTTTTCCTGAAAACCCCAAGGTTACCAGTCAAATTTTTTCCCTTGAAAACCCATAGATTACCAGTCAAACTTTTTTTTCTTGAAAACCTCATGTTTAACAGTGAAATGTTTTTTGAAAACCCCAAGTTTAACAGTAAAACTCTTTTTTTTCTTGAAAACCTCACGTATACCAGTGAAACTTTTTTCCTGAAAACCCCAAGTTTAACAGTTAAGCTTTTTTCTTGAAAACCTCACGTTTACCAATGAAACATTTTTTTTTGAAAACTTCAAGTTTAACGGTCAAACCTTTTTTTTCTTGGAAACCTCAGGTTTATCAGTGAAACCTTTTTTTTTCTTGATAATCACAAGTTTAACTGTCAAACTTTTTTTTTCTTGAAACCCCGAAAATTAACAGTAAAACTTTTTTTTCTTGAAAACCCCAAGATTACCAGTCAATTTTCTTTCTTGAAAACCCCAAGTTTAATAGTCAAAAATTTTTCTTAAAAACCTCATGTTTACCAGTGAAACTTTTTTTCTTGATAACCCTAAGTTTAACAAAAAAAATTTTCTTGAAAACACCAAGTTTAGTCAAGAAATATTCCTGGAAAACCCAAGTTTACCAGTCAAACTTTTTGTTTTTGAAAACCGTACGTTTTCCGTGCAAACTTTTTTTTCTTGAAAACCCCACATTTAACTTTCAATCTTTTTTTTCTTGAAAACCGCAAGTTTACTGTTCAAACTTTTTTTCTTGAAAACAACAAGTTCAACAGTCATACTTTTTTTTTGAAAACTTCACGTTTACCAGCCAAACTATTTGTTCTTGAAAACCGCAAGTTTAACAGTCATACTTTTTTTTAAAAAAACCCCAAGTTCAACAGTCATACTATTTTTTTCTTAAAAACCCCAAGTTTACCAGTCAAACTTTTTTTCTTGAAAACTCCAAGTTGAACAGTGAAACATTTTTTTTGAAAACCTCACGTTTACCATTTAAAATTTTTTTCCTTGAAAACACCAAGATTATCAGTCAAACTTTTTTTCTTGAAAACCCCAAGTTTAACTGTCAAACATTTTTTTCCTTGAAACCCCCAAAATTAACACTAAAACTTTTTTCTCTTGAAAACCCTAAGATTACCAGTCAAACTTTTTTTTGAAAACCCCAAGTTTAATGGGTAAACTTTTTTTCCTTGAAAACCTCAAGTTTAACAATCAAACTTTTTTTTCCTTGAAAACCCCAAGATTACCAGTCAAACATTTTCCCTTAAAAACCTTAGATTACCAGTCAAACTTTTTTTTTCTTGGAAACCCCAAGATTACCAGTCATATTTTTCTTTTCTTGAAAACCCCAAGATTACCAGTCAATTTTTTTCATATTGAAAACCTAAGGTTACCAGTCAATCTTTTTTTCTTCAAAACCCCAAGAATACCAGTCAAACTTTTTTTCTTGAAAACCCCAAGATTACCAGTCAAACTTTTTTTCTTGAAAACCCCTAGATTACCAGTATAATTTTTTTTCCTGAAAACACTACGTTTACCAGTCAAACTTTTTGTTTCTTAAAAACCCCAAGATTACCAGTCACCCCTTTTTTTCTTGAAAACCCCAAGATTACCAGTCAAACTTTTTTTCATATTGAAAACCCCAAGCTTACCAGTCAAACTTTTTTTTCTTCAAAACCACAAGATTACCAGTCAAACTTTTTTTCCTGAAAACCCCAAGGTTACCAGTCAAATTTTTTCCCTTGAAAACCCATAGATTACCAGTCAAACTTTTTTTTCTTGAAAACCTCATGTTTAACAGTGAAATGTTTTTTGAAAACCCCAAGTTTAACAGTAAAACTCTTTTTTTTCTTAAAACCTCACGTATACCAGTGAAACTTTTTTCCTGAAAACCCCAAGTTTAACAGTTAAGCTTTTTTCTTGAAAACCTCACGTTTACCAATGAAACATTTTTTTTTGAAAACTTCAAGTTTAACAGTCAAACCTTTTTTTTCTTGGAAACCTCAGGTTTATCAGTGAAACCTTTTTTTTCTTGATAATCACAAGTTTAACAGTCAAACCTTTTTTCTTGAAAACACCAAGTTTAGTCAAACTTTTTTTTTGAAAACCCCAAGTTCCAAGTTTACCAGTCAAATTTTTTTTCTTGAACACCCCAAGTTTAATAGTCAACCCCAAGTTTAATAGTCAAACTTTTTTTCTTGAAAACCTCACGTTTACCAGTGAAACTTTTTTTTCTTGATAATCCCAAGTTTAACAAACATACTTTTTTTTCTTGAAAACACCAAGTTTAGTCAAAAAATTTTTTTGGACTTCTTTTTTGAAAACCACACGTTTACCGTGCAAACTTTTTTTTCTTGAAAACCCCACGCTTAAATTTCAAACTTTTTTTCTTGAAAACCGCACATTTACCGTTCAAACTTTCTTTTCTTGAAAACACCAAGCTTAACAGTCAAACTTTTTTTTAAAAAACCGTACGTTTACCAGCCAGACCGTTTGTTCTTGAAAACCGCAAGTTTAACAGTCATATTTTTTCTTAAAAACCATAAGTTCAACAGTCAAACATTTTTTTCTTCAAAATCTCACGTTTAACAGTCAAACTTTTTTTTTTGAAAACCACAAGTTCAACAGTGAAACTTTTTTTCTTGAAAACCTCACGTTTACCAGTGAAACTTTTATCCTTGAAAACATCAAGATTAACAGTCCAACTTATTTTTTCTTGAAAACCCCACGTTTAACTGTCAAAGTTTTTTTTCTTGAAACCCCCAAATTTAACAGTAAAACTTTTTTTTCTTGAAAACCCCAAGATTACCAGTCAAACTTTTATTTTCGAAAACCAAGATTAACGGTCAAACTTTTTTTTAAAAACTCTAAGTTTAACGGTCAAACTTTTTTTCTTGAAAACCCCAAGTTTAACAATCAAACTTTTTTTTCTTGAAAACCCCAAAATTACCAGTCAATTTTTTTTTCTTGAAAACCCCACGTTTAATAGTCAAAC
The DNA here is from genome assembly GCF_036898095.1 of Palaemon carinicauda. Lineage (NCBI taxonomy): Eukaryota > Metazoa > Arthropoda > Malacostraca > Decapoda > Palaemonidae > Palaemon > Palaemon carinicauda. Next base: position 111,743,340 of record NC_090731.1, on the reverse strand, counting down.
TTTTTTCTTAAAATCCTCACATTTACCAGTGAAACTTTTTTTTTCTTGATAACCCTAGGTTTAACAAAAAAAATTTTCTTGAAAACACCAAGTTTAGTCAAAAAATTTTCCTGGAAAACCCAAGTTTACCAGTCAAACTTTTTTTTTTGAAAACCGTACGTTTTCCGTGCAAACTTTTTTTTTCTTGAAAACCCCACATTTAACTTTCAATCTTTTTTTTTCTTGAAAACCGCAAGTTTACTGTTCAAACTTTTTTTTTCATGAAAACACCAAGTTCAACCGTCATACTTTTTTTTAGAAAACTTCACGTTTACCAGCCAAACTATTTGTTCTTGAAAACCGCAAGTTTAACAGTCATACTTTTTTTTTATAAAACCCCAAGTTCAACAGTCATACTTTTTTTCTTGAAAACCCCAAGTTTACCAGTCAAACTTTTTTTCTTGAAAACTCCAAGTTGAACAGTGAAACATTTTTCTTGAAAACCTAACGTTTACCATTGAAACATTTTTTCCTTGAAAACACCAAGATTAACAGTCAAACTTTTTTTTTCTTGAAAACCCCAAGTTTAACTGTCAAACATTTTTTTCCTTGAAATCCCCAAAATTAACACTAAAACTTTTTTTATCTTGAAAACCCCAAGATTACCAATCAAACTTTTTTTTTGAAAACCCCAAGTTTATTGGGTAACCTTTTTTTTCCTTGAAAACCTCAAGTTTAACAACCAAACTTTTATTTCCTTGAAAACCCCAATTTTACTAGTCAAACTTTTTCCTTGAAAACCCCAAGATTACCAGGCAAACTTTTTGTATTTTTGAAAACCCCACGATTATCAGTCAAACTTTTTTTTTGAAAACCCTAAGATTACCAGTAAAACTTTTTTCCTTGAAAACCCCAAGTTTAACAGTCAAAAATAATTTTTCTTGAAAACCCCAAGATTACCAGTCAAACTTTTTTTTAAACCCGTGAGATTCCCAGTCAAACTTTTTTTTTTTGAAAACCACAAGATTAACAGTTAAATTTTTTTTGATAACCCCAAGTTTAACAGGCAATTTATTTTTTTTAGAAAAGTAGAGATCATGACAAGCAGAATATCAAATACTGATTGCATGGGAGATTGACAATGACTCAACTCAATGGGAGGAAGATCTACGATTTGTCATACTTTAAAAAATCATATCTACATAGAGATTTTAAAAACAATATAACTTAGCTAAAAAATGAAACATGAAAATAAAGATAACTGACAAAATAAATATTTTCCACCAATATGCTGAGTTTAACATTTGAAATTTTATTCGTGAAAATCCATGGTTCAACAGTCAAACTTTAATGAAATCCCCAAGTTTTCCTGTCAATCTTTTTTTTTCTTGAAACCCCCAAGATTACCAGCCAAACTTTTTTTCTCAAAAACCCCAAGATTACCAGGCAAACTTTTTTTTCTTGAAAACCCCAAGATTACCAGTCAAACTTTTTTCCCGTTAAACCCAAGATTACCAGTCAAACTTTTTTTTCTTGTAAACCCCAAGATTACCAGTCAAACTTTTCTTTTCTTGAAAACCCCAAGATTACCAGTCAAATTTTATCATATTGAAAACTCCAAGCTTGCCAGTCAATCTTTTTTTTCTTCAAAACCCCAAGATTACCAGTCAAACTTTTTTTCTTGAAAACCCCAAGATTACCAGTCAATTTTTTTTCTTGAAAACCCCTAGGTTACCAGTCAAATTTTTTCCTGGAAAACACAACGTTTACCAGTCAAACGTTTTGTTTCTTAAAAACCCCAAGATTACCAGTCACCCTTTTTTTCTTGAAAACCCCAAGATTAACAGTTAAATTTTTTTTCTTGAAAACCCCAAGATTACCAGTCAATCTTTTTTGCCTTGAAACCTAAGATTACCAGTCAAACTTTTTTTCTTGAAAACCCCGAGATTACCAGTCACCCTTTTTTTCCTTGAACACCCCAAGATAACCAGTCAAAACTTTTTTCATATTGAAAACCCCAAGCTTACCAGTCAAACTTTTTTTTCTTTAAAACCCCAAGAATTCCAGTAAAACTTTTTTTTTCTTGAAAACCCAAAGGTTACCAGTCAAACTTTTTCTTGAAAACCCCAAGTTTAACAGTCAAACTCTTTTTTTTCTTGAAAACCTCACATTTACCAGTGAAACTTTTTTTTCCTGAAAACACCAAATTTATCAGTTAAGCTTTTCTTTTTCCTGAAAACCTCACGTTAACCAATGAAACTTTTTTTTGAAAACCCCAAGTTTAACAGTCAAACCCTTTTTTTCGTGAAAACCTCACGTTAACCAGTGAAACTTTTTTTTCTCGAAAACACCAAGATTAACATTGAAACTTTTTTTCTTGAATACCCCATGTTTAACTGTCAAACATTTTTTTCTTTGAAACCCGCAAAATTAACAGTAAAACTTTTTTTTTCTTGAAAACCCCAAAATTACCAGTCAAACTTGTTTTTTGAAAACCGCAAGTTTAACAATCAAACTTTTTTTTTTGAAAACCCTAAGATTACCAGTCAAAAATTTTTTTCTTGTAAACCCCAAGATAACAAGGCAAACTTTTTTTTTATTCTTGAAAACCCCAAGATTATCAGTCAAACTTTTTTTTCCTTGAAAACTCTAAGTTTAGCAGTCAAAAATTATTTTTCTTGAAAACCCCAAGATTACCAGTCAAACTTCTTTTTTCTCTAAAACCCCAAGTCTAACAATCAAACTTTTTTTCTTGAAATCCCCAAGATTACCAGTCAAACTTTTTTTCTAAACTGCAAGATTACCAGTCAAACTTTTTTTCTAAACTGCAAGATTACCAGTCAAACTTTTTTTTTACTTGAAAACCCCAAGATTACCAGTTAAACTTTTTTTTGAAAACCCCAAGATTAACAGGCAATTTATTTTCTTAGAAAAGGAGAGATCAAGACAAGCAGAATATCAAATACTGATTGACTGGGAGATTGACAATGACTCGACTCAATGGGAGGAAGATCTACGATTTGTCATACTTTAAAAAATAATATCTACATAGAGATCTTAAAAATAAAATAACTTAGAAAAAATGAAACATGAATATAAAGATAACTGAAAAAATAAATATTTTCCACCAATATGCTGAGTTAAACATTTGAAATTTTATTTGAGAAAATCCATGGTTTAACAGTCAAACTTTAATGAAATCCCCAAGTTTACCTGTCAATCTTTTTTTTTCTCGAAAATCCCAAGATTACCAATCAAACTTTTTTATCTTGAAACCCCCAAGATTATCAGTCAAACTTTTTTTTTCTTGAAAACCCCAAGTTACCAGTCAAACTTTTTTCCCTTAAAAACCTTAGATTACCAGTCAAACTTTTTTTTTCTTGAAAACCCCAAGATTACCAGTCAAATTTTTCTTTTCTTGAAAACCCCAAGATTACCAGTAAAATTTTTTCATATTGAAAACCCCAAGCTTACCAGTCAATCTTTTTTTGTTGAAAACCCCAAGATTACCAGTCAAACTTTTTTCTTGAAAACCCCTAGATTACCAGTCAATTTTTTTTCTTGAAATCACGTTTACCAGTCAAACTTTTTGTTTCTTAAAAACCCCAAGATTACCAGTCACCATTTTTTTCTTGAAAACCCCAGGATTATCAGTCAAACTTATTTCCATATTGAAAACCCCAAGCTTACCAGTCAAACTTTTTTTCTTGAAAACCCCAAGATTACCAATCAAACTTTTCTTTTCTTGAAAACCCCAAGATTACCAGTCAAAATTTATCATATTGAAAACCCCAAGCTTACCAGTCAATCTTTTTTTTCTTCTAAACCCCAGGATTACCAGTCAAACTTTTTTTTCTTGAAAACCTCAAGGTTACCAGTCAAACGTTTTTTTCCCTAGAAAAGCCCTAGATTACCAGTCAAACTTTTTTTTTGAAAACCGCACTTTACCGTGCAAACATTTTTTCTTGAAAACCCCACGTTTAAATATCAAACTTTTTTTCTTGAAAACCGCACGTTTACCGTTTAAACTTTTTTCTTGAAAACATCAAGTTTAAAAGTCAAACTTTTTTTGAAAACCTTACGTTTACCAGCCAAACTGTTTGTTCTTGAAAACCGCAAGTTTAACAGTCATACTTTTTATTTCTTGAAAACCATAGGTTCAACAGTCAAATATTTTTTTCTTCAAAATCTCACGTTTACCAGTCAAACTTTTTTTTCTTGAAAACCACAAGTTCAACAGTGAAACTTTTTTTTCTTGAAAACCTCACGTTTACCAGTGAAACTTTTTTTCCTTGAAAACACCAAGATTAACAGTCAATCTTTTTTTTCTTGAAAACCCCACGTTTAACTGTCAAACTTTGTTTTCTTGAAACCCCCAAAATTAACAGTAAAACTTTTTTTTCTTGAAAACCCAAAGATTACCAGTCAAACTTTTTTTCTTGAAAACCCCAAGTTTAACAATCAACCTTTTTTTTTTGAAAACCCTAAGATTATCAGTCAATTTTTTTTTGAAAACCCCACGTTTAATAGTCAAACTTTTTTTTTTGAAAACCTCACATTTACCAGTGAAACTTTTTTTTTCTTGATAACCTCAAGTTTAAAAAACTTTTTTTTTCTTGAAAACACCAAGTTTAGTCAAACATTTTTTCTGTAAAACCCAAGTTTACCAGTAAAACTTTTTTTTTTTTAAAAAACGCATGTTTTCCGTGTAAACTTTTTTTTCTTGAAAACCCCACATTTAACTTTCAATCTTTTTTTTCTTGAATACCGCAAGTTTACCGTTCAAACTTTTTTTCTTGAGACCACCAAGTTCAACAGTCATACTTTTTTTTTGAAAACTTCACGTTTACCAGCCAAACCATTTGTTCTTGAAAACCGCAAGTTTAACAGTCATACTATTTTTTAAAAACCCCAAGTTCAACAGTCATACTTTTTTTCTTAAAAACCCCAAGTTTACCAGTCAAACTTTTTTTCTTGAAAACTCCAAGTTGAATAGTGAAACATTTTTCTTGAAAACCTCACGTTTACCATTAAAATGTTTTCTCCTTGAAAACACCAAGATTAACAGTCAAACTTTTTTTCTTGAAAACCCCAAGTTTAACTGTCAAACATTTTTTCCTCGAACTCCAAAAATTAACACTAAAACTTTCTTTTCTTGAAAACCCCAAGATCACCAGTCAAACTTTTAACGGGTAAACTTTTTTTCCTTGAAAACCTCAAGTTTAACAATCAAACTTTTTTTTTCTTGAAAACCCCAATTTTACTAGTCAAACTTTTTCCTTGAAAACCCGAAGATTACCAGGCGAACTTTTTGTATTTTTGAAAACCCTAAGATTACCAGTCAAACTTTTTTTTCCTTGAAAACCCCAAGTTTAACAGTCAAAAATTATTTTTCCTGAAAACCCCAGAATTGCCAGTCAAACTTCTTTTTTTTTTCTCTAAAACCCCAAGTTTAACAGTCAATTTTTTTTTCTTGAAAACCCCAAGATTACCAGTCAAACTTTTTTTTAAATCGCAAGATTCCCAGTCAAACTTTTTTTTCTTGAAAACCCCAAGATTAACAGTTAAACTTTTTTTTAAACCCCAAGTTTAACAGGCAATTTATTTTCTTAGAAAAGGAGAGATCATGACAAACAGAATATCAAATACTGATTGCATGAGAGATTTACAATGACTCAACTCAATGGGAGGAAGATCTACGATTTGTCATACTTTTAAAAATCATATCTACATAGAGATCTTAAAAACAATATAACTTAGCTAAAAATTGAAACATGTAAATAAAGATAACTGACAAAATAAATATTTTCCACCAATATGCTGAGTTTAACATTTGAAAATTTATTCGAGAAAATCCATGGTTTAACAGTCAAACTTCAATGAAATCCCCAAGTTTACCTGTCAATCTTTTTTTTTCTTGAAAACCCAAAGATTACCAGTCCAACTTTTTTTTCTTAAAACCCCCAAGATTACCAGTCAAACTTTTTTTTCTTGAAAACCACAAGATTACCAGTCAAACTTTTTTCCCTTGAAACCCAAGATTACCAGTCAAACTTTTTTTTCTTGAAAACCCCAAGATTACCAGTCAAACTTTTCTTTTCTTGAAAACCCCAAGATTACCAGTCAAATTTTATCATATTGAAAATCCCAAGCTTACCAGTCAATCTTTTTTTTTCTTCAAAACCCCAAGATTACCAGTCAAACTTTTTTTCTATAAAACTCCAAGATTACCAGTCAATTTTTTTTCTTGAAAACCCCTAGATTACCAGTCAAATTTTTTTTTCTTGAAAACACCACGTATACCAGTCAAACTTTTTGTTTCTTGAAAACCCTAAGATTATCAGTCACCCATTTTTTCCTTGAAAACCCCAAGATAACCAGTCAAACCTTTTTTCATATTGAAAACCCCAAGCTTACCAGTTAAACTTTTTTTTCTTCAAAACCCCAAGCTTACCAGTCAAACTTTTTTTCTTGAAAATCTCAAGGTTTCCAGTCAAACTTTTTTTTCCTTGAAAACCCCTAGATTACCAGTCAAACTTTTTTTCTTGAAAACCTCACGTTTAACAGTGAAACTTTTTTTTGAAAACCCCAAGTTCAACAGTCAAACTCTTTTTTTCATGAAAACCTCACATTTACCATTGAAACTTTTTTTCCTGAAAACACCAAGTTTAACAGTTAAGCTTTTTTTTCTTGAAAACCTCACGTTTACCAATGAAACTTTTTTTTAAAACACCAAGTTTAACAGTCAAACCTTTTTTTTCTTGAAAACCTCACGATAACCAGTGAAACATTTTTTCCTTGAAAACACCAAGATTAACAGTCAAACTTTTTTTCTTGGAAACCCCAAGTTTAACTGTCAAACATTTTTTTTCCTTGAAACGTGCAAAATTAACAGTAAAACTTTTTTTTCTTGAAAACCTTAAGATTACCAGTTAAACTTTTTTTTCTTGAAAACCCCAAGATTACCAGTCAAACTTTTCTTTTCTTGAAAACCCCAAGATTACCAGTCAAATTTTATCATATTGAAAACCCCAAGCTTGCCAGTCAATCTTTTTTTTCTTCAAAATCCCAAGATTACCAGTCAAACTTTTTTTCTTGAAAACCCCAAGATTACCAGTCAATTTTTTTTTCTTGAGAACCCCTAGATTACCAGTCAAATTTTTTTTCTTGAAAACACCACGTTTACTAGTCAAACTTTTTGTTTCTTAGAAAAACCCAAGATTACCAGTCACCTTTTTTTTTCATGAAAATCCCAAGATAACCAGTCAAACCTTTTTTCATATTGAAAACCCCAAGCTTACCAGTAAAATTTTTTTTCTTCAAAACCCCAAGATTACCAGTCAAACTTTTTTTTCTTGAAAACCCAAAGGTTACCAGTCAAACTTTTTTTTCCTTGAAAACCCCTAGATTACCAGTCAAACTTTTTTCTAGAAACCTCCCGTTTAACAGTGAAACTTTTTTTTGAAAACCCCAAGTTTAACAGTCAAACTCTTTTTTTCTTGAAAACTTCACATTTACCAGTGAAACTTTTTTTCCTGAAAACACCAAGTTTAACAGTTAAGCTTTTCCTTTTCTTCAAAACCTCACGTTTACCAATGAAACATTTTTTTTAAAACTCCAAGTTTAACAGTCAAATCTTTTTTTTTCTTGAAAACCTCACGTTAACCAGTGAAAAAATTTTTCCTCGAAAACACCAAGATTAACAGTCAAACTCTTTTTTCTTGAAAACCCCAAGTTTAACTGTCAAACATTTATTTCCTTGAAACCCGCAAAATTAACAGTAAAACTTGTTTTTTTTGAAAACCCCAAGATTACCAGTCAAACTTTTTTCGAAAACCCCAAGTTTCATGGTCAAACTTTTTTTTTTGAAAACCCCAAGTTTAACAATCAGACTTTTTTTCTTGAAAACCCCAGGATTACCAGTCAAACATTTTTTTCCTTGAAAACCCCAAGATAACTAGGCAAACTTTTTTTTATTCTTGAAAACCCCAAGATTATCAGTCAAACTTTCTTTTCCTTGAAAACTCTAAGTTTAACAGTCAAAAATAATTTTTCTTGAAAACCCTAAGATTACCAGTCAAACTTCTTTTTTCTCTAAAACCCCAAGTCTAACAATCAAACTTTTTTTTTGATAACCCCAAGATTACCAGTCAAACTTTTTTTTTTAAACTGCAAGATTACCAGTCAAACTTTTTTTTTTACTTGAAAACCCCAAGATTACCAGTTAAACTTTTTTTTGAAAACCCCAAGATTAACAGGCAATTATTTTTTTAGAAATGGAGAGATCAAGACAAGCAGAATATCAAATACTGATTGCATGGGAGATTGACAGTGACTCGACTTAATGGGAGGAAGATCTACGATTTGTCATACTTTAAAAAAATCATATCTACATAGACATCTTAAAAACAAAATAACTTAGCTAAAAAATGAAACATGAAAATAAAGATAACTGACAAAAAAAATATTTTCCACCATTATGCTGAGTTTAACATTTGAAATTTTATTCGTGAAAATCCATGGTTTAACAGTCAAACTTTAATGAAATCCCCAAGTTTACCTGTCAATCTTTTTTTTCTTGAAAACCCCAAGATTACCAGTCAAACTTTTTTATCTTGAAACCCCCAAGATTACCAGTCAAACTTTTTTTTTGAAAACCCCAAGATTACCAGTCAAACTTTTTTCCCTTAAAAACCTTAGATTACCAGTCAAACTTTTTTTTTCTTGAAAACCCCAAGATTACCAGTCAGATTTTTCTTTTCTTGAAAACCCCAAGATTACCAGTCAAATCTTTGCATATTGAAAACCCAAAGCTTACCAGTCAATCTTTTTTTCTTCAAAACCCCAAAATTACCAGTCAAACTTTTTTTTCTTGAAAACCCCAAGATTACCAGTCAAACTTTTTTTTCTTGAAAACCCCTAGATTACCAGTCATTTTTTTTAAAAACACCACGTTTACCAGTCAAAGTTTTTGTTTCTTAAAAACCCCAAGATTACCAGTCAACCTTTTTTTCTTGAAAACCCCAGGATTACCTGTCAAACTTTTTTTCATATTGAAAACCCCAAACTTACCAGTCAAACTTTTTTTTTCTTCAAAACCTCAAGATCACCAGTCAAACTCTTTTTTCTTGAAAACCCCAAGGTTAACAGTCAAACTTTTTTTCCCTTGAAAATCCCTAGATTACCAGTCAAACTTTTTTTTTCTTGAAAACCTCACGTTTAACAGTGAAACGTTTTTTTCAAAACCCCAAGTTTAACAGTCAACCTCTTTTTTTTGAAAACGTCACATTTACCAGTGAAACTTTTTTCCTGAAAACCCCAAGTTTAACAGTTAAGCTTTTTTTTCTTGAAAACCTCACGTTTACCAATGAAACATCTTTTTCTTGAAAACTCCAAGTTTAACCGTCAAACCCTTTTTTTCTTGGAAACCTCACGTTTACCAGTGAAACCTTTTTTTCTTGATAATCACAAGTTTAACAGTCAAACTTTTTTTTCTTGAAAACACCAAGTTTAGTCAAACTTTTTTTCTTGAAAACCCCAAGTTTACCAGTAAAATTTTTTTTCTTGAAAACCCCTAGTTTAATAGTCAAACTTTTTTTTCTTGAAAACCTCACGTTTACCAGTGTAACTTTTTTTTCTTGATAACCCCAAGAATAACAAACAAACTTTTTTTTCTTGAAAACACCAAATTTAATCAAAATATTTTTTCTGAAAAACCCCAAGTTTACCAGTCAAACTTTTTTTTGAAAACCACACGTTTACCGTGCAAACTCTTTTTTCTTGAAAACCCCACGTTTAAATTTCAAACTTTTTTCCTTGAATACCGCACGTTTACCGTTCAAACTTTTTTTCTTGAAAACACCAATTTTAACAGTCAAACTTTTTTTTTTGAAAACCTTACGTTTACCAGCCAAACCGTTTGTTCTTGAAAACCGCAAGTTTAACAGGCATACTTTTTTTCTTAAAAACCATAAGTTCAACAGTCAAACATTTTTCTCTTCAAAATCTCACGTTTACCAGTCAAACTTTTTTTTTCTTGAAAACCACAAGTTCAACAGTGAAACTTTTTTTTTCTTGAAAACCCCAAGTTTACCAGTGAAACATTTTTTCCTTGAAAACACCAAGATTAACAGTCAAACTTTTTTTTCTTTAAAACCTCAAGTTTAACTGTCAAACTTTTTTTTTCTTGAAACCCCCAAAATTAACAGTAAAACTTTTTTTTCTTGAAAACCCCAAGATTACCAGTCAACCTTTTTTTTTTCGAAAACTCCAAGTTTAACGGTGAAACTTTTTTTCTTGAAAACCCCAAGTTTAACAATCAAACTTTTTTTCTTGAAAACCCTAAGATTACCAGTCAATTTTTTTCTTGAAAACCCCACGTTTAATAGTCAAACTTTTTTTCTTGAAAACCTCACATTTACCAGTGAAACTTTTTTTTCTTGATAACCCCAAGTTTAACAAACCTTTTTCTTGAAAACACCAAGTTTAGTCAAAACATTTTTCTGGAAAACCCCAAGTTTACCAGTCAAACTTTTTTTTTGAAAACCGTATGTTTACCGTGCAAAATTTTTTTCTTGAAAACCCCACATTTAACTTTCAATCTTTTTTTTCTTGAAAACTGCAAGTTTACCGTTCAAATTTTTTTTTTCTTGAAAACACCAAGTTCAACAGTCATACTTTTTTTTGAAAACTTCACGTTTACCAGCCAAACCCTTTGTTCTTGAAAACCGCAAGTTTAACAGTCGTACTATTCTTAAAAACCCCAAGTTCAACAGTCATACTTTTTTTTCTTAAAAACCTCAAGTTTACCAGTCAAACTTTTTTTCTTGAAAACTCCAAGTTGAACAGTGAAACATTTTTCTTGAAAACTTCACGTTTACCCTTGAAACGTTTTTTCCTTGAAAACATCAAGATTAACAGTCAAACTTTTTTTCTTGAAAACCCAAAGTTTAACTGTCAAACATTTTTTCCTTGAACCCCCAAAATTAACAGTAAAACTTTTTTTTTGAAAACCCCAAGATTACCAGTCAAATTTTTTTTGAAAACCCCAAGTTTAACCGTCAAACTTTTTTTTCCTGAAAACCTCAAGATTACCAGTCAAACTTTTTTTTAAACCGCAAGATTCCCAGTCAAACTTTTTTTTTTGAAAACCCCAAGATTAACAGTTAAACTTTTTTTTTGAAAACCCCAAGTTTAACAGTCAAACTTTTTTTCCTTGAAAACTCTGAGTTTAACAGTCAAAAATTATTTTTTTTGAAAACCCCAAGATTACCAGTCAAACTTCTTTTTTCTCTAAAACCCCAAGTCTAACAATCAAACTTTTTTTCTTGAAAACCCCAAGATTACCAGTTAAACTTTTTTTTGAAAACCCCAAGATTAACAGGCAATTTATTTTCTTAGAAAAGGAGAGATCATGACAAGCAGAATATCAAATACTGATTGCATGGGAGATTGACAATGACTCAACTCAATGGGAGGAAGATCTACGATTTGTCATACTTTAAAAAATCATATCTACATAGAGATCTTAAAAACAATAAAACTTAGCTAAATAATGAAACGTGAAAATAAAGATAACTGACAAAATAAATATTTTCCACCAATATGCTGAGTTTAACATTTGAAATCTTATTCGTGAAAATCCATGGTTTAACAGTCAAACTTTAATGAAATCCCCTAGTTTACCTGTCAATCTTTTTTTTCCTCGAAAACCCCAATATTACCAGTCAAACTTTTTTATCTTGAAACCCCCAAGATTACCAGTCAAACTTTTTTTTTCTCAAAAACCCCAAGATTACCAGTCAAACTTTTTTTCTTGAAAACCCTAAGATTACCAGTCAAACTATTTTCCCTTGAAACCCAAGATTACCAGTCAAACTTTTTTTTCTTCAAAACTCCAAGATTACCAGTCAAACCTTTCCTTTCTTGAAAACCCCAAGATCACCAGTCAAATTTTATCATATTGAAAACCCCAAGCTTACCAGTCAATCTTTTTTTTTCTTCAAAACCACAAGATTACCAGTCAAACTTTTTCTCTTGAAAACCCCAAGATTACCAGTCAATTTTATTTATTCTTGAAAACCCCTAAATTACCAGTCAAATTTTTTTTCTTGAAAACACCACGTTTACCAGTCAAACTTTTTGTTTCTTAAAAACCCCAAGATTACCAGTCACCCTTTTTTTCCTTGAAAACCCCAAGATAACCAGTCAAACCTTTTTTCATAATGAAAACCCCAAGCTTACCAGTCAAACTTTTTTTTTCTTCAAAACCCCAAGATAACCAGTCAAACTTTTTTTTCTTGAAAACCCAAAGGCTACCAGTCAAACTTTTTTTTCCTTGAAAACCCCTAGATTACCAGTCAAACTTTTTTTCTAATAACATCACGTTTAACAGTGTAACTTTTTTTTTGAAAACCCCAAGTTTAACAGTCAAACTCATTTTTTCTTGGAAACCTCATATATACCAGTGAAACTTTTTTCTTGAAAACACCAAGTTTAACAGTTAAGTTTTTCTTTTTCTTGAAAACCTCACGTTTACCATTGAAACATTTTTTTGAAAACCCCAAGATTAACAGTCAAACCTTTTTTTTCTTGAAAACCTCACGTTAACCAGTGAAACTTTTTTTCCTCGAAAACACCAGGATTAACAGTCAATCTTTTTTTTTCTTGGAAACCCCAAGTTTAACGGTCAAACATTTTTTCCTTGAATCCCGCAAAATTAACAGTAAAACTTTTTTTTTTGAAAACCCCAAGATTACCAGTCAAACTCTTTTTTTGAAAACCCCAAGTTTAATTATCAAACTTTTTTATTTGAAAACCCCAAGTTTAACAATCAAACTTTTTTTCCTTGAAAACCCCAAGATTAACAGTCAAAATTTTTTTCCTTGAAAACCCCAAGATAACTAGGCAAACTTTTTTTTATTCTTGAAAACCCCAAGATTATCAGTCAAACTTTTTTTTCCTTGAAAACTCTGAGTTTAACAGTCAAAAATTATTTTTTTTGAAAACCCCAAGATTACCAGTCAAACTTCTTTTTTCTCTAAAACCCCAAGTCTAACAATCAAACTTTTTTTCTTGAAAACCCCAAGATTACCAGTTAAACTTTTTTTGAAAACCCCAAGATTAACAGGCAATTTATTTTCTTAGAAAAGGAGAGATCATGACAAGCAGAATATCAAATAATGATTGCCTGGGAGATTGACAATGACTCGACTCAATGGGAGGAAGATCTACGATTTTTCATAATTTAAAAAAATCATATCTACATAGAGATCTTAAAAACAAAATAACTTAGCTAAAAAATGAAACATGAAAATAAAGATAACTGACAAAATAAATATTTTCCACCAATATGCTGAGTTTAACATTTGAAATTTTATTTGTGAAAATCCATGGTTTAACAGTCAAACTTTAATGAAATCCCCAAGTTTACCTGTCAATCTTTTATTTTCTTGAAAACCCCAAGATTACCAGGCAAACTTTTTGTATTTTTGAAAACCCCACGATTATCAGTCAAACTTTTTTTTCTTGAAAACCCTAAGATTACCAGTCAAACTTTTTTTCCTTGAAAACACCCAAGTATAACAGTCAAAAATTATTTTTCTTGAAAACCCCAAGGTTACCACTCAAACTTCTTTTTTTCTTTAAAACCCCAAGTTTAACAGTCAAACTTTTTTTCTTGAAAACCCCAAGATTACCAGTCAAACTTTTTTTTTAAAACCGCAAGATTCCCAGTCAAACTTTTTTTCTTGAAAACCACAAGATTAACAGTTAAATTTTTTTTTTCGAAAACCCCAAGTTTAACAGGCAATTTATTTTTTTAGAAAAGGAGAGATCATGACACGCAGAATATCAAATACTGATTGCATGGGAGATTGACAATGACTCAACTCAATGGGAGGAAGATCTACGATTTGTCATACTTTAAAAAATCATATCTATATAGAGATCTTAAAAACAATATAACTTAGCTAAAAAATGAAACATGAAAATAAAGATAACTGACAAAATAAATATTTTCCATCAATATGCTGAGTTTAACATTTGAAATCTTATTCGTGAAAATCCATGGTTAAACAGTCAAACTTTAATGAAATCCCCAAGTTTACCTGTCAATCTTTTTTTTCTTTAAAACCCCCAAGATTACCAGTCAAACTTTTTTATTTTGAAACACCCAAGATTACCAGTCAAACTTTTTTTTCTTAAAAACCCTAAGATTACCAGTCGACCTTTTTTCTTAAAAACCCCAAGATTACCAGTCAAACATTTTTCCCTTGAAACCCAAGATTACGAGTCAAACTTTTTTTTCTTGAAAACCCCAAGATTACCAGTCAAACTTTTCTTTTCTTGAAAACCCCAAGATTACCAGTCAAATTTTATCATATTGAAAACCCCAAGCTTACCAGTCAATCTTTTTTTCTCTTCAAAACCCCAAGATCACCAGTCAAACTTTTTTTCTTGAAAATCCCAAGATTACCAGTCAATTTTTTTTGAAAACCCCTAGATTACCAGTCAAATAGTTTTTTCTTGAAAACACCACGTTTACCAGTCAAACTTTTTGTTTCTTAAAAACCCCAAGATTACCAGTCACCCTTTTTTTCCTTGAAAACCCCAAGATAACCAGTCAAACCTTTTTTCATATTGAAAACCCCAAGCTTACCAGTCAAACTTTTTTTTTCTTCAAAACCCCAAGATTACCAGTCAAACTTTCTTTTTCTTGAAAACCCCAAGGTTACCAGGCAAACTTTTTTTCCTTGAAAACCCCTAGATTACCAGTCAAACTTTTTTCTTGAAAACATCACGTTTAACAGTGAAACTTTTTTTGAAAACCCCAAGTTTAACAGTAAAATTCTTTTTTTCTTGAAAACCTTACATTTACCACCCAAACCATTTGTTCTTGAAAACCGCAAGTTTAACTGGCATACTTTTTTTCTTAAAAACCATAAGTTCAACAGTCAAACATTTTTTTTCTTCAAAATCTCACGATTACCAGTCAAACTTTTTTTTCTTGAAAACCACAAGTTCAACAGTGAAACTTTTTTTTCTTGAAAACCTCACGTTCACCAGTGAAACATTTTTTTCCTTGAAAACACCAAGATTAACAGTCAAACTTTTTTTTCTTGAAAACCACACGTTTAACTGTAAAACTTTTTTTCTTGAAACCCCCAAAATTAACAGTAAAGCTTATTTTTCTTGAAAACCAAAAGATTACCAGTCATACTTTTTTTTCGAAAACTCCAAGTTTAACAGTCAAACGTTTTTTTTTGAAAACTCTAAGTTTAACGGTCAAACTTTTTTTTCTTGAAAACCCCAAGTTTAACAATCAAACTTTTTTTCTTGAAAACCCCAATATTACCAGTCAATTTTTTTTCTTGAAAACCCTACGTTTGATAGTCAAAATTTTTTTCTTGAAAACCTCACATTTACTAGTGAAACTTTTTTTTCTTGATAACTCCAAGTTTAACAAAAAATTTTTTCTTGAAAACACCAAGTTTAATCAAAAAAATTTTCTGGAAAACCCAAGTTTACCAGTCAAACTTTTTTTTGAAAACAGCATGTTTTCCGTGCAAACTTTTTTTTCTTGAAAACCCCACATTTAACTTTCAATCTTTTTTTTCTTGAGAACCATAAGTTTACCGTTCGGACTTTTTTTCTTGAAAACACCAAGTTCAACAGTCATACTTTTTTTTTTAGAAAACTTCACGTTTACCAGCCAAACCATTTGTTCTTGAAAACCGCAAGTTTAACAGTCATACTTTTTTTTAAAAACCCCAAGTTCAACAGACATACTTTTTTTTCTTAAAAATCCCAAGTTTACCAGTCAAACTTTTTTTCTTGAAAACTCCAAGTTGAACAGTGAAACGCTTTTCTTGAAAACCTCACGTTTACCAGTGAAACTTTTTTTTCCTTGAAATCACCAAGATTAACAGTCAAACTTTTTTTCTTGAAAAACCCAGGTTTAACTGTCAAACATTTTTTCCTTGAACCTCCAAAATTGACGGTAAAACATTTTTTTCTTGAAAACCCCAAGATTACCAGTCAAACTTTTTTTGATAACCCCAAGTTTAAGATTTAAAATTTTTTTCCTTGAAAACCTCAAGTTTAACAATCAAACTTTTTTTTTCTTGAAAAACCCCAATTTTACCAGTCAAACTTTTTCCTTGAAAACCCCAAGATTACCAGGCAAACTTTTTGTATTTTTGAAAACCCCACGATTATCAGTGAAACTTTTTTTTCTTGAAAACCCTAAGATTACCAGTCAAACTTTTTTTTCCTTGAAAACCCCAAGTATAACAGTCAAAAATTATTTTTCTTGAAAACCCCAAGGTTACCACTCAAACTTCTTTTTTTCTTTAAAACCCCAAGTTTAACAGTCAAACTTTTTTTTCTTGAAAACCCCAAGATTACCAGTCAAACTTTTTTTTTAAAACCGCAAGATTCCCAGTCAAACTTTTTTTTCTTGAAAACCACAAGATTAACAGTTAAACTTTTTTTTCGAAAACCCCAAGTTTAACAGGCAATTTATTTTTTTAGAAAAGGAGAGATCATGACACGCAGAATATCAAATACTGATTGCATGGGCGATTGACGATGACTCAACTCAATGGGAGGAAGATCTACGATTTGTCATACTTTAAAAAATCATATCTATATAGAGATCTTAAAAACAATATAACTTAGCTAAAAAATGAAACATGAAAATAAAGATAACTGACAAAATAAATATTTTCCATCAATATGCTGAGTTTAACATTTGAAATCTTATTCGTGAAAATCCATGGTTAAACAGTCAAACTTTAATGAAATCCCCAAGTTTACCTGTCAATCTTTTTTTTCTTTAAAACCCTCAAGATTACCAGTCAAACTTTTTTTTATTTTGAAACACCCAAAATTACCAGTCAAACTTTTTTTTCTTAAAAACCCTAAGATTACCAGTCGAACTTTTTTTCTTAAAAACCCCAAGATTACCAGTCAAACATTTTTCCCTTGAAACCCAAGATTACCAGTCAAACTTTTTTTTTCTTGAAAACCCCAAGATTACCAGTCAAACTTTTCTTTCCTTGAAAACCCCAAGATTACCAGTCAAATTCTATCATATTGAAAACCCCAAGCTTACCAGTCAATCTTTTTTTTTTCTTCAAAACCCCAAGATTACCAGTCAAACTTTTTTTCTTGAAAACCCCAAGATTACCAGTCAATTTTCTTTGAAAACCCCTAGATTACTAGTCAAATATTTTTTTCTTGAAAACACCACGTTTACCAGTCAAACTTTTTGTTTCTTAAAAACCCCAAGATTACCAGTCACCCTTTTTTTCCTTGAAAACCCCAAGATAACCAGTCAAACCTTTTTTCATATTGAAAACCCCAAGCTTACCAGTCAAACTTTTTTTTTCTTCAAAACCCCAAGATTACCAGTCAAACTTTCTTTTTCTTGAAAACCCCAAGGTTACCAGGCAAACTTTTTTTCCTTGAAAACCCCTAGATTACCAGTCAAACTTTTTTCTTGAAAACATCACGTTTAACAGTGAAACTTTTTTTGAAAACCCCAAGTTTAACAGTCAAATTCTTTTTTTCTTGAAAACCTTACATTTACCAGTGAACCTTTTTTTCCTGAAAACACCAAGTTTAACAGTTAAGCTTTTCTTTTTCTTGAAAACATCACGTTTACCAATGAAACATTTCTTTTTGAAAACCCCAAGTTTAACAGTCAAACCTTTTTTTTCTTGGAAACCTCACGTTTACCAGTGAAACTTTTTTTTTCTTGATAAACCCAAGTTTAACAGTCAAACTTTTTTCTCGAAAACACCAAGTTTAGTCAAACTTTTTTTTCTTGAAACCCCAAGTTTACCAGTCAAACTTTTTTCTTCAAAAACCCCAAGTTTAACAGTCAAACTTTTTTTCTTGAAAACCCCAAGTTTACCAGTCAGATTTTTTTTCTTGAAAACCCCAAGTTTGATTGTCAAACTTTTTTTTCTTGAAAACCTCACGTTTACCAGTGAAACTTTTTTTCTTGATAACCCCAAGTTTAACAAACAAACTTTTTTTCTTAAAAACACCAAGTTTAGTCAAAATTTTTTTTCTTGAAACCCCAAGTTTACCAGTCAAACTTTTTCCTTCAAAAACCCCAAGTTTAACAGTCAGACTTTTTTTCTTGAAAACCCCAAGTTTACCAGTCAGATTTTTTTTCTTGAAAACCCCAAGTTTAATTGTCAAACTTTTTTCTTGAAAACCTCACGTTTACCAGTCAAACTCTTTTTTCTTAAAAACCCCAAAGTTACCAGTCAAACTTTTTTTCCCTTGAAAACCCCTAGATTACCAGTCAAACTTTTTTTTCTTTAAAACCTCACATTTAACAGTGAAACGTTTTTCTCAAAACACCAAGTTTAACAGTCAAACTCTTTTTTTTCTTGAAAACATCACATTTACCAGTGAAACTTTTTTCCTGAAAACCCCAAGTTTAGTCAAACTTTTTTTCTTGAAAACCCCAAGTTTACCAGTCAAATTTTTTTTCACATGAAAACCCCAAGTTTAATAGTCAAACTTTTTTTTCTTGAAAACCTCACGTTAACCAGTGAAACTTTTTTTCTTGATTACCCCAAGTTTAACAAACAAACAATTTTTTTCTTGAAAACACCAAATTTAGTCAAAATATTTTTCTGAAAATCCCCAAGTTTACCAGTCAAACTTTTTTTTTGAAAACCGCACATTTACCGTGCAAACTTTTTTTTTTTGAAAACCCCACGTTTAAATTTCAAACTTTTTTTCTTGAAAACCGCACATTTACCGTTCAAACTTTTTTTTCTTGAAAACACCAAGTTTAACAGTCAAACTTTTTTTTGAAAACCTTACATTTACCAGCCAAACCGTTTGTTCTTGAAAACCGCAAGTTTAACTGGCATACTTTTTTTCTTAAAAACCATAAGTTCAACAGTCAAACATTTTTTTCTTCAAAATCTTATGTTTACCAGTCAAACTTTTTTTTCTTGAAAACCACAAGTTCAACAGTGAAACTTTTTTTTTTGAAAACTTCACATTTACCAATGAAACTTTTTTCCTTGAAAACACCAAGATTAACAGTCAAACTTTTTTTTTCTTGAAAACCTCACGTTCAACTCTCAAACTTTTTTTTCTTGAAACCCCCAAAATTAACAGTAAAACTTTTTTTTCTTGAAAACCCCAAGATTACCAGTCAAACTTTTTTTTTCGAAAACTCCAAGTTTAACAGTCAAACTTTTTTTCTTGAAAACCCCAAGTTTAACGATGAAACTTTTTTTTCTTGAGAACCCCAAGATTACCAGTCAATTTTTTTTTCTTGAAAACCCCACGTTTAATAGTCAAACTTTTTTTCTTGAGAACCTCACATTTATCAGTGAAACTTTTTTTTCTTGATAACCCCAAGTTTAACAAACGTTTTTTCTTGAAAACACCAAGTTTAGTAAAAAAAAATTACTGGAAAACCCAAGTTCACCAGTCAAACTTTTTTTTTGAAAACCGTATGTTTTCCGTGCAAACTTTCATTTCTTGAAAACCCCACATTTAATTTTCAATCTTTTTTTCTTGAAAACTTCAAGTTTACCGTTCAAACTTTTTTCTTGAGAACACCAAGTTCAACAGTCATACTTTTTTTTTTTGAAAACTTCACGTTTACCAGCCAAACGCTTTGTTCTTGAAAACCGCAAGTTTAACAGTAATACTTTTCTTAAAAACCCCAAGTTCAACAGTCATACTTTTTTTTCTGAAAAACCACAAGTTTACCAGTCAAACTTTTTTTCTTGAAAACTCCAAGTTGAACAGTGGAACATTTTTCTTGAAAATCTCACGTTTACCATTGAAACATTTTTTCCTTGAAAACACCAAGATTAACAGTCAAACTTTTTTTTCTTGAAAACCCCAAGTTTAACTGTCAAACATTTTTTCCTTGAACCCCCAAAATTAACAGTAAAACTTTTTTTTCTTGAAAACCCCAAGATTACCAGTCAAACTTTTTTTTGAAAACCCCAAGTTTAACGGGTAAACTTTTTTTCCTTGAAAACCTCAAGTTTAACAATCAAACTTTTTTTTTCTTAAAAACCCCAATTTTACCAGTCAAACTTTTTCCTTGAAAACCCCAAGATTACCAGGCAAACTTTTTGTATTTTTGAAAACCCCACGATTATCAGTCAAACTTTTTTTTTGAAAACCCTAAGATTACCAGACAAACTTTTTTTCCTTAAAAACCCCAAGTTTAACAGTCAAAAAATTATTTTTCTTGAAAACCCAAAAATTACCAGTCAAACTTCTTTTTTTCTCTAAAACTCCATTTTTAACAGTCAAACTTTTTTTTCTTAAAAACCCAAAGATTACCAGTCAAACTTTTTTTTTTTAAATCGCAAGATTCCCAGTAAAACTTTTTTTTTCTTGAAAACCCCTAGATTAACAGTTAAACTTTTTTTTTTGAAAACCCCAAGTTTAACAGGCAATTTTTTTCTTAGAAAAGGAGAGATCATGACAAGCAGAATATCAAATACTGATTGCATGGGAGATTGACAATGACTCAACTCAATGGGAGGAAGATCTACGATTTGTCATTCTTTAAAAAATCATATCTACATAGAGATCTTAAAAACAATATTATTTAGCTAAATAATGAAACGTGAAAATAAAGATAACTGACAAAATAAATATTTTCCACCAATATGCTGAGTTTAACATTTGAAGTTTTATTCGTGAAAATCCATGGTTTAACAGTCAAACTTTAATGAAATC
This sequence comes from Palaemon carinicauda, assembly GCF_036898095.1. Lineage (NCBI taxonomy): Eukaryota > Metazoa > Arthropoda > Malacostraca > Decapoda > Palaemonidae > Palaemon > Palaemon carinicauda. The sequence continues at coordinate 111,722,616 of NC_090731.1, read as the reverse complement.
CCCAAGTTTACCTGTCAATCTTTTTTTTTCTTAAAACCCCCAAGATTACCAGTCAAACTTTTTTATCTTGAAACCCCCAAGATTTCAAGTCAAACTTTTTTTTTCTTATAAACCCCAAGATTACCAGTCAAACTTTTTTTCTTGAAAACCCCAAGATTACCAGTCAAACTTTTTTCCCTTGAAACCCAAGATTACCACTCAAACTTTTTTTTTTAAAACCCCAAGATTATCAGTCAAACTTTCCCTTTCTTGAAAACCCCAAGATTACCAGTCAAATTTTATCATATTGAAAACCCAATGCTTACCAGTCAATCTTTTTTTTTCTTCAAAACCCCAAGATTACCAGTCAAACTTTTTTTCTTGAAAACCCCAAGATTACCAGTCAATTTTTTTTCTTGAAAACCCCTAGATTACCAGACAATTTTTTTTTCTTGAAAACACCACGTTTACCAGTCAAACTTTTTGTTTCTTAAAAACACCAACATTACCAGTCACCCTTTTTTTCCTTGAAAACCCCAAGATAACCAGTCAAACCTTTTTTCATAATGAAAACCCCAAGCTTACCAGTCAAACTTTTTTTTTCTTCAAAACCCCAAGATTACCAGACAGACTTTTTTTTCTTGAAAACCCCAAGGTTACCAGTCAAACTTTTTTTCCTTGAAAACCCCTAGATTACCAGTCAAACTTTCTTCTTGAAAACCTCACGTTTAACAGTGAAACTTTCTTTTGAAAACCCCAAGTTTAACAGTCAAACTCTTTTTTTTCTTGAAAACCTCACATTTACCAGTGAAACTTTTTTCCTGGAAACACCAAGTTTAACAGTTAAGCTTTTCTTTTTCTTGAAAACATCACGTTTACTAATGAAACATTTTTTTTGAAAACCCCAAGTTTAACAGTCAAACTTTTTTTTCTTGAAAACCTCACGTTAACCAGTGAAACTTTTTTTCCTCGAAAACACCAGGATTAACAGTTAAACTTTTTTTTCTTGGAAACCCCAAGTTTAACTATCAAATATTTTTTTCCTTGAACCCCCGCAAAATTAACAGTAAAACTTTTTTTTTTCTTGAAAACCCCAAAATTACCAGTCAAACTTTTGTTTGAAAACCCCAAGTTTAATTGTCAAACTTTTTTATTTGAAAACCCCAAGTTTAACAATCAAACTATTTTTTCTTGACAACCCCAAGATTACCAGTCAAATTTTTTTCCTTGAAAACTGAGTTTAACAGTCAAAAATTATTTTTCTTGAAAACCCCAAGATTACCAGTCAAACTTCTTTTTTCTCAAAAACCCCAAGTCTAACAATCAAACTTTTTTTCTTAAAAACCCCAAGATTACCAGTCAAACTTTTTTATCTTGAAACATACAAGATTACCAGTCAAACTTTTTTTTTTGAAAACCCCAAGATTACCAGTCAAACTTTTTTCCCTTAAAAACCTTAAATTACCAGTCAAACTTTTTTTTCTTGAAAACCCCAAGATTACCAGTCAAACTTTTTTTCTTGAAAACCCCAAAATTACCAGTCAAACTTTTTTTTCTTGAAAACCCCTAGATTACCAGTCAATTTTTTTTCTTGAAAACACCACGTTTACCAGTCAAACTTTTTTTCTTCAAAACCCCAAGATTACCAGTCAAACTTTTTTTCTTGAAAACCCCAAGATTACCAGTCAAACTTTTTTCCCTTGAAAACCCCTAGATTACCAGTCAAACTTTTTTTTCTTGAAAACCTCACGTTTAACAGTGAAACGTTTTTTTTAAACCCCAAGTTTAACAGTTAAGCTTTTTTTCTTGAAAACCTCAAATTTACCATTGAAACTTTTTTCCTGAAAACCCCAAGTTTAACAGTTAATTTTTTTTCTTGAAAACCTCACGTTTACTAATGAAACATTTTTTTCTAGAAAACTCCAAGTTTAACAGCCAAACCATTTTTTCTTGGAGACCTCACGTTTACCAGTGAAACCTTTTTTTCTTGATAATCACAAGTTTAACAGTCAAACTTTTTTTTCTTGAAAACACCAAGTTTAGTCAAACTTTTTTTCTTGAAAACCCCAAGTTTACCAGTCAAATTTTTTTTCTTGAAAACCTCAAGTTTAATAGTCAAACTTTTTTTTCTTGAAAACCTAACGTTTACCTGTGAAACTTTTTTTCTTGATAACCCCAAGTTTAACAAACTTTTATTCTTGAAAACACCAAGTTTAGTCAAAAAAAATTTCTGGAAAACCCCAAGTTCACCAGTCAAACTTTTTTTTTTGAAAACCGCACGTTTACCGTGCAAACTTTTTTTCTTGAAAACCCCACGTTTAAATTTCAAACTTTTTTTTGAAAACCGCAGGTTTACCGTTCAAACTTTTTTTCTTGAAAACACCAAGTTTAACAGTCAAACTTTTTTTGAAAACCTTACGTTTACCAGCCAAACCGTTTGTTCTTGAAAACCGCAAGTTTAACAGTCATACTTTTTTCTTAAAAACCATAGGTTCAACAGTCAAATATTTTTTTTCTTCAAAATCTCACGTTTACCAGTCAAACTTTTTTTTCTTGAAAACCACAAGTTCAACAGTGAAACTTTTTTTTCTTGAAAACCTCACGTTTACCAGTGAAACGTTTTTTTCCTTGAAAACACCAAGATTAACAGTTAAACTTTTTTTTCTTAAAAACCCCACTTTTAACTGTAAACTTTTTTTCTTTAAACCCCCAAAATTAACAGTAAAACTTTTTCTTCTTGAAAACCCAAAGATTACCAGTCAAACTTTTTTTTCGAAAACTCCAAGTTTAACGGTCAAACTTTTTTTTTGAAAACTCTAAGTTTAACGGTCAAACTTTTTTTCTTGAAAACCCCAAGTTTAACAATCAAACTTTTTTTTCTTGAAAACTCCAAGATTACCAGTCAATTTTTTTTTCTTGAAAACCCCACGTTTAATAGTCAAACTTTTTTTCTCGAAAACCTCACATTCACTAGTGAAACTTTTTTTTCTTGATAACTCCAAGTTTAACAAACTTTATTTTCTTGAAAACACCAAGTTTAATCAAAAATTTTTTCTGGAAAACCCAAGTTTACCAGTCAAACTTTTTTTTGAAAATCGCACGTTTTCCGTGCAAAATTTTTTTCTTGAAAACTCCACATTTAACTTTCAATCTTTTTTTTCTTGAAAACCGTAAGTTTACCGTTCAAACTTTTTTTCTTGAAAACACCAAGTTCAACAGTCATACTTTTTTTTTGAAAACTTCACGTTTACCATCCAAACCATTTGTTCTTGGAAACCGCAAGTTCAACAGTCATACTTATTCTTAAAAACCCCAAGTTTACCAGTAAAACTTTTTTTCTTGAAAACTCCAAGTTGAACAGTGAAACACTTTTCTTGAAAACCTCACGTCCACCAATGAAAATTTTTTTCCTTGAAATCACTAAGATTAACAGTCAAACTTTTTTTCTAGAAAAACCCAAATTTAACTGTCAAACATTTTTTCCTTGAACCCCCAAAATTAACAGTAAAACTTTTTTTTCTTGAAAACCCCAAGATTACCAGTCAAACTTTTTTTTGATAACCCCAAGTTTAACAGGTAAACTTTTTTTTCCTTGAAAACCTCAAGTTAAACCCTGGAATGGTACGGTGGGTCGTCCGCGACCCCGAGCGTCAAAAAAAAAAGGTTTTTCTCACGTGACTCACCCTCGTGACTGAATTTGTGGATGATCGACCTGCAGTAGGTGTCTCGCCTACACGCTCTAGTAGTGTCCAGATGTGCATTGCTGTAGCTGTACTCCATCCCCGATTTCTGAGACGCGTCGGGGTCGAGCGCGACCGAGTTTACCCTTCTAAGGTAATTTGCATAATTATCAAAGTTATCACGTATTATGAAATTGTCGTAGAATGGTGCAACTTGTATAGGTTATCAGTTGTGGAAAGTCTTGGTGGATTGTTTATGCTACCATGTGCATGATTTTTTTTAGTTAAAATGTCGTTCATCACCACGAGGACCATTTTACCGCGAGTGCCCCTTTCTCATGTTTTTTCATTTTTTTGCCAAGTCATTTTTCCGTAAGATATTGCCAAATAGTGTCGTAAAACTTTTGCTTTTTTAGTGTTGGAAAGTGTGTCTAGATGATCTGGCTACCCATGCGTGACTTTGTTTTTGTCAGATACGACGTAGTTATTGGTATATTGGGTATTTAACTGCGGTTGCCAATTTCTGTTTTTTTTTTTTCAATATTTGTAAAAATTTACTACGTAGTAAGGAATTGCCGTATATTATTGATTTTTTTTTCATGTTTATGTGTTAGAAAGTGTGCCTTGATGGTTGGGCTAACACGTGCATGTCTTTTTTTTTTATCTGAGATGCCGTATATTAGAATGTTGGGCATTTTACCGCGAGTGCCCCTTTTTCATTTTTTGAAATTTTTTTGCCAAGTCATTTTTCCGTAAGATATTGCCAAATAGTGTCGTAAAACTTTTGCTTTTTTAGTGTTGGAAAGTGTGTCTAGATGATCTGGCTACCCATGCGTGACTTTGTTTTTGTCAGATACGACGTAGTTATCGGTATATTGGGTATTTAACTGCGGTTGCCAATTTTTGTTTTTTTTTTCAATATTTGTAAAAATTTACTACGTAGTAAGGAATTGCCGTATATTATTGATTTTTTTTCATGTTTATGTGTTAGAAAGTGTGCCTTGATGGTTGGGCTAACACGTACATGTCATTTTTTTTATCTGAGATGCCGTATATTAGAATGTTGGGCATTTTTCCGCTAGTACCCCTTTTTATTTGTTTTGCATTTTTTTGCTTAGTCATGTTACCGTAAGGAATTGGTAAGTAGTGTCGCAAAACTTATATTTTTATAGTGTTGGAAAGTGTTTCTAGATGATCAGGCTACCTATGCCTATCTTTTTTTTTAGCCAGATATGGCGTATATATAGGTATGTGTTCGATTTTCCTGTGATTGCCATTTTTTCGTTTTTTCCCATTTCTTTCAAAATTACTACGTACTAAGGAACTATCACAGAGTAATGATTCATTTATATGTTTATTTGTCGGAAAATGTGCCTTGATGGTTTGCCTAGCACGTGGCTGAAATTTTTTTTTTCTGAAATGCGTATAATAAAATGTTGGCCATTTTTCCGCGAGTGCCCCTTTTTATTTGTTTTTCCTTTTTTTACTTAGTCATGTTACCGTAAGGAATTGGCAAGAAGTGTCGCAAAACTTATATTTTTATAGTGTTGGAAAGTGTTTCTAGATGATCTGGCTACCTATGCCTATCTTTTTTTTTAGCCAGATATGGCGTATATATAGGTATGTGTTCGATTTTCCTGTGATTGCCATTTTTTCGTTTTTTCCCATTTCTTTCAAAATTACTACGTACTAAGGAACTATCACAGAGTAATGATTCATTTATATGTTTATTTGTCGGAAAATGTGCCTTGATGGTTTGCCTAGCACGTGGCTGAAATTTTTTTTTTCTGAAATGCCGTATATTAGAATGGCCATTTTTCCGCGAGTGCCCCTTTTTATTTGTTTTGCATTTTTTTGCTTAGTCATGTTACCGTAAGGAATTGGCAAGTAGTGTCGCAAAACTTATAATTTTATAGTATTGGAAAGTGTTTCTAGATGATCTGGCTACCCATGCCTATCTTTTTTTTTAGCCAGATATGGCAAATATATAGGTATGTGTTCGATTTTCCTGTGATTGCCATTTTTCCGTTTTTTCCCATTTCTTTCAAAATTACTACGTACTAAGGAACTATCACAGAGTAATGATTCATTTAGATGTTTATTTGTCGGAAAATATGCCTTGATGGTTTGCTTAGCACGTGGCTGAATTTTTTTTTTCTGAAATGCCGTATATAAGAATGTTAGCCATTTTTCCGCGAGTGCCCCTTTTTCTTTGTTTTGCATTTTTTTGCTTAGTCATGTTACCGTAAGGAATTGGCAAGTACTGTCTCAAAACTTATATTTTTATAGTGTTGGAAAGTGTTTCTAGATGATCTGGCTACCCATGCCTATCTTTTTTTTAGCCAGATATGGCGTATATATAGGTATGTGTTCGATTTTCCTGTGATTGCCATTTTTTCGTTTTTTCCCATTTCTTTCAAAATTACTACGTACTAAGGAACTATCACAGAGTAATGATTCATTTAGATGTTTATTTGTCGGAAAATGTGCCTTGATGGTTTGCCTAGTACGTGGCTGAAATTTTTTTTTTCTGAAATGCCGTATATTAGAATGTTGGCCATTTTTCCGCGAGTGCCCCTTTTTATTTGTTTTGCATTTTTTTGCTTAGTCATGTTACCGTAAGGAATTGGCAAGTAGTGTCGCAAAACTTGTATTTTTATAGTGTTGGAAAGTGTTTCTAGATGATCTGGCTACCCATGCCTATCTTTATTTTTAGCCAGATATGGCGTATATATAGGTATGTGTTCGATTTTCCTGCGATTGCCACTTTTTCATTTTTTCCCATTTTTTTCAAAATTACTACGTACTAAGGAACTATCACAGAGTAATGATTCCTCTAGATGTTTATTTGTCGGAAAATTTTGTTTACTTCTTTTTTGATTGAATATCCTCAAATTTTTTTTAGCTAAAATATTTTATTGTTTTACATTTTTTTTTCGATTTTATTTCCCTTCAAAAATTTTTTTTTGGGTCAGAATTTCAATTTTATAGTCGTAAAATAATCGACAATTATCCAGCAACCCACCATACAATTTTTATGCATATCCAAGAATAATTAGATTAGTGAATAACACCTTGAAATTAACATACCCTTCCTACATTTCAAGTGGCAGATTAGGGAGTCTGAGTCAGTGTGGTTGGCGGCCATTTTGTGGACATATCCGAAGAGTAAGTTGCCCTATCTATATATATTCTTGTTCCCTATAGAATTTGTGATATTTTGGTATATTTTTACCTGCATAAATATCATATTATATATTAAATATATGTATTTTTTTACGAAATTTCTAAGTACTCAAAAAATTACGTCTAGATATGGCCCCTGATATAAATTTAATTTACAAAATAATGAAGATTTTTTTACATATTTTTATTTTAGGATAACATATGTTTATTCCCTAAAAAAATTAGCCACTTCCTATTTCATTTGGGTACCCAAAAAAATTCATGAAATTTGGACAAATTTTTTGGGCCAAAAAAAGTTACCCTTTTTTTCTCATTTCAGATCTTCACCTCCATGGGTCTGACTTCATCCAAAATACATCAAGATGTGTCCTAAACATTCAAGAATCAATTCCTAAAGGGATTTGTGTATATATGTATAAAAATTTTTTTATGAATTTTTATGTAAGGTCTTTTTTTTTCTACTTAATTTTTTAAAATATTTATAATAAATAGATTTTATGCAGATGAGTAGTATTTATCTTTACAGTTGTTTTAAGCATTCATTGAGGTTTTTTTGGCAAAAGAAAAAAGGAGGTTACTGCAAAAACTGATTTTTCAAGAATTTTTTTTGGCGTTGGGGTCGCGCGCGTCCGAGTATACCCTTAAAGGGGTGTCCGAGGAGCGTACCTATTCAGGGTTAACAATCAAACTTTTTTTTTCTTGAAAACCCCAATTTCACCAGTCAAACTTTTTCCTTGAAAACCCCAAGATTACCAGGCAAACTTTTTGTATTTTTGAAAACCCCACGATTATCAGTCAAACTTTATTTTCTTGAAAACCCTAAGATTACCAGTCAAACTTTTTTTTCCTTGAAAACCCCAAGTTTAACAGTCAAAATTTATTTTTCTTGAAAACCCAAAGATTACCAGTCAAACTTCTTTTTTTCTCTAAAACTCCAAGTCAAACTTTTTTTTCTTGAAAACCCCAAGATTACCAGTCAAACTTTTTTTTTAAACCGCAAGATTCTCAGTCAAACTTTTTTTTCTTGAAAACCCCAAGATTAACAGTTAAACTTTTTTTTTGAAAACCCCAAGTTTAACAGGCAATTTATTTTCTTAGAAAAGGAGAGATCATGACAAGCCGAATATCAAATACTGATTGCATGGGAGATTGACAATGACTCAACTCAATGGGAGGAAGATCTACGATTTGTCATACTTTAAAAAATCATATCTACATAGAGATCTTAAAAACAATATAACTTAACTAAATAATGAAATGTGAAAATAAAGATAACTGACAAATTAAATATTTTCCACCAATATGCTGAGTTTAACATCTGAAATTTTATTCGTGAAAATCCATGGTTTAACAGTCAAACTTTAATGAAATCCCCAAGTTTACCTGTCAATCTTTTTTTTTCTTGAAAACCCCAAGATTACCAGTCAAACTTTTTTATCTTGAAACCCCCCAAGATTACCAGTCAAACTTTTTTTCTTAAAAACCCCAAGATTACCAGTCAAACTTTTTTTTCTTGAAAACTCCAAGATTACCAGTCAAACTTTTTTTTCCTCAAAACCCCAAGATTACCAGTCAAACTTTTCCTTTCTTGAAAACCCCAAGATTACCAGTCAAATTTTATCATATTGAAAACCCAAAGCTTACCAGTCAATCTTTTTTTTTCTTCAAAACCCCAAGATTACCAGTCAAACTTTTTTTCTTGAAAACCCCAAGATTACCAGTCATTTTTTTTCTTGAAAACCCCTAGATTACCAGTCAAATTTTTTTTTCTTGAAAACACCACGTTCACCAGTCAAACTTTTTGTTTCTTAAAAACCCCAAGATTACCAGTCAAACCTTTTTTCATAATGAAAACCCCAAGCTTACCAGTCAAACTTTTTTTTCTTCAAAACCCCAAGATTACCAGTCAAACTTTTTTTTCTTGAAAACCCCAAGGTTACCAGTCAAACTTTTTTTCCTTGAAAACCCCTAGATTACCAGTCAAACTTTTTTTCTTGAAAACCTCACGTTTAACATTGAAACTTTTTTTTAAAAACCCCAAGTTTAACAGTCAAACTCTTTTTTTCTTGAAAACCTCACATTTACCAGTGAAACTTTTTTTCCTGAAAACACCAAGTTTAACAGTTAAGCTTTTCTTTTTCTTGAAAACCTCACGTTTACCAATGAAACATTTTTTTTGAAAACCCCAAGTTTAACAGTCAAACCTTTTTTTTCTTGAAAACCTCACATTTACCAGTGAGACTTTTTTTCCTCGAAAACACCAGGATTAACAGTCAAACTTTTTTTTCTTGGAAACCCCAAGTTTAACTCTCAAACATTTTTTTCCTTGAAACCCGCAAAATTAACAGTAAAACTTTTTTTTCTTGAAAACCCCAAAATTACCAGTCAAACTTTTTTTTTGAAAACCCCAAGTTTAATTGTCAAACTTTTTTATTTGAAAACCCCAAGTTTAACAATCAAACAATTTTTTCTTGACAACCCCAAGATTACCAGTCAAATTTTTTTTCCTTGAAAACCCCAAGATAACTAGGCAAACTTTTTTTTATTCTCGAAAACCCCAAGATTATCAGTCAAACTTTTTTTTCCTTGAAAACTGAGTTTAACAGTCAAAAATTATTTTTCTCGAAAATCCCAAGATTACCAGTCAAACTTCTTTTTTTCTCTAAAACCCCAAGTCTAACAATCAAACTTTTTTTCTTGAAAACCCCAAGATTACCAGTCAAACATTTTTTTTAAAACTGCAAGATTACCAGTCAAACTTTTTTTTTTACTTGAAAACCCGAAGATTACCAGTTAAACTTTTTTTTGAAAACCCGAAGATTAACAGGCAATTTATTTTCTTAGAAAAGGAGAGATCATGACATACAGAATATCAAATACTGATTTCTTGGGAGATTGACAATGACTCGACTCAATGGGAGGAAGATCTACGATTTGTCATAATTTAAAAAAATCATATCTACATAGAGATCTTAAAAACAAAATAACTTAGCTAAAAAATGATATATGAAAATAAAGATAACTGACAAAATAAATATTTTCCACCAATATGCTGAGTTTAACATTTGAAATTTTATCGATAAAATCCATGGTTTAACAGTCAAACTTTAATGAAATCCCCAAGTTTACCTGTCAATCTTTCTTTTTTTGAAAACCCCAAGATTACCAGTCAAACTTTTTTATCTTGAAACATCCAAGATTACCAGTCAAACTTTTTTTTTTGAAAACCCCAAGATTACCATTCAAACTTTTTTCCCTTAAAAACCTTAGATTACCAATCAATCTTTTTTTTCTTGAAAACCCCAAGATTACCAGTCAAATTTTTCTTTTCTTGAAAACCCCATGATTAACAGTCAAATTTTTTCATATTGAAAACCCAGAGCTTAGCAGTCAATCTTTTTTTTCTTCAAAACCCCAAGATTACCAGTCAAACATTTTTTCTTGAAAACCCCAAGATTACCAGTCAAACTTTTTTTTCTTGAAAACCCCTAGATTACCAGTCAAATTCTTTTCTTGAAAACACCAGGTTTACCAGTCAAAATTTTTGTTTCTTCAAAACCTCAAGATTACCTGTCAAACTTTTTTCCCTTGAAAACCCCTAGATTACCAGTCAAACTTTGTTTTTCTTGAAAACCTCATGTTTAACAGTGAAACGTTTTTTTTTTAAAACCCCAAGTTTAACAGTCAAACTCTTTTTTTCTTGAAAACCTCACATTTACCAGTGAAACTTTTTTCCTGAAAACCCCAAGTTTAACAGTTAAGCTTTTTTTTCTTGAAAACCTCACGTTTACCAATGAAACATTTTTTTCTTGAAACCTCCAAGTTTAACAGTCAAACCTTTTTTTCTTGGAAACCTCACGTTTACCAGTGAAACCTTTTTTTCTTGATAATCACAAGTTTAACAGTCAAACTTTTTTTTCTTGAAAACACCAAGTTTGGTCAAACTTTTTTTCTTGAAAACCCCAAGTTTGCCAGTCAATTTTTTTTTCTTGAGAACCTCAAGTTTAATAGTCAAACTTTTTTTTTCTTGAAAACCTCACGTTTACCAGTGAAACTTTTTTTCTTGATAACCCCAAGTTCAACAAACAAACTTTTTTTCTTGAAAACACCAAGTTTAGTCAAAAAAAATTTCTGGAAAACCCCAAGTTTACCAGTCAATTTTTTTTTTTTGAAAACCGCACGTTTACCGTGCAAACTTTTTTTCTTGAAAATCCCACGTTTAAATTTCAAACTTTTTTCTTGAAAACCGCACGTTTACCGTTCAAACTTCTTTTTCTTGAAATCTCCAAGTTTAACAGTCAAAACTTTTTTCTTGGAAACCTCATGTTTACCTGTGAAACCTTTTTTTCTTGATAATCACAAGTTTAACAGTCAAACTTTTTTTCTTGAAAACACCAAGTTTAGTTAAACTTTTTTTCTTGAAAACCCCAAGTTTACCAGTCAATTTTTTTTTCTTGAGAACCTCAAGTTTAATAGTCAAACTTTTTTTTTCTTGAAAACCTTACGTTTACCAGTGAAACTTTTTTTCTTGATAACCCCAAGTTCAACAAACAAACTTTTTTTTCTTGAAAACACCAAGTTTAGTCAAAAAAAATTTCTGGAAAACCCTAAGTTTACCAGTCAAACTTTTTTGTTTTTGAAAACCGCACGTTTACCGTGCAAACTTTTTTTCTTGAAAACCCTACGTTTAAATTTCAAACTTTTTTCTTGAAAACCGCACGTTTACTGTTCAAACTTTTTTTCTTGAAAACACCAAGTACAACAGTCAAACTTTTTTTGAAAACCTTACGTTTACCAGCCAAACCGTTTGTTCTTGAAAACAGCAAGTTTAACAGTCATACTTTTTTTCTTAAATACCATAGGTTCAACAGTCAAACAATTTTTTTCTTCAAAATCTCACGTTTACCAGTCAAACTTTTTTTTCTTGAAAACCACAAGTTCAACAGTGAAACTTTTTTTTCTTGAAAACCTCACGTTTACCAGTGAAACGTTTCTTTTCCTTGAAAACACCAAGATTAACAGTCAAACTTTTTTATTCTTGAAAACCCCACGTTTAACTGTAAAAAATTTTTTCTTGAAACCCCCCAAATTAACAGTAAAATTTTTTTTTCTTGAAAACCAAAAGATTACCAGTCAAACTTTTTTTCCGAAAACTCCAAGTTTAACGGTCAAACTTTTTTTTTTGTGAAAACTCTAAGTTTAACGGTCAAACTTTTTTTTCTTGAAAACCCCAAGTTTAACAATCAAACTTTTTTTTCTAGAAAACCCCAAGATTTCCAGTCAATTTTTTTTCTTGAAAACCCCACGTTTAATGGTCAAACTTTTTTTCTTGAAAACCTCACATTTACTAGTGAAACATATTTTTCTTGATAACTCCAAGTTCAACAAATTTTTTTTTCTTGAAAACACCGAGTTCAATCAAAAAATTTTTCTGGAAAACCTAAGTTTACCTGTCAAACTTTTTTTTTTGAAAACCGCACGTTTTCCGTGCAAACTTTTTTTTATTGAAAACCCCACATTTAACTTTCAATATTTTTTTTCTTGAAAACCGTAAGTTTACCGTTCAAACTTTTTTTTCTTGAAAACACCAAGTTTAACAGTCATACTTTTTTTTTGAAAACTTCACGTTTACCAGCCAAACCATTTGTTCTTGAAAACTGCAAGTTTAACTATCATACTTTTTTTTAAAAACCCCAAGTTCACCAGTCATACGTTTTTTTCTTAAAACCCCAAGTTTACCAGTCAAACTTTTTTTCTTGAAAACTACAAGTTGAACAGTGAAAAATTTTTCTTAAAAACCTCACGTTTACCAGTGAAACTTTTTTTCCTTGAAATCAACAAGATTAACAGTCAAACTTTTTTTCTTGAAAAACCCAAGTTTAACTGTCAAACATTTTTCCTTGAACCCCCAAAATTAACAGTAAAACTTTTTTTTCTTGAAAACCCCAAGATTACAAGTCAAATTTTTTTGACAACCCCAAGTTTAACAGGTAAACTTTTTTTTCCTTGAAAACCTCAAGTTTAACAATCAAACTTTTTTTTCTTGAAAACCCCAATTTTACCTGTCAAACTTTTTCCTTGAAAACCCCAAGATAACCAGGCAAACTTTTTGTATTTTTGAAAACCCCAGGATTATCAGTCAAACTTTTTTTTCTTGAAAACCCTAAGATTACCAGTCAAACTTTTTTTCCTTGAAAACCCCAAGTATAACAGTCAAAAATTATTTTTCTTGAAAACCCCAAGATTACCAGTCAAACTTCTTTTTTTTTCTCTAAAACCCCAAGTTTAACAGTCAAACTTTTTTTTCTTGAAAACCCCAAGTTTACCAGTCAAACTTTTTTTTTTAAAACTGCAAGATTCCCAGTCAAACTTTTTTTTCTTGAAAACCACAAGATTAACAGTTAAACTTTTTTTTTTGAAAACCCCAAGTTTAACAGGCAATTTATTTTCTTAGAAAAGGAGAGATCATGACACGCAGAATATCAAATACTGATTGCATGGGAGATTGACAATGACTCAACTGAATGGGAGGAAGATCTACGATTTGTCATACTTTAAAAAATCATATCTATATAGAGATCTTAAAAACAATATAACGTAGCTAAAAATGAAACATGAAAATAAAGATAACTGACAAAATAAATATTTTCCACCAATATGCTGAGTTTAACATTTGAAATTTTATTCGTGAAAATCCATGGTTTAACAGTCAAACTTTAATGAAATCCCCAAGGTTACCTGTCAATCTTTTTTTTTTCTTGAAAACCCCAAGATTACCAGTCAAACTTTTTTTATCTTGAAACACCCAAGATTACCAGTCAAACATTTTTTTCTTACAAACCCCAAGATTACCAGTCAAACTTTTTTACTTGAAAACCCCAAGATTACCAGTCAAACTTTTTTCCCTTGAAACCCAAGATTACCAGTCAAACTTTTTTTCTTGAAAACCCCAAGATTACCAGTCAAACTTTTCTTTTCTTGAAAACCCCAAGATTACCAGTCAAATTTTATCATATTGAAAACCCCAAGCTTACCCGTCAATCTTTTTTTTTCTTCAAAACCCCAAGATTACCAGTCAAACTTTTTTTTCTTGAAAACCCCAAGATTACCAGTCAATATTTTTTTTAAAACCTCTAGATTACCAGTCAATTTTTTTTTTCTTGAAAACACCACGTTTACCAGTCAAACTTTTTGTTTCTTAAAAACTCCAAGATTACCAGTCACCCTTTTTTTCCTTGAAAACCCCAAGATAACCAGTTAAACCTTTTTTCATATTGAAAACCCCTAGCTTACCAGTCACACTTTTTTTTTCTTCAAAACCCCAAGATTACCAGTCAAACTTTTTTTTTTCTTGAAAACCCCAAGGTTACCAGTCAAACTTTTTTTTCCTTGAAAACCCCTAGATTACCAGTCAAACTTTTTTTCTTGAAAACCTCACGTTTAACAGTGAAATTTTTTTTGGAAACCCCAAGTTTAACAGTCAAACTCTTTTTTTCTTAAAAACCTCACATTTACCAGTGAAACTTTTTTTCCTGAAAACACCAAGTTTAACAGTTAAGCTTTTCTTTTTCTTGAAAACCTCACGTTTACCAATGAAACATTTTTTTGAAAACCCCAAGTTTAACAGTCAAACCTTTTTTTTCTTGGAAACCTCACGTTTACCAGTGAAACTTTTTTTTCTTGATAAACCCAAGTTCAACAGTCAAACTTTTTTTTCTTGAAAACACAAAGTTTAGTCAAACTTTTTTTTCTTGAAACCCCAAGTTTACCAGTCAAACTTTTTTATTCAAAAACCCCAAGTTTAACAGTCAAACTTTTTTTCTTGAAAACCCCAAGTTTACCAGTCAAATTTTTTTTCTTGAAAACCCCAAGTTTAATTGTCAAACTTTTTTTTCTTGAAAACCTCAAGTTTACCAGTGAAACTTTTTTTCTTGATAACCCCAAGTTTAACAAACAAACTTTTTTTCTTGAAAACACCAAGTTTAGTCAAAAAATTTTTCTGGAAAACCCAAAGTTCACCAGTCAAACTTTTTTTTTTGAAAACCGCACGTTTACCGTGCGAACTTTTTTTTTCTTGAAAACCCCACTTTTAACTTTCAAACTTTTTTTTCTTGAAAACTGCACATTTACCGTTAAAACTTTTTTTTCTTGAAAACACCAAGTTTAACAGTCAAACGTTTTTTTGAAAACCTTACGTTTACCAGCCAAACCTTTTGTCCTTGAAAACCACAAGTTTAAGAGTCAAACTTTTTTTCTTAAAAACCCCAAGTTCAACAGTCAAACATTTTTTTTTCTTCAAAATCCCATGTTTACCAGTCAAACATTTTTTCTTGAAAACTCCAAGTTCAACAGTGAAACTTTTTTTTTCTTGAAAACCTCACGTTTACCATTGAAACGTTTTTTTCCTTGAAAACACCAAGATTACCAGTCAAACTTTTTTTCTTGAAAACCCCAAGTTTTATCTGTCAAACTTTTTTTTCTTGAAACCCCCAAAATTAACAGTAAAACTTTTTTTTCTTGAAAACCCCAAGATTACCAGTCAAACTTTTTTTTTGAAAACCCCAAGTTTAACGGTCAAACTTTTTTTTTGAAAACCCTAAGTTTAACGGTCAAACTTTTTTTTTCTTGAAAACCCCAAGTTTAGCAATCAATTTTTTTTTCTTGAAAACTCCAAGATTACCAGTCAAACTTTTTTTTCTTGAAAACCAGTAAAGAAATATCTTTATGCTTTTCATATATTTCTGTTTGTACTGAAAAGTACATTGTGTCTTTTGTTTACTTTGGTGGTGGTTGGAACTATGGGCATTTGTTTAATGGTAATTTGTTTTATAACTATAGGATAATTTGCGACTTTGTTTACTATTGAGCCTGAATAGTTTTTTAAACTGACTGTTTGACAATTAAATATCCACTCACTGTGCCTTTTGAGTATTTATATTCAGCGGTCCAGAATCCAGGGGAAGGCAGATTCCAGTAAGACAGATTCCCAGCGGGGTAGAATCAGAGACCAACACAGAAAGCAGTCCGGAAAGGAGATTTCCTGACAATTTTTTACCCTGAAGTTTTCAAGTGTCATGGAGCGATAAACTCCACCTAGGCCGAGCGATAGGAATTCAAGTTCAGAGAGGCAACACGAGCAACTGGACTTATCATCTATCCACGAAAGACCAGGATCTAAAGAAACGTAAGTCAGTTGAGAGACCTTATGCAGTCTCAATAGGATTGATCTGTTTCGTAGATATAATTTACGCTTATTATAGTTTAAATTATGGTCGCCAACACGTCGAAAAAATTAAAGTAAAGGATTTTATCATTGTAATTCCCATTATACTTGTGTCTTTGGTTTGTAAACCAATAGTTTCATTTTGACTAAGATTAACTATGAACGTAATTTATATATATTTTTTCTTATTTAGTAATGAGTGTTCATTTACGAAATTTACGTTTTCACGAAGCTAGCTTGCTGAATTTCATTCCCTTCACGTTAAATTTGTCGATTAATTTCTTACGTTAAATTGATTCTTTTCAAGAGGTGTATATTCTTTTTTATTATTATTTTAGGTCCTTTACATATGGTAGATGAGTTATTGTGGAGAGGAAGTGGTGCATACAGTACATCCGAAGACAGCTTTTCGGGTTATTTCCTCTCAAGACGAGAAACGGCAGTTCAACATTTATAATTTCACTTATTAAACTCAATAGTTTTCTTTGTCTTTGGTTTAAATCCTTACTGTCAATTTCATAATTTTTACCATATGGCGCCCAAACAGGGACATGTTGGTTATTTGCTAGTTGTTGCCGTTTCTCCGTCCTTTGTTTTCTTATCCGCTCAGCCATTTGAAATTGTTTTGGTGATTTAGGGTTGTTTTTAACAACTGGTTACTTTTACTTAGAGGTCCTCACGACTTTTCATTGTGCCCCTTGAGCAGTTTTCTGTCGGGAGGTCTAGTTCAATTTTTTTTTGAGTGAGTCATTTGTGACTTTCTAGATTATATTTATTTCATTAGGTTTGTAAGGGGATCGCAAGCATGTCAAAAGACTTGAAATTTTTGATTAGCTCTAGGGCTAGCTATCGAGGACAGGTCAACCGTATTCATTCTGAATTAGACAGTTTTGGTAATAACACTCCTCGGGAGAAAGACTGCCTTGTTAGTAAATTGAAAAGACTCAAGGATGAGCTTGAAAAGGCCGACTCGGTCATTCGAACCCTGAAATGGGAATTAAACTCAGAGGATGAGACGAAAGCCATAGCTGAAAATGATAAAGAAATTGAAGAATGTTGTAAGTATGAAGATAGGATCAATGAATGTTTGTCTACTCTGTCTCATCTGGCTACATCCAGTCCAAATCCTTCCAGTCCCGAAGTTTCTGGAAGCAAATTGAACAGCATGCTTAAGAGCGCAACTGCCCCTTTACCTAAATTCATAAGTGAAGAGGGAGAGGATCTTATTAGGTTTTTTCAGCAATTTGAAGATACGACGAAACGCTTCAATTATTCTGACTACGATAAATTCTTACTTTTGAAACAGCAAATTTCAGGGCGTGCTTTGTCTTTGATAAATTCCCTGGACAGCGTACAGCATTCTTATAACGTAGCAAGAGATCTTTTGTTGAATGCTTTAGCTTCTCCCGTCACTAGAAAATTCAATGTCATCAAACAAATGTCGAATCTGAAACTTGATTACAATACAGAACCGTTTGAGTACATAGGGAAGATTAATTCTATTTGCGGATCCATTAGCGCTTTAAAAATAACATCAGAGGATATTTTACAGTATTTTGCCTGGCATGGTTTAAATGAGAACTTCCAATCTCATTTAATTCATATCACCAACGAAACCAGGCCATCTTTGAATCAGATAGCAGATAAATTTTTTGAAGCCACTGAAAGGTATTTAACCAGTCAACGACACTATAAAATTAAGCAGAAAGCAAGAGAACTTTGTCCTAAGAAAGCTACGAGTTTTGCTGCAAATGTTAATTACCAAACAAGTCCGTCACTCAACGTTTTCAAAGTGTGTCCTTTATGTAATGAGGATGGTGACTCCTCTCATCCCATTCACAAGTGTGAAAAATATCCTGAACCTAGGTTAAAAATCAACAAGCTAAGAAATTTGAAGGCTTGTATAAAATGCGGCAGGTTGGATCATAATGAGGATACCTGCAAATTTCACTTCCGGAAGCGTTGCGATTGTGGCGCTTGGCATTTCAAATTTCTATGCATGAGCCAAGGAAGCAGTGGAGTCCTGAGGGATAGTGGCCAAAGTAATGTAAAATTGAAAAAGGGAAATTCTAAACAAAGTGATCGAGTTGTGAAGGAGAGTAATTCAAGCATGATATTTGTTGAGAAATTTTCCGAGTCTTTCAAAGTCACAGACTGTAGCCACGCAATACTCCCTACCTTTTCTTACATTCTTCAGGGAGAGACAAAGATTCGTTGCATGAGGGACAGCGGATGTCAGCCAAACTTCATATTAGAGGAGAGGGCAAAGTATGAAAACTTGCCTGTCATAAATTCTGATCTCAGAATCAAAATCAATGGATTTAACTCTTCCAAAGTTTATCATACTAAGTCTTACAAAGTGCCTTTGACAATTGGAGATCATATTTACGAGATTGAAGCAACGGGTGTGCCATCTATTCACACTTCATTGAAATTGCCTGGCTTGCAGAAAATTGTTCGAGAATTTATGAACAGGGGATATTCCTTGGCTGATGACTTCTTGAAGGACGGAAAAGATGAAATTAATAACATAGATTTTATTCTCGGGTCAAATTTTGCTTATTGTCTTCCTGTAACAACAGTTTCATTTGGGGGTAATGAGAATGATGCACCGTCGGTTTATTCCTTGACTGCCGCAGGTGTAATGCTAGTGGGTAACACAGATCAAAGTAGGAGCAATTTGAAGCACCTCCCTCCTTGCTTTGGGGAAGAACAGACAAAAGCTGTAGTGCCTTTGTATATATGTGAGGATCTTGCCCTTTCAATTCATAATTCTTTAGATCCTCTCCTAGATTGTGATGATCGGACAGAAAGTGAAGGCAGGATAGCAATAGTGAACGATGCGGGGAGAATCAATTATGCTTCCTTGGAAAGAGCTACTAAAGAGATCCTTGATAAGTGTTGTACAGATACCTTGAATTATGACACGCAAATATTTCCTGGTAAGGTAGTTGAAAACGAAAGAATAATAAATTATGTTCTTCAAAATACAAGGCGTAATGAAGACGGCAGGTTAATTATGCCACTAATCTGGAATCACAAGGTGAAACATTTGCTAGGGCAAAATAAAACTCTAGCTACTAAAATTCTAAATTCAAATTTCCAAAGATACTCTAAGGGTGATGGAGTAAAGTTGAAATTAATCGACCAATGCTTTAGTGAGCAATCTGAACAAGGCATTATAGAAAGAATTGACAACCTTAATCAGTACTTGGAGGAAAATCCAAATCACAGTTTCTTGGCCCATATGGCAGTATTTAAACCAGAACGTGACACTACAAAATGTCGAGTAGTATTTTTATCTAATTTATGTGAAAATAATCCTTTACAGGGAGTAACCATAAGTCACAATCAAGCCATGTTGAGTGGACCTTGTTTAAACCAAAAGATCACCACAGCTTTATTACAGCTACGCTTTGATTCCAAACTCCTGTGTTTTGATATTAAAAAAGCCTTTCTCAACATATGCCTCTCTGATCTAGATTCCAGCAAGTTACTTTTCTATGGCATCGTAATGTACAAAAAGGAGATTACAGTATTGTTGCATATCGTAGCTTAAGACTTCCATTTGGTCTTGTTTGTTCCCCTTGCATATTATTACTTGGACTTTATAAGATTTTCATGATTGACACTGATGATGATGACCAGGTAAATTTGCTTAAAAGACACATTTATTCATTAATATATATGGATAATGGCAGTATTACTGCAAATAACAGTGAAAAATTGAAGTGGGCCTTTCAAGAGTTAAAAGGAATATTTGAGCCCTATAAATTTCATCTTCAGCAGTTTGTAACAAATGATAATGAAATTCAAGAGGAAATTGATAACAGCTCTGGAGAGAAAACTAGCAGATCAGTCAAATTATTGAGGCTCTTATGGGATCGAGTTGATGATACCCTATCCACTAAGCCTCTAGTTTTAGATGGTGAGGCAAATACAAAGAGGAATGTTTTGAAAACTATTGCCAGTCACTATGATGTATTTGGCTTTACTTTGCCCATTCTAAATCGAGCACGGCTCTTCCTACATAAATTACAATGTGATTCATCCTGTACCTGGGACTCCAAATTGCCGGATGCAGAAATTAAAGAATGGAAAAACATATGTCGGCAGGCAAATTCTTCTCCCAGCCTCGGAATTAGATTTGTTGGCCAGAGAAATGGAGAATATAAACTGATTGCCTTTACAGATAGTAGTAAGGATATATACGGAACTGTTATCTTTATTCAGGATATCCAGTCATTAGAAGTGAACTTTGTTCTAGCTAAGAACCGTTTTGTGAACAAGCAATTATCTGGGAAGAGCATGCCTTCCCTTGAGTTTCAGGTCATTACTTTGGGTGCAGAAGTGTTGATAGATATCTATAAGAAATTAACTGGGCCATCATGTGTTGAAGCAATCAACATCAAAGAACTCCATCTGTTTTCTGATAGCTTGGTGTCCTTATCTTGGATTAATTCCTATTGTTATAAATTAGATAAGATGCATAAACACAGCACCTTTATTCGTAATAGGTTAGAACATTTAAGTACCTTGTGTGAGACGCATCCTATAAGATTTTAATTTGTTTCAGGTATTGAAAATCCAGCAGACCTTGTCACTCGTGTAGCTTCATATAAAACTACCGTTAAGTCTAATTTCCTCTCTGGGCCAGTGTTTTTGAAAGAATCTGCTAACTTCTATTCAAGTCGCAGTGATACAATCAATATCATTGTACCAAACCCCAGGGCAAAACCAGTGGATGTTGTTTCGGAGAATTACAATCAAATTAATTTCGGCTCCACCGAAGAGGAGTGTGCAGAACATTTAGCATCAACAGGTGGGTGTTCTGCGTCTTTCAAATCCGGCCAAATTACTACTGGTGCAGCCGGTAAGGGAGAACCAGAGCACTTGGTGACTGTAAACAAGTTTTCCAGTTTGTCTAAGCTTGTATCTGTTCATAGGTACGTGTTTAAGTTTATTGAGAGGCTAAAATGCAAACTTTACTCCAGGTATCCTGAGAGGTATGGAAACCTGAGAGTTCTTGACGAAAACTTGTATGCCAAGGCAATGAATTACATAATTAGAATAGAACAGCACATTTATTTTCCCGAGATATTCAGGTATTTTGACAGTGATTCTACGTTCGTTAAAGATATCCCAAACATTGTTAATCAACTCAATGTATATCCTGATAATGAGGGAATTCTAAGAATGAAAAGCAAATTCTCAAGATGGAAAAATGATAAGAATTACAGATTTCCTGCTTTGCTTCGTAAGAATAGCTACTTCACAAAATTAATTGTTTTAGATTTGCATGAGAAAATGTATCACTCAGGCTGTTACAAGGTTTTGTCTGAATTAAGAAGACAATTTTGGATTCCGCACTGTTTCTCTGTTGTGAAACGCATCCTGCAAGAATGCATACTTTGTAGAAAACTGAAGCAGAGAACTATTAAACTAAATCAATCTCCCTACAGGTTATTCAGACAAGAACCACCTAGTGTTCCCTTTCGTACAATATTCATAGATCACATAGGCCTTTACTTTGTACTTTACAATGGCAAAAAGGTGAAAGTCTGGATTCTTTGCATAACTTGCCTTTGGTCGAGGGCTATTAATTTAAACGTTTGTCTTGACATGACCTCAGGTGAGTTCATTAGAGCTTTACAGCTTCATTCATTTGAATATGGAGTGGCTGAATTATGTTTATCTGATCTTGATTCATCCTTAGTTGCAGGAGCTAACATAATTACTGACTTTCTGAATGATCCAGAAACCCAGAATTTTTTTGAAGAACAAGGAGTACGTCCAGTAAAATTTGAGCAATATTTTAAAGGTCATCATCTTCTTGGGGGATTAGTAGAAGTATGTGTGAAGATGGTCCGTCAGTTGCTTCATTGCTAAATCAAGAAAAATGTTCTTCAATACAGAGATTTTGAGTTTGTGGTTTCACAAACTATTCAACTGGTTAATCGAAGGCCTATTGCTTTCTCGGAAGGTCTAAGAGATACCAGTGATGACGTAATTCTAGACCCTATTACCCCAGAGAAGTTAATACATGGCTTGGACTTAATATCTTTGAATCTTATTCCAGCTATGCAGCCGCTTCACACTAGCAATGATCCTGATTGGTCTTTAAACACTGACCCTATTGATACCATAAGAACAAGTTATGAGAAACTGGAAAAAGTGCACACACATTTGATAGAAACCTACAATGCAGAATTTTTGAATAATTTGATGACTCATGCTGTCAATGATAAAAGTAGATATAAGCCGGTTACCCACAAAAAATTACAGGTAGAGGACATTGTACTGATATAAGAGGAGAATTGCAAACCTACCAATTTCCCATTGGCAGTTGTTAAACACATTAAAACTAACGTAATTGATGAAGTAACTGGCGCTGTTCTGCTTAAAGGTAAAAACTGGGAGATGGTTCGACGCCACGTCACCTCTTTAATCCCCATATTAACGCGCAAGGAAATGTCACAATCAAATATTAAAACATTAAAAGATCATATTTCTGTTAATATTACCGATCCCACGGCAAACCTGGGTGAAGATAACCCTCAGAAAAAAGAGAGGCCCAAGAGGAAAGCTGCTTTGTAAAGCATGCAAAGGACTCGAGGTATGATCAGTGACATTTGAGGAACCTTTCAGGAACATAACTGTATATAATTGGGTTTATTAACTGTACATAATTTTGCTCCTTTCACAATTATATATATACGTATATATATACATACATATATATATATATATATATGTGTTTGTGTGTGTGTGTATGTAATATGTGTATATTTTCATATATAATTTGGGATTAGTCCTACATTTACTAAGGATATAAATGTAGAACCCTTGGCCTGGAATGTAAAAGAAAAGGCTGAAAATTTTCTAGCTATTCCTGAGTTCTACATTTAACAAAAAATTAAATGTAGAACCCTTGGTGTGGAGTGTAAAGAAATATCTTTATGCTTTTCATATATTTCTGTTTGTACTGAAAAGTACATTGTGTCTTTTGTTTACTTTGGTGGTGGTTGGAACTATGGGCATTTGTTTAATGGTAATTTGTTTTATAACTATAGGATAATTTGCAACTTTGTTTACTATTGAGCCTGAATAGTTCTTTAAACTGACTGTTTGACAGTTAAATATCCACTCACTGTGCCTTTTGAATATTTATATTCAGCGGTCCAGAATCCAGGGGAAGGCAGATTCCAGTAAGACAGATTCCAGTAAGACAGATTCCCAGCGGGGTAGAATCAGAGACCAACACAGAAAGCAGTCCGGAAAGGAGATTTTCTGACAATTTTTTACCCTGAAGTTTTCAAGTGTCATGGAGCGATAAACTCCACCTAGGCCGAGTGATAAGAATTCAAGTTCGGAGAGGCAACACGAGCAACTGGACTTATCATCTATTCAAGAAAGACCAGGATCTAAAGTAACGTAAGTCAGTTGAGAGACCTTATGCAGGCTCAATAGGATTGATCTGTTTCTTAGATATAATTTACGCTTATTATAGTTTAAATTATGGTCGCCAACACGTCGAAAAAATTGAAGTAAAGGATTTTATCATTGTAATTACCATTATACGTGTGTCTTTGGTTTGTAAACCAATAGTTTCATTTTGAATAAGATTAACTACGAACGTAATTTATATATATTTTCTCTTATTTAGTAACGAGTATTCATTTACGAAATTTACGTTTTCACGTAAATTTCATTCCCTTCACGTTAAATTTGTCAATTAATTTCTTACGTTAAATTGATTCTTTTCAAGAGGTGTATATTCTTTTTTATTATTATTTTAGGTCCTTTACATATGGTAGATGAGTTACTGTGGAGAGGAAGTGGTGCATACAGTACATCCGAAGACAGCTTTTCGGGTTATTTCCTCTCAAGACGAGAAATGGCAGTTCAACATTTATAATTTCGCTTATTAAACTCAATAATTTTCTATGTCTTTGGTTTAAATCCTCACTGTCAATTTCATAATTTTTACCAAAAATCCAAATGTTTAATAGTCAAACTTTTTTTCTTGAAAACCTCACGTTTACCAGTGAAACTTTTTTTTCTTGATAACCCCAAGTATAACAAACATTTTTTTCTTGAAAACACCAAGTTTAGTCAATTTTTTTTTCTGGAAAACCCCAAGTTTACCTGTCAAACTTTTTTTTTTTGAAAACCGCACGTTTTACCGTGCAGACTTTTTTTTTCTTGAAAACCCCATATTTAACTTTCAAACTTTTCTTTCTTGGAAACCGCACGTTTACCGTTCAAAATTTTTTCTTGAAAACACCAAGTTTAACAGTCAAACTTTTTTTTTGAAAACCTTACATTTACCAGCCAAACCTTTTGTTCTTGAAAACAGCAAGTTTAACAGTCATACTTTTTTTTCTTAAAAACCCCAAGTTCAACAGTCAAACTTTTTTTTTTTCAAAATCTCACGTTTAACAGTAAACTTTTTTTTCATTGAAAACTCCAAGTTGAAGAGTGAAAAGTTTTTCTTGAAAACCTCACGTTTACCAGTGAAAATTTTTTCCTTGAAAACAGCAAGATTAACAGTCAAACTTTTTTTTCTTGAAAACTCCAAGTTTAACTGTCAAACATCTTTTTCCTTGAAACCCCCAAAATTAACAGTAAAACTTTTTTTCTTGAAAACCCCAAGATTACCAGTCAAACTTTTTTTTGAAAACCCCAAGTTTAACAGTCAAACTTTTTTTTCTTGAAAACCCCAAGTTTACCAGTCAAATTTTTTTTTCTTGAAAACCCCAAGTTTATTAGTCAAACTTTTTTTCTTGAAAACCTCACGTTTACCAGTGAAACTTTTTTCTTGATAACCCCAAGTTTAATAAACAAACTTTTTTTGCTTGAAAACACCAAGTTTAGTAAAAAAAAATTTCTGGAAAACCCAAAGTTTACCAGTCAAACTTTTTTTTTGAAAACCGCACGTTTACCGTGCAAACTTTTTTTTCTTGAAAACCCCACTTTTAACTTTCAAATTTTTTCCTTGAAAACCGCACGTTTACCGTTCAAACTTTTTTTTTCTTGAAAACACCAAGTTTATCAGTCAAACTTTTTTTTTGAAACCCTTACGTTTACCAGCCAAACCTTTTGTTCTTGAAAACCGCAAGTTTAGCAGTCATACTTTTTTTCCTAAAAACCCCAAGTTCAACAGTCAAACATTTTTTTTCTTCAAAATCTCATGTTTACCAGTGAAACGTTTTTCCCTTGAAAACACCAAGTTTAACTGTCAAACTTTTTTTTCTTGAAACCCCCAAAATTAACAGTAAAACTTTTTTTTCTTGAAAACCCCAAGATTACCAGTCAAACTTTTTTTTGAAAACCCCAAGTTTAACGGTCAAACTTTTTTTTTAAACCCTAAGTTTAACGGTCAAACTTTTTTTTCTTGAAAACCCCAAGTTTAACAATCAAACTCTTCTTTTCTTGAAAACCCCAAGATTACCAGTCAAACTTTTTTTTTCTTGAAAACCCCACGTTTAATAGTCAACCTTTTTTTTGAAAACCTCACGTTTACCAGTGAAACTTTTTTTCTTGATAACCCCAAGTTTAACAAACTTTTTTTTCTTAAAAACACCAAGTTTAGTCAATTTTTTTTTCTGGAAAACCCCAAGTTCACCAGTCAAACTATTTTTTGAAAACCGCACGTTTTCCGTGCAGACTTTTTTTTTTCTTGAAAACCCCACATTTAACTTTCAAACTTTTTTTCTTGAAAACAGCACTTTACTGTTAAAACTTTTTTTCTTGAAAACACCAAGTTTAACAGTCAAACTTTTTTTCTTGAAAACACCAAGTTCAACAGTCAAACTTTTTTTTTGAAAACCTTACGTTTACCCGCCAAACCTTTTGTTCTTGAAAACCGCAAGTTTAACAGTCATACTTTTTTTTTCTTAAAAACCTCAAGTTCAACAGTCAAACTCTTTTTTCTTCAAAATCTCACATTTACCAGTCAAACTTTTTTCTTGAACACTCCAAGTTGAACAGTGAAACTTTTTTCTTGAAAACCTCACGTTTACCAGTGAAACTTTTTTCCTTGAAAACAGCAAGATTAACAGTCAAACTTTTTTTTCTTGAAAACCCCAAGTTTAACTGTCAAAAATTTTTTTCCTTGAAACCCCCAAAATTAACAGTAAAACATTTTTTTCTTGAAAACCCCAAGATTACCAGTCGAACGTTTTTTTGAAAACCCCAAGTTTAATGGTCAAACTTTTTTTTCCTTGAAAACCCCAGGTTTAACAATCAAACTTTTTTTTCTTGAAAACCCCAAGATTACCAGTCAAACTTTTTTTCCTCGAAAACCCCAAGATTACCAGGCAAACATTTTTTATTCATGAAAACCCCAAGATTATCACTCAAACATTTTTTTTCCTTGAAAACCCCAAGTTTAACAGTCAAAAATTATTTTTCTTGAAAACCCTAAGATTACCAGTCAAACTTCTTTTTTCTCTAAAACCCCAAGTCTAACAGTCAAACTTTTTTTCTTGAAAACCCCAAGATTACCAGTCAAACTTTTTTTTTTTAAACCGCAAGATTTCCAGTCACTTATTTTTTACTTGAAAACCCCATGATTACCAGTCAAACTTTTTTTTTGAAAACCCCAAGTTTAACAGGCAATTTATTTTCTTAGAAAAGGAGAGATCATGACAAGCAGAATATCAAATACTGATTGCCTGGGAGATTGACAATGACTCGACTCAATGGGAGGAAGATCTACGATTTGTCATACTTTAAAAATCATATCTACATAGAGATCTTAAAAACAAAATAACTTAGCTAAAAAATGAAACATGAAAATAAAGATAACTGACAAAATAAATATTTTCCACCAATATGCTGAGTTTAACATTTGAAATTTTATTCGTGAAAATCCATGGTTTAACAGTCAAACTTTAATGAAATCCCCAAGTTTACCTGTCAATTTTTTTTTCTTGAAAACCCCAAGATTACCAGTCAAACTTTTTTTATCTTGAAACCTCCAAGATTACCAGTCAAACTTTTTTTTTCTTAAAAACCCCAAGATTACCAGTCCAACTTTTTTTTTCTCTAAAATCCCATGATTACCAGTCAAACTTTTGTTTCCTTGAAAACCCCAAGATTACCAGTCAAACTTTTTTCCCTTGAAAACCCAAGATTACCAGTCAAACTTTTTTTTTGTTGAAAACCCTAAGATTACCAGTCAAACTTTTCTTTTCTTGAAAACCCCAAGATTTCCAGTCAAATTTTTTCATATTGAAAACCCCAAGCTTACCAGTCAATCGTTTTTTTTCTTCAAAACCCTAAGATTACCAGTCAAACTTTTTTTCTTGAAAACCCCTAGATTACCAGTCAAATTTTTTTTCTTGAAAACACCACGTTTATCATTCGAACTTTTTGTTTCTTGAAAACCTCAAGATTACCAATCACCCTTTTTTTTTCTTGAAAACCCCAAGATTACCAGTCATACTTTTTTCATATTGAAAACCCCAAGCTTACCAGTCAAACTTTTTTTTTTCTTCAGAACCCCAAGATTACCAGTCAAACTTTTTTTCTTGAAAACCAAAAGGTTACCAGTCAAACTTTTTTTTCCGGGGAGAGCCCTTACCCCTTAGTTTCCCTGATCAGGAGACTTCCTGATTTAATATTGTAAGGGAGGTCACAGCAAATATATTGGTTGGGATGCACAAATATATGTCTTTTATTTTTCTTATCAACATATCTTGGGTACCCTTGTGCGAGCTTCTGCTGGTGCCGCTCCTATATCGAAAGAATGGCATTCCTTCGATACTCTGATTGTGAAATCAGTACTCCTTACCTCACAGTGTTAAGCATAGAGGGGGACAGTGCTTGTACACTTCCTCACACGTAGGTGTTCGACCCCCTTTTTTTCTACCGGGAATCCCCCGGTTGGAGGAATTTCCTTATCTTAATACTGAGGGGAGGTAACAGCATTGGCTCACAGGGGATACACGGGTATGTGTCTCCCACTCTCTCTTTTAGCTTTCTGTCCTAAGCTATTTTTGTCAAAAGATGATTTTTGCAAATTGTTTATCAGTGCGATAATCAATTGAATACTCATTTCTGTTCTCCTTTCCTTACAGGAGGGACACCAGATGATGCATCATAGTCTTCTGCAGTTATAAAGATGAGTATTTTCACAGACATAATATATGCAGGTTCATGCCCCCAGCAATATTATTTCCAAATCCCCAATCCCATCTGAGACCCTCTGACCTGTAAGTAGGTCAGACCTTACTGTCGAAGGTCTCGAAAAAAAAACCAAGTTAATATGAAAAAAAAAATGATTTCTAAAATCTCTCTGAAACCATACCTACCTATTTTACAGCTTCCTAAAGGACATCCTGTCCCCTATCCCTCCTTTCTCCACTCCAGTTCGAGGAGAGGAGGTGAGGATGGCGGTAGCCCCCCCCCCTCTCGCTGCCAGTGCATACAAGATGGCAGTCTCAAGCTGTCGAACTACGGTTGGTTTGGTTTCGGAAGTTATCTCAAAAATGCGGTTCAGTTGCGAACTCGCAAAAATACGAAAACTTTACGGGAATTGGACTGAAGGCTTCACTTATTTTTTTCGATAACTAACAATCTAGTGTTCCCTTTAAAGGTTTTTAAGGTCTTAAAGCTCCCCCAAACCCCCCAACCTTGCCTCACAAGGATGGTAAGGTTGTAGACACTAACGGCACTAATGAATCTGAGCAAGACTCGAACCCCCGCCTGGCAAACAACAGGCAGAGACTCTACATTCAGGCCACACCTTGTAGTGATAACAACGACGGCAGTCATTGATTCACTGTCACATCTGACTCCGCCGCCGAGAGCCGGCAGTGTGTGCCCTTGGTCACCACCCAGTTAATAGCTGAGTTGGTATGCCTTCAATCGGCAGCCCGCCGATAACCGGCGGACTGCCGGCAGCCCGAGGAGTCGCCAATGGTTCAGAGGGTTGCTGACTATGCGTATAGTTTTCACCACTACCCAGTGACATTGAATACTGGCTAGGATGGTGTGACTTCTGTCAGCGACACGCTGACAGCCGACAAGTCACTGACATCTGTAGTATATGTCCATATCACAGACAGAAATCTTTGGTACATAACCATACATTAGAATGGTTTTCCAGTATGCTGTGCTTCTAAGCACAATCTCTTGCTGAGACCTACCTAATTTGGGGGATCCACTCCCCCCCCCTTTTCTTATGCTGACTCTTCATCAGCCTCTTTGATTCTCATTATTAATTCCCCGGATGTAGGTGCTGTTCACGCTACTCTATCCTTATGGGCTAGAATCTTCCATCAGGCCCTTCTTGAAAGGGGATGCCCTAGAATCAATAATTAGGAAGGCCGCAGCAGTTGGCTAGAAGGATTCACATGTATGTGTCTCTCGTATTCTTTTCCAGTGTACTTATCCTAAGCTTTATACAATAGAAAGGAATCTTCTATTACAGTGAAACACTGAAAAGCTGATATAGGCAAACGGTCAGGTATAGCCTAAAAGGAGGACGGAAGGGTTTCTTAGTTCTCCTTGGGATGTTAAACAGCATCCCACAGTTACAATGACCGTTGTTCCGCAGACGGTCAGATATGTACACCTTCTAATTATGCGAAGCAAACAGACGCTTCTGGTAGGAGGGAAGTTCCTCCTGGATCGCTGGACCTTCGATCCTTGGGTCCAAGGCATAACCAAGATGAGACTAGAATGGAAATGGACATACCTCCACTATCCTTTCCTCAACTCTTCTTATATTCAAATCCCCCTAGAAGAGTATACCTTAGAGCTCTAGAGCATACTAGCGGTGGGGAAAGTAGAGTCCATCGATTTCCAAGGAAGGCTGTTTAGTGTTCACGTGAAAGACTCAAGAAAACTCTGAGTCATTCTGGACTTGGCGCCACTCTACAAGTTCCTATAAAACGGCAAGTTCAGAATGTTAATCCTTCTGAACATAAGGACCTTATTCAGTAAGGTGTGTTGACAATCTAGCCAGACCTGGAAGATGTCTATCGACAACTTCCAGTCAGTCACCCCCTCCCCTCCTACATAGGATCCAAGTTACAGAAGATAACATATATTCTAGACAAGATTCTCGTCGGACTAGATTCAGTCCTAGGATCTTCACAGAATTAGCAGACACAGTCAAGCGAAACCAAGCCTAGAAAGAGTTCAGGCAACAATGGCCCTGGACGACAGGCTGGGGTGGGCAGCACCCGAAACGACTGTCTATGAGCATCCATGGAGATGATCCGGCCCCGGAACTTCGGGGATGCAAATAACTTCAAGAAGTCTCGATTCTCTTCAGCTCAGGGGCTTCAATGTTTTTAAAAAATCATTGAAACCTGTAGTCACCCTAACGCTCCTTTCCCTTGGGGATGTAAAAGGAGATCGCAAGGTCTGTCAAGAGACTAATGTAATCAGTCAGGATTCCATGAGGCTAACAGGGAGGAGTTTCGAACTCTCTCCAGTTCACGATAATGACAGACCCAGTGCTACGTGCACAGCTGTAAGATGCGTTAAGAGGCTGGAGAAGATACGCATCAAACGCTCGAAGGGATCTAATAGGACCAATGATGGTCATTCCCTCTTCGCTTACCCTACAATGACCAAAGGCCACGGACCCGTAGGCCATTTTAGCCTTGTAATGGGTGGAGAAACTCATTCCATACAGATCAGACCTCCTCAGGTTGATCTGGGGCATCGAAGCAATAATGAGGCGTCGAAACTGTCGAGGATAAGGGACGTCTTATTTCATTAGCCCTCCCTTCCTTAAGGGAATGACGCCTATCAGCATCTCTTTCATATATAATCCGCAAGGTGACAGCAGATGCTCTTCTCGGGTTAAACCCAATAGAGTTGGAATGGTACACGGACGCAGACCCATTCCCTCCCAGATGGGAACAAGTCCCCGAGCTGCAGATTGTTCTCTTGATCACGAGCGTTATCAAGATACTATCTCGTTATTTAGCTCCATACGGGGATCCTCTAATGGAGGTAACAGACATCATGTCTCTACAATAGAAGTGATGGACTTTGAATTCCTGTTCAGCCCATCAAATTTCCTCCGGGAGGCCCTCTACATGCTGAGACCCTTCCAGGGAAGAGGGGCTCTGTTGGCTTCCAGGTAGCCAAAGAACACCCCGTTCCCTGTAATGAAGGAACTGAGGCTGAGGCTAGTCCTAGTTATGCACCTAAAATTATCCAGGAGGTTCAGAAGTTTTCTGCCTTCGATTTATCACAGTACACCTGATCCCTTCATCTTATGAATTCCTTGTCCTTAACGGTTAGGAAAAAGACTGGGATCTCAAAAGGCAAATTAGAATTCCTAGAAGAATACAAGTCTAGTCAACTAGAAGACAATACGAGTCTTCTTGAGAAAAGTAAGTTGCTTTGTAAAGCAAAAGGGTCCGAAAGCAATCTCATGATCTTCCGCCTGTCCTTCTCTGTCCACCCCTATATTCAAGGTCTGGCGGCCAACAGCACGATGGTCTTTGAGGAAGGAGGCAGTGTATCCTTGGATACTATGAGAAGTATAGTTCTTCGGCCTTGTCCCCATATAAACCATTGAGTAAGCACCAAGGGTATGGCCGACCTTGCAAGAGAGGTCACTTGATTGGATATTTGGATCCATGGACCAATATCTATGAGCAAGTCAGCCCCGACTAGACCTCTTCTATATGCCTTTTAAATGGATCTGACGATTGAAATCTTTAATAAGATTCCAAAAACATGTGCAGGCTTAGGCCTGTAGCGCCACTAAAGCCCATCTCATGGCCTTTGGACAAGGTCCTACATTATGCCTCACCTGTGAACAATGAGGATTGTTCCCTCAAGGATCTAACCTAAAAGGTTATTTTTTCGGTTCGCTATATCCTCTGGGGCTAGAGTTAGTGAAATAGTGGCCCTATCTGGGGATGAGGGCCACATTAAGTGGGAGAACTGCATCTCTTTCCTGATCTAACCTTTCTCACTAAAGACGACCTACCCACTAAGAGGTGGGGTTCCTGGAGAATCTGCCCTCTGAAGAAAGATGTCTCTCTAGGTCTGCTAGAGCGTCTAAGGTCTATCTTCATAGAACTTCAGACTTCAGGAGAAACAGCTCTTTACAGGAGAAAACTTTGGATCAAACTATCCCTACAACTGAGGGCGAAGCTCACCTACCTTATTCGTGGAGTGGATCCTGATAGTACCCCTGCAGATAAAGATCCAAGAAAAGCTGCTTCATCACTGAACCTTTCAGTGTGTGGACTTCAGCCTCTTCGCTCATTTACTGATCGGAGGTTGTCCAGTGTGTCTAATAGACACTATACTAAGCAAATCTATGTATTGAAGCATTATATGGTGGCGGCAGCTGCTATTTTGGACCCTGTCGTCTAGCTCTGCGATGAACAGTAAATTGATTGGGACTATCAATTAAAAGGAGAATGGGTCAGCATTTTTCGTGTGACCTCCCTTTGAATAAGTGTTGCCAAGGTAACACTAAATCTGTTCAGAATCTCAGGTGTGAAATTATGCGGATACCACTAGTGCCGTGTGTACATAGTACACAGTGTTGTTAGACTATTTCATATACAGAAATTATAGAGAAAAGTCTTGTTAAAAGAGCTTTTCTTCAGTCTGAGAGTGGCACTCATCATTTTTCCCCTTTCAAAAAAGGGAACATTAATTTCTGTGTATGTCTCTTGTATAATTTCCTTATCATGCTACATTCATTTAGCATGTAGTCATTTATTAGGAATAAATGTGTATTAAAATGCAGTTGCGTCCTAATTCGCCCGACAATTGCATGTTTAAGATGCCAGAGTTCCTTGACCTACTCATGTAAGTATTTCTCATATCTTTTTATGCCTACAAACAACGGATAAGGACACTGATATTGGTTTCGCAATATATACAATCCTTGAGACCGTTTGTATTCTCATTGTATACAATGACTCTTCCCTGCAGGGGGCAGGAAGCACTAAGATTGTTATGCTTAGTGATAATGACGGATAACGGTAACATCATTTGTCTCAATTGGCCCTTTTGGCCGTAGAAATGCTGTCCCAAGGTTAAGGCACTGACAAAAATCCACAGATTTTGAGAGAAGCGAAAAATCTATTTTTGGGTGAGATGGCCATGATGTCCTGATGGACCCACCCTTCTTTTCTATGAAAAGATCTTCACGGTTTCCCCCCCCTGATCTACTGTATCTGTAGCACCTTGCTCAACGCTACAAGGAATGACCGCCAGAGGGAGTTGGCACGGTTGTGATATGATAGTAGTAGGGGAACCAGGGTAATCTTTATTGCGGCTACCCTTCTAATTCTGCCACGTATCCCCCTCGAAGCGTAAAGGCTATTCGGGGTGCAGATTGCCATGTGGCGTGTCAAGAATACGTCCCTTGATTATATACGATACCCTTGAGAGTAATCTTAAAGGTACTCGCGCCAGAAGTTAGAATTCTGTGGAACCTTTGGTTTGATTCTCTGGGAATATCACTGTAGTCATATATACCCTTGGGAAGCTACTAAAGGAACCTTCCATCAGGACTTCATGGCCATCTCACCCAAAAATAGA
This sequence comes from Palaemon carinicauda, assembly GCF_036898095.1. Lineage (NCBI taxonomy): Eukaryota > Metazoa > Arthropoda > Malacostraca > Decapoda > Palaemonidae > Palaemon > Palaemon carinicauda. The sequence goes on along the minus strand of NC_090731.1, from coordinate 111,689,004 downwards.
TTTTTCACTTCGCTCAAAATCCATTAAGTATTCCACTGTTATGATCAACTGGTGTATTAGTAACGCCTGTATTTGATTTGGTCCCTCTGGTGCAGTAATGTAGCCACGACGAGGATAGGCCTACCCATGGTACACACGATGCACTGCACATACACATGTCATAAAAAAATTTAACGTAGTGGTATAGTTAAGCACACGAGATCTTTAATCAGATAAAAAAACATGCTAATCACACCGTACTTATCACCTAGCCTTAATGCAGCTTTCAGCTAATTCCAGTGGTGATAACTCTTGGTATCCCTCAGATAATCAAGAAAGTTTTTCGAGCACTCACAAGCAAGTGTTGACAGAGTTCCAAAATTGCCAGCCCCCCCCCCCCCCCCCCAAGAGAGAGAGAGAGAGAGAGAGAGAGAGAGAGAGAGAGAGAGAGAGAGAGAGAGAGAGAGAGAGAGAGCATTAGACGTGGTAGTAATTCATCATTGAACGATGCCGTTGATCATTTACTGTTGAAACTAGTGCCAAAATTAAATGAAGAAGAAGTAACAAAATATTTCAAACCTTTCGAAAAGTTAATGAACAAAATAGGCTGTCCCTCAAAAAAAAGTTAAAACTTCTATCTATAGTCAGTCTTATGTTGCAGGGCACTTCTGATGAAGAATATGAGGATTATCATATTGTGAAAGAAACTTGGGAATTTGAAAAAAGAGGAGAGCAGTAGTATGTAGGCCTAGAGTACAGAAAGATGTTAGAAAGATCTGTTTGTGATTGGTTAACTTCCACTGAAGTTGATAATTTTGATGATCCCAAGAACTTAGTTTTGTTAGAAAACTTAAAAGATAACGTATCCCCAGATATGTCTCTATATGCAGGGGCGTAGGACCGTTTTCCTGTTTGGGGGGGCTAAAGTTCGAAATGACCCTGAAGGCGGCGCCGCATGCGCGAAGGCATGGGGGTGGGGTGGGGGGGGGGCGTCTGGTGGTCTCCCCCAGAAAAATTTTATGAGGAAACACCCTCAGATGCGATTTCCTGGCATCTGACAGCGTATTGTATCAAAAACAAAATCATATTTTTGGAAGATTTTTATGTGACCAATTCCAATTTTTACACAATAACAATCATAAAATACCAATAGGCCTATATATATATATATATATATATATATATATATATATATATATATATATATATATATATATATATATATATATATATATATATATATATATATATATATATATATATACATATAATATTTGTAAGTAAGCAAAATTAAGAACAAGCATATTTCTAAAATAAATATATATATTTGAAAGTCATGCCTGAGACCAAAAACTATGCATATTAAACGTGTATGAATAATGTATAATTAATACTTCATAAGCTCTGAAATTATATGAAAGTATACATATTTAAAAAGAATTATGAAGAAATTTTATATATATATATATATATATATATATATATATATATATATATATATATATATATATATATATATATATATATATATATACATATATACATTCATGCATATGTTAATATGTGCGATATTCGTCAACTACATGTGTTCGCGTGTGTCATGTTTTCAATTTATTACTGCGTATCAATGATGTAGTTTGTTACTATAATAGCGTTTGGTAAAGATGGATAGATTAACATATGTTTGCAGGGTATGCACTGGGGGTCAAACATTATAAGTGGCTTGATTCCCAATATGGGGGCTGCTCTCTGTAAAACTAAGCGAGGAGTGACGAGACTGTCAAACTATGATGCTGGGTACTAACATGAAACTCACGTGGCAGGGGTGGGGTGGAAGGGTGAGACTGTACAAGAGCTGTTGCCAGAGATGAAATGCATTTACAAAATGTAAATCTGAATGTTTAAAAGCATATTTTCAGCAAAAAAGTGGGGGAGCTATAGCCCCGCCAGCCCCCTCTGCTCCTACGCCCCTAATATGTAGAAGAATGTTGTGATTTTTTTTTCTCTTGCAGAATAGACAAGGTGGGCGAATGAGTCGGCTACAGTCACTCTTAGTTCATGTGTAAGAGGAAAAGTGTTTCTTCGTCAGGTACAATACAACTTTGTAAGGATTCCAGTTATAGTACTAACAATGCAGAAAAAAGTGACTATCATATTTTTATGCATGTGGAAAACCTGGTCATACTTCCAGGGTTTGTAAGAACAAATTGGCAGTTATCAGTTCTGAGATAACTTGTTTTCGATACGATAAAAAAGGCCATCTAGCAAGGAATTGTGTAGAATGGAAAAATTTTACGAAATCAGTTGCTAGACAATAAACATTCATCAAGAAGAAATGATATTATGAAAGAAACTAGGACATTTTATGGCGACTTCCTTCTGAAGGCATAGTTTGTTCTCTTGAAGGAGGGGATTTGAGAGAAAGAAAAGTTATATTATGTTGGTTTCCGAACACTCGCATTGGTTGTTCATTGTTGAAGATGAATTTGAAAAGGCAGGGCATGTCAGGTATTGATAATTTGCTCGTTGCTGCCATTGACATTATAGTCAGTAATGACTTCTTTCCCACAAGTATCTCTACATTACAGGGTTGATTGCTTGGTGCACCCTTATAGCATAGGTCAGGTCAGTAATTTAGCCCAGGTTTTTTATGGTTGAATGCCCTTGCAGTCATCAACCACAATTATTGGCAATTGGCCTAAACCTTGAATAAACGATCAAACTCCAAGGCAACAATCTTCAGTTATTGGCAGTGGGCCTCACCTTTGATGAAAAGAAAGACTATACTTTTAGTTGCTTTCTACAAAATACAGGACGTATGGTGGTACTATTCTTACACTTCTACCACGGGAATGATTTAGTTACATCCAAATGTGTGAATCCTATTTTGAGCGAGTTTCCAGTGACTGAAATAGTAATAATTATATACAAATATAGAATAGTCATATTTTGTTCGTGATTCAAGCGAGCATGGTTTCTTGGATTAGAACTAGTTCTACAGTATACAAGCAGTGGGTTTGATCTTAGCATGAGTGTGGTTAAGAAGACCGACTCTGTTAGTGTTGACAGTGATAGCCAAGCGAATATTGTCGATTTTTAAAGTAATAATGTAGACGTAGTCTATGTAGTGGGTTTAAGTAATAGTTGTTGTGATTGCACTTATATTTTGAATAAAAAGGAGCTAGTAAAGTTGCAGAGAGAGGATGCGACACTGACACAAATTATTGAATGTGAGCTCGATAACTGACTTGATAATGTTTGTAAGGAAGCCTTTTCTCTAAAAGATAAAGTTTTGTGTCTTTATTTTTTGTCGTAAGTCATTTAGCAAAGAGGAGGTTATCGAGCAATTAGTAATCCCTAGGAAACTTCATGAAATAGTTTTGAAATTAGCACACGACGATCAAGGAAATTTGGGATCAAATAGAACTTTCATCTGTATTAGCAGGACGTAACTTTGGCTTAAGATAACTGATAAGAAAAGATGGGTATCAAGTTGTCACAAATGTCAAATAGTTAGTAAACCTAATCAAGTAATTCTCATGGCTCCTTAATGTAATATTCCAACGGGTGGCAATTTGTATGGTTGGATCTTTGCCTAAAAGTAAGGGAGGGAATATCTATCAGTTATCAATCATTGATAGACTAACCCATTATCCAGAAGCAATCCTTGTAAGAATTTGCAATGCGAAAACTAGTTAAATGCTTATTGAGTTATTTTTCTGGTTTTTATCTGCCTTGTGTTATACAAAGTAATTTGTAATTTTGTGTCCAAGTATTTCATGGAAAATATGAAGGAGTTAGGTATCACTCATGTAATTTCCACATTGTATCACCCTGAGTTGTAAGGAATTGTCGAATGTTTCCACCAAACGTTAAAGAGTTGTTTAGAAAAAATGCGTAACAATTTTGAACATGACTGGGAAGAAAAGTTACCTTTTGTCTTGTTACCCTTAGGGTTGGCGCCTATGGAAACTTCAAGACCTAGTAATTTTGAGATGTTTTTTGGCCATACCACTAAAGGGCTTTAGACATTTTAAAGTGTAAATTGATTCTTCAATAGGGTAAAAAAATCTAAAGAATTACATAGAGAATCTAAGGAAATCGTGGCACATAGCAATAGAAAGCGAAAGCAACAATAAAGGGGAAACTAAAATGAAGTACGATAATAAGGCAAAAACGATAAATTTCTGTGCTGTAGGCTAGATAAAGTTTTAGTTGTGGAGAATTATACTTATTTTGATTATTGTTGAGTTAAAACTTTTTGTTCCAGGAATGTCTCCCTACATCATCCAACAAAGATCAACATGGGAGGATAAGAGCACAAACACTCAAGGGTCCAAACACCCTGGTAATAACTTTGGTGATGCAGTACACAAACCTTCACTCTAAATTGAAAAGTGTTCTCTGTACAAAGGCCTAACAACTCCAGACGTGAAAAAAAATATGGCCTACTTTAACTTTGTCAGTACTACACTCTAAGGCTCTGTTTTGGCACCGTCCTAGGGATCCCTGTGATATGCTGGACAGGATTTTTATTTTAATGAATAGAGACAATGGCAATAGAGGGGAGCTGGGATGTATTGAAGTAAAGTTTAAAATAAGGAGCTTTACCTTTCAAGCACTGAGAAAGAATACTAAGCTACTCGCTAACTCACTAATACTTTTAGGGTATTTAAATAAGCTTACTCATTTCAATACATAATCAATTAAAGGGAGTATAAATACGAACAAGTATAATGTAAAATCAGACAACTTAACATGAGGAGCAAAAAGATCAAAACAAACACGACTAAATGAAATAAAAGCAATGCAGCTTTTAGCAAAACCCAAAAGGTGATAAAAAATGTGTGACTCGAGGTCTGTTGCAATGGCAAATGATTAAAATGGGGTTGGATACGTGGTCATATGAACCCAAGAATGAACTATGCACAAAATTTATACACACAATCCCACGCACACAGCCAAATTTATGCAAAATGCCAGCAAAATTAAAATCTAAGCCAAGAATGGGGAAAATTATCTGCATTCCTTCTGAGCACTTAATGAAGTAGCCCATGTCCACAAAATGGCTGTTAAAGGTTGTTTGCACACTTACTTGACTGCCCCACTCCTTCCTGTGTTCCGCCCTTTTTGTATGTTCACCATCGCTTGTACAGGCTGTAGGCGTGTCTGTCATATCTCTCGCTGTCCTATCTGGTTGGTATGGAATGGAAGGAACCTTGGGGAAGTTGGGGTGAGCCAGAATGATGCAGTGTCACAACGGCTGCAAGCTAGTAAATGGGCCCCCTCTCCGGGCGCATGGCCTGACCTGGGTCATCTTCTGACAGGTGAGTCGGGATTTGTTGAGGCGCCGAATCTGGACTTTTGGGCAGGGCATTGTATTATTGTAAGGCGTGAGGTAATGACAGGATTTTGTACAAAATACAAAGAGATATCTAACATACATAGAAATCCTATCTATTTTGGCATATTAAGAATTAATAATCTAAATAAGTAATTACCAAAGGGCTAGTATGTTGGGCAAATTAAATATCTTGAATTAATCCACTTATGATGGCATTTATGGACTTTGAAAAAGCCTTTGATAGTGTGCACTCACCAATTTTATGGAGAGTCCCATGTTATTATAGAATTCCTGTTAAGTAAGTAAATTCTATTAAGTCTATTTATGAGCATAGCAAGTGCAAAGCTAATGCTAGGAGAGTTCTATCAAATGAATTTTCATTGAACAGCGGAATACTCCAAGGGAGTGTGTTTTCACCTATGTTGTTTATCATCATCATGGATTTTGTAATGCGTAGAACAGTAAGAGATGGTGGAGAAGGATTGGACTTGATTGGTAATAGGAAATTAGAAGATGTAGAGTATGCTGATAATTTTGTCCTTATTAGCAGAACACCAGAATGCATGGAAAATCACACGAGGTTGGGCTCAAGATAAATAGAAGTAACACAGATGATGAGAACGGAAAATGCAATGGAAGATGAAATATCATTGGAAGGAGAAGGGATAAATGAGATAGAATAATTCAGGTATTTAGGAACTATGATCTCTAATACAGTGTCTTTAGAGATAAAGTTTTGTGAAAGATTGAAAAAAGCTAATCAGACAATGGCAAGGTTGAGTAGAATTTGGCAATCATATCACTTTAAATTCATATAAAAATTAGATTATATATCAGTTTAGTGAGATCAGTGTTAGAGTATGGAAATGAGTCGTGGTATGACAATGAAACAATCTCCAATAGATTTAGTAGATTTGAGCACAAACCCCTCAGAAGGATATTAGGAGTCAAATGGCAGGTCAAGATTAGAAATGAAACTATAAGAGAGATTACTCGAGTGCTATATGTGGATGAGACCATGGTGAGTGGTACATGGAGATGGTTTGGGCATGCTGTTCGTACTTCCCAAGAGAGATTATTTAACTAAACGTTTAACTGGAGTCCACAAGGCACTAGAAGAGTTGGAAGACCCAGGCCTACATGGCTGAGAACTATGAATCGTGAAGTAGGAGATGCTGAATGGAGAAGTATTGAATTGATATCTCAAGATAGAGATGACTAGCAAAATCTAACCAAGACCCTTTGCCTCAATAGGCATGGGAGGAGATGATGATGATGACATTAATCAGACTTGAATATGTACTGAGAGATAAAATAAGATGCTCATAAATCAGCAATACTAAAGTTATATTCATAACCTGTGTAATAATTTATATCAAAACGTGTAGTTTAAGAAAACCAACGTACTCAGGCGTATGGTCTTTGTTTTGTGTTTCTATTCAGTGACGTCACGAACATGGCATATTGTCAACAAGTTCAGTTAAGTGTAATGTATGGAAAGGGAAAATTTCCAGGGTAACTACTATATTATTGGGAGTAAGACGAAAATACAAAGGAAAGAAGAGTGTAGAAAATTCTTCACACCCTGGGGATAAAAGGAGGAAGAAAGGGGAGAGGGGTTAGTTCTAGGCATTGTGATACAAACTGCCTGTTAGTATGTGTGAGATAAATCTACTGTAAGAATAAGTGAAATCATTTTCCACGTAAAAGTTCTTTAAATCTAAGAAAACGCTGTGAGTGCTATCTAAAATCATACGTCATATATGAATGTGAATGTGGGGAAAAAACTAAATCCACAGGCAATGCTTCACCAAAGCATTAAGATTAGCAAATTAATAGCTTTAATTTTAAACGTACTAGACAAATATAAGCAAAAGATTAGAATTAAATTAGATGCAATTACTCCCACTCAAGGGGTGAGGGTAGAGCAAACAAAACGTGAGCCACTTTACAGTCACGTTTAGCAATAATTCTGGCCAATAACAAATTAAAAATTATGGTGGTCAATCCCATTCCCGGTTTGTCACCCAAGGTTCAACATAAAAAGTTTTTTCAAATAAAGTGACTGGAGTGATGAAAACTTTGGGAAAGTGACAAAATCAAAACTACCTTCCTCTAGGCATTAAAATATGAACAATTTAATAATACTAGTTCAAATGACGAATTAAGGCAAACTGAAAGGGGACATTAACAGTACACTTTGAAGAAGGCATGTTTGGTTTAAGCACGAGGTGAAGGATGTCAGGAGGATTGTCGTAATGATGTGACAGGCTTTCAAAGCAAAAAATAAAGTTACTCCTTGAGTGTAAAGCAAAGGATTGGTCAGAAAAATGGGGCTGAATGACTTGGCAAATATAAATAAAGCTTAATTAGGCACCATATACAAATGCATGGAAATAGTAAAAAACGTTTGTGGTACTATGGACCTCAAACAAAGAGAAAAGTAAACATTTGTTTAGCTCAGGTGCTAGTTCTACCTGTGTAAGATTTGTTAAATCCATTGTCAGGAGTAAGGGTTCCTTTCTTAATGCTAAATTCTGAAGGTTAAGATCATTTGGCTCGTTCAGAGAGCGGGTTTCAAGTTTTGACTTGGATGATATTTTAGCGATAGTCTTGTTTGGCAGAGGAGTTACAGGTTCGAAGACGGGACAGTCAGGCAAGAAGTGCGCAGGTCCTTGGGGTGGTACATTAACACACTGAGATATTGGAGCAGTAATTGAATATTTGGGGACGAGAATATCAGGTATAGAGTGCGCTGGTCCGTCACTGTGTGGCTCAGGCAATACGGACTTAATGGGTGGTTAAATTTCTACCGTTACAGGTCTTTGTAAGCCTATGTGCACACAGTTAGGATGGGTAGTATCATTGCTCCCACTAGGGAGTCCACGTTGAGACCATGAATGGTATTTCCTCCAGAATGTATTATCAAAGGCAAAACAGCCTAAGAGGTATGAATCTGATCAAGTGCTGACTTAAGGTTGGAAAACGAGGACTGAACTGGAGGACTACTGAAAAACTACTAATCTTGTGCCGTGCTGGCAGCATAGTATTAAAATGTAAAGATTGAACAGCTGGGGGAACTAATGCAAAATTAAGAACTTTGAGCTTGACTGCCGAGACACTAGGGGTGTCAGCTAAGGGGTCGTTAATGACATTTACAACGTGGTGTATTACTGTAGGTGTCGCCAACAAAAAACAAAATTGACTGGATTTTAGGTTTAGATTTGGATGAGCCATGAGATTATTAAAAGCAATTTAAATTTTTCTTGAATAGGCAGCAAGAATAGGATAATTTACTTTAACAATGGGGTTGTAATAATAACGTCTCCAAAAGTCTTATGATTACACAGTTCATCTCTTACTTCGTCAATGAGAGTTTTAAGGGGCGCGCCAGCTAATGCCGTTTTATAAGGACAGGATTTTGACATTCATACCACTTAACAAGGTGACTTAGGATATCTCCAAACTGCATAGGATTTTTGCCTCTGACCTTCGGTTTTGTGACGCCAGGACAATTTATCTTGTAAATGAGTGTTTTTCGAATTCTATCTCCTCTCTTGATGATTAATATTAAGACCTAGGATTACTACTCTATATAGACCTGATGTAGACCTGCAATCAAAGGAAGAGTATTTTTCTTCGTCATTTTTTTGCTAGATATGGATTTTTTCATTATGGTAAAAAAACCCTATAGATAAGGGAAAAAATTAAGAAGAAAATTTGAAAAAAAAATCTGAAAAGAGGGCTTCATTTTATTGTTTTATAATGTCTTTCTGAGTTATATACCAAATGTCAATGCTATATCTTTAAAACTAAGGGAGAAGATAGAATTTGAAGGTTAATAGGTATAGTTTCGAGATACAGGCTTTCAAAGTTTTCCTTTGTATTTCTGTAAGAATTTTATGTTCTTTTTTGGATAATAAAACAAAACAATGTTATTTATCATGATTTAATCATAAATGAAGATCCCTTTGCTCAATATCTTGCTTCTTTAGGCTCCTGTCAGGGAAGGCGGCTACTCCTCCATCCACACCACTCTCTCTCTCTCTGTCATTAACTCTGCTAATTTCACAGATATTACCCACTTCTGCACTCTTATTAGAGCAGATTTTCTTCTTCCTTATGTTAGCAAGATGGTGAAATCGTCTTTTCCTCTTTGGCATTACGAACTTCTTGCTGAAACCAAGTAAAAACAGATGTTAAAGTGAGTGAATGTCAGAGGTCAAAGTCAAACGTGTATTCTCCCTAAGGTTTGTAGTAGCACTGGAGGCCAAAGGAGGTAATACTTAGTCTAATGAATCATAGAATCTATAGAGATGACATACAATTGTTTTTATATTAACAGAAGAAATGCTGCCTTTTCTTGTAGGGATCAATGTTTTTGGCTTATGGAGTTACTTTTACTAATTACCCTGCGACTATGAAAGTATGAGAAATCATGACAAAATATTTCATATACACATTCCTCACTGTCATACGCAGCTCAGTGAATTTTTTCAGGATTTTGTGTTATTCGTCCTATATCCCCATATATTGGCATACCGGCTGGGCTGCTTAAAGTGTTCCATAGCTTTAGGAGCCATACTAGGAAAATCAGCTGAAGCAAGAGTAGGAAGAGCTGAATCGGCATCCTCACAAACAAATTTGAACTTTATTTCCTCTCCCTCAAGTCAAATGTTAATATCCTCTGGGCTGAGCATTTAAGCTGTGGAGGGTTGTTGATGTTGTAAGCGAACTCTGCCATCTTGGATTGACAGCGTTTGGTGTAAATTTGGTGAAAGCAAAACAAAGGTTAAATCTTAATTTGAAAATTCCATGGCAAATTTGTTAACGTGATCACTGAGCTGAGTCAAACGCTTCCACAAAACTTTAAAAGGCTACGGGCCCACGGTGACGATAGTTGAATATTAAAAATTACTCAGGATGAGAAAAATGCGTAGTTTAATGGAAAAACAATGTAAATCATAAAATTACTACTGAACTCAAACTGAGCCGGCCCATCAACGCAGACAATGCTTAGTCACATGGCGCTAAACACTTTGCTAAAATCAATGATATATGCACAGGCGATAAATGAGTGATAAAACTACTCACGGAGAGCATAAACACATGCTGAAAAGCACATGGGAATATGAGACACCAAGTTATGTTAAAAGTTGAAATAACAGGTTGAGGCTGACAGTATTAATATATGGTTGCACAATTCCAGGTGCTGAGTCGACCATCAGATAAATAAAAGTTTATAGGCACATGAAGCAACAACTTGACTCTTGTTAGCCTCTTTGAGGCTAACAAACATAAAATTTCTATCACACGGAGGTTGAAAACAAAATCTCCTGGCGAAAAGGATAAAAGACAAAATTTTCTTATAAAAAGGCAAATAAATTTACACTTATGAAGCGAGCAAAGATATATTTCCTCACATGGAGGTAACACAAAATCTCCTCACAAGGAGGATAAATACCAAATCTCCTCATGAAAAGGACAAATCTCTTTTCCCCATGCAGGGGATGAAATTAAATCAATGGCGCGCTTGTTAGTGGTAAACAGAGTTACAAAAGAAAACAAGCAGTAAGTTTCAAACGGTATTTCAAACAGTTATTATGAACCCTCTGGCTTTGGGTGTAAACAAACATGTGGAATGAAACGGACTTGGTGAAAATAAGTTTCTACGCCTATTTGTAAGGAAACTTAATATATGGTGTGCCAGATCGCTCTGTTGGACAAGGACATGTGCGAGGCATACAGGCAATGTTTGTTGAAAAGTTCGGGAAGTTACCCTACATAAGGGAAGGTAAACCGAGGTACAAATGATAAGAATTAAATGTTAAATGCCATAATTAGTTGACAGGACAAAATAGACTGGTGCTCTCCTGGAACAGTAAACATGGACATCTCAACAACAGCTTAAAACTGTCCGGTTATGAACGGAACCCAGCAAAACACGTGGGTGAACGGATTCGATAAAAAAACGAAGTTCCTAAGGCAAATTGTAGCTAACCTTCAAGCAACAAATAAACCTGGTTATGTAGTCTTTGCTTAAATTCGTGATCGCAACAATAAGATCATAATAACTATAAATATCTCTTCCCACTTCAAGTCTGGGCTTTACATATTCGGCAAACTGGCTGGTGCGTGTGAATTTGAGTGATATAGTGACGTATTTAATGCTTAATAAAGCTAATTGATTACGTTAATGCTTCACAAATCAAAGGCAAAAGATGCAGTTCGAAACACCACTTGTGTGGAAATTCTTTCCACGCTTTATTTTAGTCAACCCCGTTATTCCATTTTTTATTTTTTGTTTGTTATTTTCTGGGTGTTACACATCTCTTTTTTCTTTTGTTTCCTTTGTAACCTTCATTATTATACCCTTAAATATTCATTGCTGCTAACTTGTCCATCAATCCCCTGTAATGCTTTACCTTTCATCACCTCATGTAGATGATTTTATCTCATTTCCTGAGCTCACAGTACATTGTTCGACGATGCAACCGACCATTGACAATTTTTAAGAGAAAAAACAGCACTTGGTTGCGTTCTGTTCCAAATGCTCTTGAAGCTTTGGATGGTTAACCACAATTGGTTTGTATTTAAGTAACTCTTTAATTTACGTAACTCATTGATCTTAGCTTATTGCTATTTACATCTCAGTACCTATTTATAAGTCTGTTTAGCTAGGATTGTTTTCTGTGTTATTGAACATCACTAAACGCCACTTAATTTTTTTGTATGTATATCAATTTTTATAAACTAGACAGTAGGATTTCTTTATAATTACTTTCCCCTGGAGTTTCAGGAATGATCCTTGTATTTATAAAAAGCACCCTTCAGCGAAACACATACTCATGAAAATTTGAAGAAGAAGATGGACTTGACCTGCTTGAACCTGCTTGAACCTGCTCAGCCCCGGGAGGAAGAAGCGTGTGAGCGGCCCACTTAAAAACCACCAAGCGTGGAAGACGGATGTAGATATAGCCTCTTCATCTGAGACGTCGTTGTGGTATAGGCGTTGGTTCGACTACCTGTTGGTCAACCATTTACTAACCAACAGTATGCCTTATTTTGTGCCATTATTCAAAAGAAGACAAAACACGTCTGTGCAGAACTGAAGATGCACTGTGTTGTTAACAGTTTTCAAGATGCTTCCACTTCAATCAACCCTCAAGAGCGTGAGTACAAATTAGCGGTGCTCAACCTTGGCCAAGGAATTGTCCCCCCTTTTTTTCTAGCCTTTATTTGATGATGTGCACATTTAGCTAGGAAGTCATGTTCAACTGTCTGGTTTAATCATTCGTGGCGTGTCCATTAACATAAGTTGTGTTCCCATTCCCCTCTATCAAGTTTGAAATTTTATTGCCTGAGAGGAATGTGTTCAAAGTAGTGAGTAGAACTTTTGGTATTATTTCATTCACCATTTTTACTTTCATTGGTTGATTAGTCATTTTATTATTGATTTACGATTTAATTGATTTTACCATTTTCTTGGCATTTTTCATTTTTCATATGCCATGCGGTCTTTATTCAAATTTCAATTAGGTAGTTTTGCTGTGTTTTTTACTGTGTCAGTTAGGTGAAAATTCCTGTTGTACTTTATGGAAATAAACACCATTTTTAGGTTAAAATTATTAACTGTTTTCAACTTTACCTTTACATTTTCAAATGACTAAATGAGTTATCACATGAGGTGAGATATGACTTAAGGGTAAGTTTATATTTACATCAATCTAAAGCTATCGGTGTCAATCCTTTACTGTAATGTTCTACGGTATTACCTCCCGGTGGTCCTTAGGACGTCTTGACTTTTACAGTATTGCTCCCCCTAACTCTTTGCGAAGCTGTCGTTAACGTAACTGATTCAGTCCAACCACACTTGATTGGGATATACTATTCTGCGCACTAGAGTAGCGTCTGAACATCAAGGTGATATCGGTGCCGACAGTCCTAGTATAGAATAATCTTTGGACTTAAACGTGTGTAGGGAAAGCAAACCGTCTTCGTTGCGGTTCTCTAGTTTATCAAGTGTGAGAGTGTTGGCGCTCTATCCTTCAGGCTCGGGTCCGGAAATCAGAAACGGGGAGGCCTTTCCCAGAATTATTTCCCACACTTAAATAAATAACTACTGGTCCTTCGAACCGGATCTGACACCATTGATTTGTGGAATAAGGAAATTTTAAACATTATAAATTCATTTGCAGCGTTTTCACTACATAAACATCACCCAGTTAAGTCGTACCTCCAAACCTCACACACTAGCCAATTTGTAGGATGATTAAGCCCAGACTTTGATAGGTAACGAGATGTACAGTGTTTCAGGACGTAATTTATGCTAACCTTTGACGAATAAAGGCACCTGTGTAACCAAGCGCTTTAGCCAGAAAGTTCTACCCTGAAGGAGAACTCAGGTTTTATTTTATTTGTTCGGATCATCGGTATATGTTGCATGTTTTTCGTATGTACTGTGAGCTTTGGAGCTGCTATTTTGATCTGTTCGTTTTTTTCCTTTTAACCATTAATTTGTTTTCACGCTTTGGTTTACTGTTCCCCGTTATAAGTAGGCTACCATTATCTTTGTCCTTTGTACCCCTCTCGGTGACCATTTGTCTGTAACTTTCTCTGTGCCGTGTGTTATTTAAGTTTGAATTTGTCTGCATAATTTTTTTTTTTTGTGTACCTTCTGTACCACCGTACACGTGGTCTTCCCAAGATGGCGGCCAAAGACAGTCACATTAACCTCCCACAACAGGCTGTGAAGATCCCGGCTACTTTAGACCTTAATGCTTGTCTTAAAGAACAAACGCAGGGGTTCAGATTCATTTACGAAGAGGCAAACATAACTCCGAAAGCTGTTTCCTCAATAGATTTTGCCTGTGCAACCCCTGAGGGTTTAGAGCACTGTAAAAACAAAGTAAGTAGAGTTCTTGCGGAACTTAGGGACTTTAAAACTTTGTGGAAACCTCATTGGAACAATCCCACTGTCCTGTCTAGTTATAACGATCTTGTCAGTTTGTTAACTGACGCAGAAACGATGCACCTTCAACTTGTAACACAGGGAAAAATCAACCATTCAAATCCCCCTCAAGCGCCTAACGCTAACCCTCAGTTTGTATGCGTCTCAGTCGCTGCAGATCCTGATCCCACTCCCTTCGATGGTCGTAGAGATTGTTGGTCCGGATGGTGGAGTTTTTTTCGCCAGACGGTACATGAAAACTCCAAGTACTCTCCCACAGAAAAATACAAGATTTTGTTGCGTACCCTTGAGGGACCAGCCCATAAACTTCTCGGTAACCAAGTGTGGACAGAGGGTCTGTATGAAAGATCGATAGACAGTGTTAAGCGGGAGTATGAGTCCCCCATTCTGACTAAACATCTCGTGATAAATAAATTTTATAAAGCATCCTCCCCCAATGATGATAGCACTGATCTCAGTCGTTTCCTCATGGAATGGGACAACACGGAAACTGAATATGTACAACTAATTGAGTTGTCTTTACCAGAGGTAATGTTAGAGCATGTTTTCACTAGTAAGCTCAGACCCTTCCACCTAGGTATAGTTTACCGATATTACAATCGCGAGGAAGTAACCTTGGCCAAAATGAAAAGGGCCCTGTATGCTCATACTCGCATGAAGGAAATGATGAAGCTCATGACCAGTCCTGACGACGGCCCCAAACCTAATACCCATGATAAACCCGCGCTAGCCAACCGTTACGAAAAATCACGCTCTTCCGGTAAATCACTTAACCAGCCTAGACCTCCTTCCTCCAACGTGAACAATCATGTACCTAAACTTAAAGTTAATAACGGGCCTGTACGATCTGTGGATATACAAACGACTCCTAGTCGATCAAATGGAGGGCCTATCGCTGGCCCCAGTAACGGGACTGCTAGAGGTAAATGTATATTTTGTGGCAATAGTGACCACGTGCAATCCAAATGTCCCCATTTCCCCGATTCAAGAAGTAGGATATTAAGGTTGCGAGAAATGAATCGTTGCACAAAATGTTTTTCCACTAAACACTTTGCCAGCAATTGCAATGCAACTATTGCTTGCCTGAACTGTCAGCAGGCTCATAAATTGCCTGTATGCCCAAATATCCTTGCAGTATCCAACCAGTTCATCCAACCCATTAGTGGGTTTGCTAACAACACCCGTAACTCTCAACCCATTAGACCTCCCATTAATAACCCCCCTAACATGCAACCCATTAGACCTCCCATTAATAACCCCCCCTAATATGCAACCCCTTATCCCTCCCAGTGTCAATACCCCTGCGGTAAACCTCAATCACATTGCTTGCATTCGCAACAACACCACGAGGGTTGAGCCTAATGACCTCGCCCCAGTCGCATTATCGACTTTCGCTGCCGAATTAGTCTCTGGTAAATTTAAACACTCCACAAGAGTTTTTCTAGATTGTGGTGCACAACGTACTTTTGTGCACCCAAATGTTGTTGAATCATTAAATCTTAAACCTGTTGGACAGATGGTGTTCCAGATTAACTCATTTAATTGTACCGAACCCCCTAAAAGTTCTGATCTAGTACAATTTAATATGAAAATTGGCAGACGGAGACATAAGATTGTGGCTATTGTTAGTGCCAATGTAGGTAAAGGCATCAATACGCCAGGTTACACCCATACTGTCCGTACGCTAGAAGCTAATGGAATTCGGCTCACGGATCAACGTCCCGATGATAGTGCTGCCGGTATTGAGATCATTCTCGGTGCCGATTATCTTCCCAGGCTCCTCAAGCGTACCCATAATATCCAAGGTGTAAACCTGTTTAGCACTCCCGCTGGTTACGTGGTATGGGGAGAGTTGCCTGATTGGTCACATCCTGACGTGGACCCAAGAGATGTCAGCGCAGTCACAATTACCATTAACTGAATTGATGTTGACTCGCCTATGACTATAAACCCGCCTCTTGAAAACCTTTGGAAACTTGACACCATTGGTATCACTAAAGAACCCTTCAGCCATCTTGAAGAGAAAGCTGATGATCTCTTCAAGAGAACTACTCAATACAAAACTGGAAAGTATGTTGTTCAACTACCTTTCAAGAGTGATAAGCGTCCCGCTTCAAATTATACTAGAGCCTTTGCCCAACTCATGTCAGTCAAAAAATCAAAGAACCCCCAATTGTTTACTGATTACCGTAAGATTCTGGATGAGTATCTTGAAGAAACTTTTATTGAGCCTGTCCCCTTAGGCACCCCAGTTGATGGAAAAGTACATTATTTACCACATCATCCCGTAGTTAAGAATTCGGCCACCACCCCTATAGGTATTGTCTTCAACGCTTCATCCAGGTCGAACCCAAATTCACTTTCTCTGAACGATTCTCTGTACACAGGACCCAATCTTGCATCGAAGATTCAATCGATGATTTTAATGTTCCGCGAGAAGCCCTTTGGTTTAACTGCAGATATTTCCAAAGCATTCCTTCACATAGAGATTGTCTCAGAACAGAGAGACTTCTGTCGCTTTCTTTTCTTTGAAGATCCAGAAATGACAAGGATCATCGCATATCGATTTAAAGTCGTTCTGTTCGGTGCCATCTCGAGCCCCTACTTGCTTAACCAAACTATCCAACATCATTTGGACAGTCAGTCCAGTAGATTGGCGTCGACACTCAAAACCAGTTTCTATATTGATAACTTTCAACGCTGTTATGTCGACCCCAAAGACATTCTGAGTGAGAGGCCCCTCATTGAGGCCCTTATGTTAAAGGCTAACATGCCGTTAGCCAAATGGACGACTAATGCCCCTCTTAATGGCGATTTCACAGAAAGAGGCATTCATGATTACCTCAGTCTTGAATGGGATACTGTTAATGATACCTTGAATGTTAAATTACCCCATGAATTAGAGATAAGTCATTCCCACATCAACACTAAAAGAAAGGTCGTGTCCTTGTTCTCTTCCATTTACGACCCTATTGGTCTTATATCTCCTGTTACAATTATAGGCAAACTCTTCATTCAAAAACTGTGGATGACTGACAAGGGATGGGACACCCCTATTAACCCTGAGCAAGTTCAAGAACTGAGTGATATCATCAAAAGGTACAAAGGTCTTGAACAAATTAAAGTCCCTCGTAATGCGCATGATGGCAGTCAACCAGCATTGCACATTTTTGCTGATGCTTCCAAGCTCGCTTTCGGAGTAGCTGCTTATATAGTCACCCAGGAAGGTAATTCTCGCCTCCTTACGGCTAAAGCCCGAGTCACCCTTAAGCGTATGTTGGAAATGGATGAAAGTTTAACCATTCCCAAACTTGAGTTAACTGCGCTCTTACTGGGCTGTCGTTTAGCCAAACACTTGTCAGAACTGCGCCCTGGCATATACGCTTCGGTCACTGTTTGGTCCGACGCTTCAACTGCCCTCCAGTGGGTCCATAATTCTAAAAGTAACTGCCCTTACGTCCTTAACCGTGTGGAGGAGATAATCAACATTAAATTAACTTGTAATCTTAACCTGAAGCATGTCCCCACTAATAGCAATCCTGCGGACCTGGTATCGCGTAGTGTAGCTGTCAAGCATATTCTTAAGAATAAATTTTGGCTACAAGGCCCTCCTTGGCTCAGTAACCCTTCGGAGTACCCTGATCAAAGCAGGTTCTCTATTAATCCGGAGATATGTGCATGCTCTATTCGGCTCGATCCCCCGGGAGTACGACTGTTTGATCAGTACAGCTCCATTGACGATGCGATCAAGTGCTACACTGCACTCCTACGTTTAATTCCCCAATGGATACAACCCTTGTCTAACCAATAAATTCAACCTTCCACCCTTAACAGTCATGTTGAAATGTTCCCAGGCCCAAAGTTATCCTAACATTCTGAAGCAAGTGCAAGGTGAAGACGTTCGTCTCAATTCGGACGAATGAGCTTTCATCGGCCAACGTAAACCTTACCTGGATAACCAAGGTCTTCTCAAAGCTAGTTCCCGTCTCAGTAATGCCCCCGTGGAATTAGATTATGTAGATTCCATCTTGCTGGAACATCATTGTGCCCTTTGGACACTAATCGTCAGACATTGGCTTGAACGTTTGCTGCACTGTAATACTTCAACACTCCTTGTTGAATTACATAAACAATTCTGGGTTCCCCAAATGCGGCAGCAAATCAAGAAAATTTTGCTCCGTTGCATCCATTGCCGGATGGTGCAAGCGGCCCCGTACCCAATGCCTCCATTAGCCCAGTATCATCCCAATCGCCTCATTTCAAGAGTGCCCTTCCGAGTAACTGGCTTAGATTTCACTGGAGCTTTTAAAGTATACAATTCACATGTAGATTTTGTTTACATCTTGCTTTTCACCTGCGCAACAACCAGAGCCGTAGCTCTAGAAGTCACAACTTCGTTAACAGTCATTGAATTTGTGCAAGCAGTGCACAGATTTGCCGCACGATTTGGTATGCCACACTGTATCGTCTCTGGTAATGCTTCCACTTTTCAAGCTGGTCAAGCTCTTCTAACTGAACTTATGCATCACCCTGTAATTGATGGGTTTAAATCTTCTCATAACCTAACCTGGAAATTCATCACTCCCCGTGCCCCTTGGCAGGGAGGTTTTTATGAAAGGCTTATAGGCTTCACCAAACTTAATTTAAGGAAAGCCATGTATCACTTGTATCCTACCTATAATGAATTTGTCACTTTGGTACAAGAAGCCGAATGCAACATCAACAATAGACCTTTAGTTTACTTGGATGTCAACGACGTTACTGATACCCCCTTGACTCCGAGTCATCTGCTTTACGGTCGAGCCCTCTCACTTGCTCCTCAGGTCCTTATGACCGACCTCGATGACCCCACATATAGGGAAGGGAACAGCCTCCCAGCTAGTTATCAGAAACTCACAAACATGTTGCAAGTGTTTTTAAAACGATGGACCCCGGATTATGTCAATTCCCTTCGTGAACGTCACATAAAAAATAAACGTATCCACCCTGTACCTCCTAAAATTGGAGATTTATGTTTGTTAATTTTGGATGAAGTAAATCGGGAAGATTATCCCATGGCCCGTATCCTTGAAACCTATCCAGGTCAAAATGGTCATATTAGATTTGTGAAGGTGCGCACCCCTCATGGAATATATGTGCGTCCCATTAACCGTCTTATCCCATTGGAGATAAATGTCGCAGGTCTCTATATCACTGAACTGGAGCAAGGTGGTCCTGATTCGCTCACGACACCCCAGTTACCAGATCCTCCCTCAGAGGACCCTCTAAATGACGATTCTTCTGATGATATCGCCCCTCTTCCCAAACCTGATCCTGTGTCCTCTCGAGGGCAACCTCGTAGGGCGGCGGCAGAGAAAGCCTGTGCCTTATTCCAGAAAGTGCTGTAAATTTGAAAGGGATGGGGAATACCCCCTTCCTTCCGTACCCTCCACCTCTTGTTAGTGGACCCCCCCCCCCTTCTCTCTCGGTCTTACTTGGCAGGGTGTGGAAATTCTTTCCACGCTTTATTTTAGTCAACCCCGTTATTCCATTTTTTATTTTTTGTTTGTTATTTTCTGAGTTTTACGCATCTCTTTTTCCTTTTGTTTCCTTTGTAACCTTCATTATTATACCCTTAAATATTCATTGCTGCTAACATGTCCATCATTCCCCTGTAATGCTTTATCTTTCATCACCTCATTCTCTGTAGATGATTTTATCTCATTTCCTGAGCTCACAGTACATTGTTTGATGATGCAACCGACCGTTGACAATTTTCAAGAAAAAAAAAAACATCACTTGGTTGCGTTCTGTTCCAAATGCTCTTGAAGCTTTGGATGTTTAACCACAATTTGTTTGTATTTAAGTAACTCTTTAAATTACGTAACTCATTGATCTTAGCTTATTGCTATTTACATCTCAGTACCTATTTATAAGTCTGTTTAGCTAGGATTGTTTTCTGTGTTATTGAACATCACTAAACGCCACTTAATTTTTTTGTATGTGTATTAATTTTTAAAAATCAGACAGTAGGATTTCTTTATAATTACTTTCCCCTGGAATTTCAAGAATGATCCTTGTATTTATAAAAAGCATTCTTCAGCGAAACACATACTCGTGAAAATTTGAAGAAGAAGGACTTGACCTGCTTGAACCTGCTTGAACCTGCTCAGCCCCGGGAGGAAGAAGCGTGTGAGCGGCCCACTTAAAAACCACCAAGCGTGGAAGACGGACGTAGATATAGCCTCTTCATCTGAGACGTCGTTGTGGTATAGGCGTTGGTTCGACTACCTGTTGGTCAACCATTTACTAACCAACAGTATGCCTTATTTTGTGCCATTATTCAAAAGAAGACAAAACACGTCTGTGCAGAACTGAAGATGCACTGTGTTGTTAACAGTTTTCAAGATGCTTCCACTTCAATCAACCCTCAAGAGCGTGAGTACAAATTAGCGGTGCTCAACCTTGGCCAAGGAATTGTCCCCCCCTTTTTTTCTAGCCTTTATTTGATGATGTGCACATTTAGCTAGGAAGTCATGTTCAACTGTCTGGTTTAATCATTCGTGGCGTGTCCATTAACATAAGTTGTGTTCCCGTTCCCCTCTATCAAGTTTGAAATTTTATTGCCTGAGAGGAATGTGTTCAAAGTAGTGAGTAGAACTTTTGGTATTATTTCATGCACCATTTTTACTTTCATTGGTTGATTAGTCATTTGATTATTGATTTACGATTTAATTGATTTTACCATTTTCTTGGCATTTTTCATTTTTCATATGCCATGCAGTCTTTATTCAAATTTCAATTAGGTAGTTTTGCTGTGTTTTTTCCTGTGTCAGTTAGGTGAAAATTCCTGTTGTACTTCATGGAAATAAACACCATTTTTAGGTTAAAATTATTAACTGTTTTGAAATGACTAAATGAGTTATCACATGAGGTGAGATATGACTTAAGGGTAAGTTTATATTTACATCAATCTAAAGCTATCGGTGTCAATCCTTTATTGTAATGTTCTACGGTATTACCTCCCGGTGGTCCTTAGGACGTCTTGACTTTTACAGTATTGCTCCCCCTAACTCTTTGTGAAACTGTCGTTAACGTAACTGATTCAGTCCAACCACACTTGATTGGATTTACTATTCTGCACCCTGGAGTAGCGTCTGAACCTCAAGGTGATATCGGTGCCGACATTCCCGGTATAGAATAATCTTTGGACTTAAACGTGTGTAGGGAAAGCAAACCGTCTTCATTGCGGTTCTCTAGTTTATCAAGTGTGAGAGTGTTGGCGCTCTATCCTTCAGGCTCGGGTCCGGAAATCAGAAACGGGGAGGCCTTTCCCAAAATTATTTCCCACAACTTGTGTAGAGAATTATTTTTTATCATTGTTACGTGGGAACTTGTTGTTCCGGGAAGTCTCCCATCAACATCAAACAAAGATCAATAGTAGAGGATAGGAGCAATTACACTCAAGGGCCCAAACACTGGTAATAACTTTGGTTAGGCAGTTCACAAACCTTCATTCTACACAGAAACGTGTTCTCTGTCCAGAGGCCTAACATCTCCAGATGTGAAAAAAAGTAATTTGATAGTTTACTTTAGCTTTGTCAGTATTAAAGCCTTCTACACTCTAAGGCTCTGTTTCGGCACAGTCCAAGGAATCCCAGTGAAATGCTGGACAGGAAATTTCCATTAATGAGTAGAGACCATGGCAATGGAGGGGAGTAGGGATGTACTGATGTAAAGTTAAAAATAAGGATCTTTACCTTCGAATCCCTAAGAATGAATACTAAGTTACTTGCTAAACTCATCAATACCCATAAGTTATTGAGATAAACTTCCTCCTTTCAATATCTTGGGTATGCTGTCCCGTGATTGAATATTTATATTAAAACAATAATCAATCAAAAGGGAGTAGAAATATGAAAAAGTATAGTTAAACTTGAATATACAAATCTACAAATCTAGCTTTGAGAACAAAGCCCTCAGAAGAATATGGTAGGATAGGATTAGAAATGAAACTAAAAGAGAGATTACTAGAGTGCCATATGTGGACGAGATCATGGCAAGGGGCAGATGGAAATGGTTTGGGCATGCTCTTCGCACTCCCCAAGAGAGATTAGCTCTCCAAACTTTCAATTGGACTCCACAAGGCACTAGAAAAGTTGGAAGGCCCAGACCTACTTAACTGAGGACTATGAAGCGTGAAGTAGGAGATGAAGAATGGAGACGTATTGGTTTAAAAGCTCAAGATAGAGACAAATGGCGAAATCTAACTGAGGTCCTTTGCGTCAATAGGCGTAGGAGGAGATGATGATAGTAATAAT
Organism: Palaemon carinicauda; assembly: GCF_036898095.1. Lineage (NCBI taxonomy): Eukaryota > Metazoa > Arthropoda > Malacostraca > Decapoda > Palaemonidae > Palaemon > Palaemon carinicauda. The sequence continues at coordinate 111,666,410 of NC_090731.1, read as the reverse complement.
AATAATTAAACTAATCTAAGTACCTTAGTTCAAAAATTACAGTGTAAAGTCAGCCATCTTAACATGGGCAGCCAAAAGATTATAAAAACGTAATTAAATGAAATAAAAGAAATGCAGCTCTTAACACTAACCGAAAGGGTAATAATAAATATGAGTGACTCGAGCTCTGTTGCAATGGCGATTGATTAAAAGGGGGACGTACAAGTGGTCTTGTGACAGCAAGACTGCACTAGTCTCTAAAGCAAAAATCCATACTCAAAATCTATACACTCAATCCCATGCATATAGCCTGAATTAAATAAAAATAAATGTATACCTACGTAAAGTAAATTGAAAATTGTAACCTCAGAATGGGGAAAATTTACTAGCATTCCTTCCAAGAACTTACTGAGGTGGCCCATGTCCGCAATATGCCGTAAAAGCTTGTTTGCTCCCAAGTTGATTGATCCACCCCTCGCTATGTTCCTTCTTCTCCGTTCAGTGTCGCTGGTACAGGCTGCAGGCTCGTCTGTCCTATCTCTCACCGTCCTCCTATAGTTGGCATGGATTAGCTGTGCACTAGTGAATGAGCCGACTCTCTGGTCACATGGCCTGACCTGGATCATATTCCAACAGGTGAGTCGTGATTTGTTAAGGTGGCGAATCGGGACTTTTGGGCATGGCATTGTATTTTTGTAAGGTGTGAGGTAGAGGTAGGATTTTGTACAAAATACAAAGAGAAATCTTGCAGCATTAGGGGTATATACATACATAGTAATCTTACCTATAATGGCATACTAAAAAATAATAATTTAATGATTAATTGGCAAAGGGCTGGTCCGTTGGGCAAATTAAACGGTAAGATTATATTCAAGGACCGGGAAATATGTCGAACAGAAAATATATGTTTTCATGTAGAAAATATGTGATTTAACCATATCTGACCTTCATTTCAATGGAAAACAAACGGAACAACAAGTGTGACTAACTTCAATCTACACAGAAGTTAGTTGAACTGGTTGTTCTGTTTGCTTGCGATTGGCAATTTAAATGAAGCCAAAATTGGGGAAATCCCATTATTTACTACAGGAAAACATATAATTTCTGTTCAAGATGTTTTACCCTAAATATAATGGTTCTTGTTCCGCCATGGGTTCGCTTCGTTCGCCGAGAAATAAAAACATCAAGGGTGACTTACTTTATGATTGGGATGTCAGGGTCTTATGGCAACTGTTGCTATATTGGAGGTGGTGGAGGGTGTACCATGGTAATTTCCATGAAACTTCCCTGCGGCTTCTGCTATAAGTATTGATCACTACAACCATTACACGTTTGTATAGGTAATTCCTTAATGGCACATTATAGGAGTAGAATACGAACACAGGCTTAACACGGACAAAGGGTTTATAGGGAGAAAGGCTTGGGAAGGAACTGATGCGAGCACTTGAACAGATAAAGTAAGGGGGGAGGGGAAATATTAACCACTGTGTGGAAACTTCCCATACGTATGGGCACGTGATTGGTTAACAGAAAAAGAACAGATTCTACTAAGTAAACATGAATGATATTGCATGGGAAACTTGTTCAGAGCAAGTATTTATGTGAAAACTGGGTGTGATAAAGTAATAACAACAGGTATGAAGGGAAAATAGTAAGTTAAAATGAACAGAATAATAAATATTATTTAATGGTAATAAATTGAAATGTGATAAAAGAGAAAACAGTTGAAAGGGGCATGGAAACAAAGAGCAATATACAAGTAAATATTGCATCAACAAATTAATAATAACGTTATTAGAAGGGTCAAGAATCGTAGTATACTTGAATAATTAGGGCAAAAAATAATATGTCTTCACAATATGCCCATGTGGGTATTGCATAAAAGAATGGGTACATACGGTATTAGAAGGGTCAGATTAAGTAGAATACTTGAATGTCGCGGGTAAAAATATTTGACTGACGTAGGAAAAAATGGGGAGGGGTTATAAGGAAACAAATAATCCTATTGGTAAAAATAAAGGGGGCGGGGTTTATGCACAGGAAGGTGGGATTTATGGGCAGAAGTTCTAAAACTGGTATGGACTGTACATACGAACGAACAGGAGCGAATACAACTGACCAGTAGAATGTAAAGAAATAAATGGAAAAATATGCGGTTGGCGTAGGATAGATAATTTGTGCAGTTTGCCATGATTTATTATACGTGTAAGAACATACTATATAGGGAAGAAAAGCTTAGTTTTACCATTATATACCGTTTCCCCAGTATGTTTTCCCGCCCAAAACACCGGGTTCCCACTGAGGGTCCCCCATTATTGGGATATATATATATATATATATATATATATATATATATATATATATATATATATATATATATATATATATATATATATATATATATATATATATACATTAAGCATTTATTTACGACATAAATAAGTGTCATTTTCAAAGGAAACGGCCGTTTTTGTGTAAGGAATAGTTGGTTTTTACTAGGAAAGTTTTCCCTATCCGTAACTATAATAAACCTAATTAAACATCCTAAATTAATCAAACCTGATTATTATTATTATTATTATTATTATTATTATTAGTAGTATTAGTAGTAGTAGTAGTAGTAGTAGTAGTAGTAGTAGTAGTACTAACTAAGCTATAACCCTAGTTGGAAAACCAGGATGTTATAAGCCAAGGGTTCCAACAGTGAAAAATAGCCCAGCGAGGAAAGGAAACAAGGAAATTAATTGGAAGAGTAGTAGTATCAATCAAAATAAAACATTTTAAGATAATTAACAACACTGAATTAGATCTATCATATATAAACTATAAAAACTTCATAAAAACAACAGGAAGAGAAACAAAATAGAAAGAGCATGCCAAAACGTACCCTCAAGCAAGAGAGCTCTATCCCAAGACGGAGGAAAACAATTGTAGAGAGGACATGGCACTACCCATGACTAGAGAATAATGGGTTGATTTTGAAGTGTTCTTCTCCTAGAAGAGCTTCTCACCATAGCTAAAGAGTCTCTTTTACCCTTACCATGAGGAAAGTACACACTGAACAATTAACCTACCTTGCAGTAGTTAACCCCTTGAGTGAGGAAGTACTGTTTGGTAATCTTAGTGTTGTCAAGAGTATGATGGAAAAGTACATTCGGTGTATGTGTAGGAAAAGAAAAAAAATGAGCCGTAACCAGAGAGAGGGATCCAATGTATTACTGCCTGGCCAGTCAAAGGATCCAATAACTCTCTAGCGGTAGTATTTCAATGGGTGGCCAACCTACTATCTACTAAGAGATCAAATAAGATGCTCATAATCAGCAATACTAAAATTATATTCAAAACTAGTGTAGTAATATATCTTAAAACAGGTAGTTTAAGAAAAGAACCAACATACGCAAGCCCATGGTCTGTTATATGTAAGGTCTGGTCAAGCACCGACCCGCGTTCAAGAGCTGACGTCATCTAGTGGCATTTCGGGTACTTGCCACCATTAACCTATATGGGAATGAAATATTTAACTTTATTTTCCTCTACTGTGTATTTAACTGATATCATTTCGTACAGATTTGTGTTTCTTGGCTTTCGTAGATGATATTTATTTTACCTGATCTAGTAAAAGACGGATTAGCATGTCTCTGAAAGACCAAAAGGTAATCAGAAGATCATACGAAATTCTAAATTCCATACCCACCTAGTTATTCCAATCCTCCTTGGGAAATAATTGCTTCCTCTGTATCGGCATTTAATGGCTTTACAAGTAAGTGCGAAGATATTAAGTTCTTTGTCAGATCAACAGAAAACCTTAAAGTCATCACCAGTAAAAACAAATTATATCTCAATTCCTTTTCCTCGATATCAGTTTCATTTTATTTCTGTATGAGAGAGAGAGAGAGAGAGAGAGAGAGAGAGAGAGAGAGAGAGAGAGAGAGAGAGAGAGAGAGAGAGAGAGAGAGAGATTTCTTTATTCATTGTTTGCTTTACAATGACCACTTAGAATTGTGTTTTTAGTTCTATTAAAAACAAAATAAAAGAATGTCCGACTGAAAATTGTAATCAAAATTGTTTACAATAATCAATCATCAATAGTTAGACATTACAGCTTGTGAATTAATATGACCAAATATTCATTTAAAAGGAAATTAGACATCGATATTGAAAACTTCGTATGTAGGGTGTACAGTATATATATATATATATATATATATATATATATATATATATATATATATATACATATAAATATATACATACATATATATATATATATATATATATATATATATATATATATATATATATATATATATATATATATATATATATATATATACAATATGATGGCACTGACATCTAATACTACAAAGTTAACTCATATCTTATTCACAATACCTTAAAACTTTTGACATATTTTTAACCGTTCTGTTTAGAACCCGTATTCTAAAATATCAGTCCTCAGCAAACAAAATAACCTATTACCTCTTCTGGTAAATCAACACAACTTTTAGCATCACTCGACAATTTCTTAATGGCTTCATTAATAATCTTTAACAACGTCTCTCCGTGGTGGAACTCAAATAACCTCTGGTTTTTTTATTAAGGTATTCATCAGTCATCACAGGGATGAACAAGTACTCTTGGAATTTATAAATCTCTTCTATCCAGGTTCTTTCATCTGAATCAAATACTGTTCTTAACAACTGTTACTAAAAGTTTTTTTTTTTTTTTACAATACAACCTATTTTTCTATAGCCTCCTGAAAGAACATGTCTAAAAAATACTCTTCCAAAATATCATTGAATGCTGCTAGTGTCATCGCTGAAAGGCAGAGTTCCCTTTCTGGTGTTATATAATTTCCCCCGGGTTCAGAGGGTTTTTTATATTCCTTGTTGTGCAATGAACATTGTGATAAAGTTCTCTCATTGCACACCTTATCTGAATAACTGGTTTTCAAGGAAAGAAACATCCCTCTGTAAAAGGTAAGTTCTAATTCGCTCTGACAGAGGTGTGCCCAATTCTTTTGAAGTTTTTCATCTTTTGGGAAGAGATAGCAAGAGATAGATATCTTTATCTTATTTCCCTTTACTATAACAACTAAATGCAGCACATGCTTTAGGCATTTAAAAATATTTTTTCCTTAGAGATAAGACAGGAAATTAAATGATCCAAACGATTAACAGGTATGGATTGACTCTGCTTCACCCAGGTGGTTGGCGAACTAAGCTGCCAGCTTACGTCACCTCGCAGGCTCTAGCGGCTTAATCCCCGTCCGTGAAGAGACCTAACATAAATAGACCTTGCGCAGACGTATGGTCTTGTTTTCGCGTTTCTACGCAGAGACGTCATGAGCATGGCATATTGTCAACAAGTTCCGTTAAGTGCAGTCCTCCCGTACATAAGTAGAAGAAAACGTAAAGTGTGGAAGGGAAAATGTGGGCACTTTAATTGATATGGGTAAGAGTAGGGCTAAGTGGTTGAACATAAAATTGCTAAAGAAATATATTGAACGCCCAGTGCCTGTAGTAACTGTGTGAAGCAGAGAAATTAGTTTTGAGTAAACCTCTGATATGCTTAGGAATTTCAAGCTATTTAACTCAACTTAGAAAAAAAAAAACGAAGGGAGATATAATTTTTTTTTTCTAATTATTAGAAAGAGTTTCTGATGAAATCGCTCTAACTAATATTTTAGATCATGATATTGAGTTACGTGGCACGAAACTCATTATGCAAAATCCATATAATTTAAGCCCTATAAAAACAAATTCAGTATGAAAGGAAATTTAATATATGCTAGATAATGATTTGATAGTCCCTAAAGAGAGTGAATGGTGTACTCTGGTAGTTCTGGTGGATAAAGGTAGATGAGTTAGGCTATACATTGACATCAGAAAAATAATTTCCCTATTCCCAGGATCGACGATTGCTTATATAGAATTGGAATTACTAATTATATTCCGTACTTGACTTGGCCAAAGGTTATTGGCAAGTACCTCAAAGTAAATAGGGCCAGAAAATATCCGCTTTTATAACAACGTTCGGTCGTTATGAACTCTGGTGTGAGAAACGTAGCCAGTACTTTCCAAAAGTTAATGAATAGAGTTTTAAATGGAATCGAGAACTGTGTTGTGTATTCAGATAATCTAGTGATATTTTCAAAAACTTGGGAAGCAAATTCAAAAATTTAACCAAAGTCCTGGCACCCCTTGAAAAGGAAATATTTATTTGTGAAAACCTCTATCACTTATCTAAGTCATATAGTCAGTCTTGATAAAGTCTCTCTAAAAAAAGGGAAAGGAAAGCTACTTTCAATTTCCCAGTATCAATCATGAAGCCACCGCTTTTATGACATCTTTGATTCCGAATACATCATACCAGCTGAGTTGAGCTTGATCCACCTTTTTGGGACAGTTTCAATCCTAAAGTTACTGTAGGCTAGCAGTGTCATCTCGGCAGCTGAAGAGATCTCTCCAACATTCTATTTTATGATTTTATTGTTCTATTTTCCAGTCTCTTCCCTGTATCAATCAATACTTTGAATTAATTTGATTTGTAATTGAAAGTAAAGGGGAAAACAACATTAATTTTCTTTGTAAATAAGTTTCTGCATAGATTTTTTTTCCCGAGCGTCTTCTTATATTCATTTACCATATTTTAATTACTGTTGTTGAATGTCCTTTGTTTAGAGATTGAAAGAACCTGTAACGATTCTAGGGTCGTAACATTAGTACAAGGTAAAAACCTATTATCAAACTCACATAGCCATTCTAGCATGACTGAATTATCCATGGCACTTTCTATCGAAACAGTAATTCTAAATCAACAAATTTACTAGCCCAGGTACTGTGCTCTTTTATTACTAGGTTTGATTGCCCGAAAATTTTGATATGTGATAATGATCTCATGTTTATAAATAAGGTGGTGAAATTGGTTACGGATTTCATGAAAACTGAACAATTTGCAGTTACCGCATATAAGTCATCAGCTAATGGCTTAGTAAAACACCGTAATAGGGAAGTGTTGTGAATTTTTTACTACTTAGTGGCCGATGACACCCCCTTATTAGCCAGCCATGCTTTCTAAGGCTGAGCTAGCCTTGAACATTGCCTATCATGGATCCCTGAGAAAATTGCCTTTCTTTTCAGCGTATGGGCAAGATCCTGTATTACCGTATATGGTCGTGATAAATTCGCAAAAATTGCTTAATTAATCAACTGAACAATACCGAGTCGATTTATTAAATTTATTACAGTGAGTAATGAGCACAACTGAAAGGTTTTTGAAAAGTGCTAATGGAAAACGGAGCTGAAAGTATGATGGATGGTTCAAAACCTTTCAAGGTATTTGTAGATGATCGTGTATTTAAAACGATTACAGCCTAAAAGACACTAACTAGAGCCAGCGTATTTGGGTCTGTACCAAGTAAAGATGGTTAAATCTAGCACGGTAGTAATACAAAACTTTATTAATGAAACAGTGTCTGAACATCATCAGGCACACATACTTGTGATTCTGGAAGTGTTGCTTTCAAAAGTGTCAACCAGAGTGCACCCGTTTTACCCTGCATACACGACATTCCCCAAGTTGATGAGTAGAAAATTCTTGTTGCAGTGTTGTTTGAACACACCTCATTTTTTCTTTGGACACATATTACTGTAAAGATAAACTTAATGATAAAGAATGTATTCTTATGTGTGTGCTCTATGTAGTGAAGTAAATGCTGTGACAGTATTGCCGGGTCTAGCTGAGTGACCCTAATGCACAGAAAAAAGTCAAAGAGGTCAGGTGTGATCTGTCATGAAAATGTAGTATTAATAAGGTGTTTATATGATTCCTGATTGCGCAGACCTAGGCCGTTCCCGAAGGGTAAGTGGCCTCGGGATTAAAGTTGAGTCTCGGGGCGAGACAGTGTTAGAGAATGTGTATATGTGATTACCTTAAACTTGTTGAGTTATAGTAAGGGAGAGGTGGTAAGTAAATTATTTTCTTGGAAAATGGCTAGTGACCAACAAAGCCGATGATAGTTACGCGTGCAAGTGTAGTGGTGATTTTGAAAATGGCGATACGTTGATTGTGGGTTGTGTTGCAAAATTATGCCTTAAACACAAACAAGTAAAATTGAGGGATAACAGAATGCCTATTCCTACTTTTTCCCGCTGGTTCAGGCCCATATTACCCACAATCAGAGGTAGGTGGGAAGGGCTAGTGATGGAGATATGGAATACAGAAGGGAAGAGGTCATTGAGTAAAATGAAGAATAGTAAAGCACCAGGTCCAACAAAGTTTCAAATTGAAATGGTCAAGATACTAGCTACATATGGGGAGGAATAGATGCTGCATTTATTGAGAGATATATGGGAAGAGGAAATAATGTTTAAAGACTGGGAGGAGAGTCTAATGATATCTATGTTTTAGCAGAAAGGTGACATCATGGAATGTGATACCTATAGGGAAATTAAACTAACTGAGCAGCTTTGAAAGTTTTTGATAGGGTACTAGATAAGACATTGAGAGATTGTAAAGATCGGGAAACAGCAACATCATGGATTAATGAGGGGGAGAGGGACTGTGGATTCCATCTCTATAGTAAGGCAATTACAGAAAAAGAAACTAGAGGGAAACCAGAAGCTCTTCAGTGCTTTTGTAGATTTAGAAAAGTCATATGATTGAATACCCAGAGAAGTGATGTTTTGGTGCTAGAGGAAGAGGAAAGTCCAGGAGAAGTTGGTTAGAATGGTAGAGATGATATACAAAAGAACAAGGACAAAAGTAATAACAGCTGTTGGAGAATCAGAAACCTTTGAAGTTAGTGTTGGATTGTACCAGGGGTCATCATCAAGGCCGTTTTTTATTTGTACTGGTCTTGGATTCGTTAAATGAATAGATCAGAAATGAAGAGTTGTGGGAGTGGCTATATGAAGATGATTTGGTGATTACTGTTGAAAATGAGTTAGAATTACAGTGAAAGGTTGTAGAGTGGCCGAAGACTTTGGAGAGGGTTGCCTAAAGGTAAATGTGGATACGACTGAAGCTATGGTGAGCAGTAAGGAAGGTAAGGACAGAATTGCCACACACCAAAGTAGAGACTCAGTTATAAAACAGGTAGAACAATTTAGATACTTGGGATCTACTATAAATCAGGAGGGACGATATGAGGCTGAAGTTGAAAATAGGATAAAAACAGCATGGGCGAAGTGAAGGGAGGTAGCAGGAGTAACATGCAATAAGAAATACCATTCAAGCTAAAAGTCAAGATCTATAGCACAGTAATAAGACCAGTGTTAATGTATGGATCATAAACATGGGCTTTAAGACGAAAAGGGGAAGAAAAGCTTGAGAGAAAAGAGATAAGAATGCTTAGCTTGATTATGGATATATCACTGCTTGAAAGCTTAGAAAATGATGAAATGCAAAGGTTGGCAGGCGTAGTAAAGATTACAAAGACGATAAGTGTGTCACGACTGAGATT